>NC_052353.1:44087827-44305592 GCF_009727055.1 Benincasa hispida
TGGCCTAGTTGTACTTATGAGCAATTGCGAAGGGTGATACATTGTTGATTGGTTATATCCAATGGACATAAAAATATATATGTAGTGCGATGAGTGCAACTATCGGTCTTTAGTGAAATGATCAACAATTAATGAAAGTTGATTAATTTATTCAAAGAGTTTGATTAATTAATTGAGTACTATTGGAGCTTCAAACTATAGGCCCATAAGGTCCCTTCATTAGCTCATCTGGGATAAGCGAGAATGAATTAATTTGGATTAATTTGAATTATTCAAATTAATAAAGGGAATTGATTATATAAGATACAATTATGAGATATAATATAATGTATATGATACAATATACTATATAGATTTATTTGAAAGAAAAATAATTATTGAATATGATTCAAATTTTAATATAAATTTGATCCATAGTCAATATTGTTCATTAAATGAGAGAATGTGTTTTGTTTATATATATATATAAGATATTAATCAATAAAATCGTCTGGTGCATGACTTTTTCTCATTGCTCTGAATCCCTAGGTCCGTTTTCAAATTTTCGTCCGGCGGAAAATTTGCGCACAAAAAATTGGGCCCCGGGGTACCCCGCAAGGACCGGGAGCCGTTTAGGCACCACACATGAGATCCGTTCCCAAAACCATCTGGTGCACAGTTTTTTTCTCATCGTTTTGAACCCCTGGGTTCATTTTCAAATTTTCGCCTAGCAGAAAGTTAGCCACAATAATTAGGCCCAGAGGCACCTCTGGCGAGCCCGGAGCCGTTTGGGGCACCAAATGAGCTCCGTTCTCAAAAACCATCTGGCGTACAAATTTTCTCATCATTCTGAACCCCTGGATCCGTTTTCAAATTTTTTCTCGACGGAAAGTTTGCACAAAAAAATTGGCTCGGGGCATCGCCACCAGCCCAAGAGCCTTTTGGGACACCAAATGAGCATCGTTCCCAAAACAGTCTGGCGCACGACTTTTTCTCATCGTTTTGAACCCCTAGTTTTGTTTACAAATTTTCGTCCGACAGAAAGTTTGCGCAAAAAAATTTGGCCTCGAGGCACCCCCGTCGAGCCCGGAAGCCGTTTGGGGCACTAAATGAGCTCTGTTCCTAAAACTGTATGGCACACGACTATTTCTTATCGTTTTAAACCCTTGGGTTCATTTTCAAATTTTTGTCCGGCGGAAGTTTGCTGATGACATGCAAAAATGCATGTCATCTTAGGCCTTTTACTTAGAATTATGAGGGCTGCTAAGCGGAATATGCGGAAATTTATGTTAGGAATTCAGAGAAATTGAGTTTGTGGCGTTCAGCGTTACGAATCTCAGCTAACTCGTTATTTTGCATTATTATGTGTTCAATTGTCTATTTTTGTAGCTAACGCAGGAAGTGGACACAAATGTGGAAACCAGACCACTGCATAGACGACTGCTGCGGAGAAACTCTCCATCGCAAAGGCGAGCATGCTCGATCAAGACGCATGGATGTTGTGGTAATCAGCCGTATGCATCCATTGCATAGGATTTGCGATCGTCAAACGATTGTGGTCATCGTGTAGAAGTTGCCGGTATTAAGCGAATGCGGTCACTACACGATTGCGGCTACACGATAATTCAGAATAATGGGATCAACGCAAGGTAGGTGGAATGAACGCATCAACACAAATCAAAAGATGATGTTGACATCTTATCTACCACGCCATTAGCAGCACGGATTTAGAAAGGACTAAACGCGCTGAATGTCAGTATTAGAGTAGTCCATTAATGTTGTTGGCGATTCAAGCTCTATATAAAGAAGTCGATGAGCATAATTCCAACTTGTCCGAGGATTACCCCTGCAACCCAGGGTTTTCCCTGCGACTAGACAAAATGCGTGAGAAGACCGTTGAGATTTCTTCACTTCCTTCATCCATCTGAGTGACGACCAGAGCTAGATCTCGAGAGAGTCAGCTCCATCGCCTTATCCATGACACCACCGACAGCCTTGAAGCACATCCACTGGAAGCAAGTCTTTGCTTCCAACCGCGGTCATTTAATTTTTCTTTCTTTTCTTATATTGTACTGTATGACATTTTTGTGATTAAGGAATTAATACAATTTGTTTTCAATGCATTTCTCTGTTCTTCGACTCCATCTCCATCTTCTTTGCTTAGCATCTTTACTTTCATTGGCAACACTTTAGTGAAATTGCTTGGGTATTACATTACTTAGTCATGTGGATTAGGGATATGAAAGCATGTAGCAAAACTATTGAAAGATGTGCGTTGCTGTAGTGTGTGAGTAACCTTATTTGCTTAGTGTGAAGCTGTGGCAACACCTGTCTATAGGCTAATACATTACTTGTCTATGAGTAAAACATTACAAACCAACTACCCGATAGGGTAAGTGGTTGGGTCGCATTAAGCAATGTATGCATTGTTCACTAGAGATAGGAATAATCTTAGATCAATCAATATCTATCTGCTACCTTGTCTTATGTATGCGCCCATCACACTCTTATGAGCTGCTCGAGAGAGAGTCTAAAGAAAGAACCTAATGACTCGAGAGAGCTAGGTTAGAATCGATGCTCGAGAGAAACTAGATTAGGTTTGCATAAGCAAGAATAGAGACTTAGGAATAAGCTCTGTTTGTTATTACCACAACGTATGCACCTCATCGGAAAGGACAATGGCTGCGTCCAGGAAGTAGGATATGGTGGCGGTATGCGGTCATCTCGACATTTATGCATACACACCACATACATCCTAGATTTAGGCTTTTAGTGGTGTTGTGCATAACGCATGCCTTGCGTTGACTAAGGTTGCCCTGCGATCACTCTTATATATTGAATAAAGAACATCTCCGCATTTTATCTATTTTCCCATTCATTTGTTTCATGTCAAGAGTTGTCGTGTCTCTACCTCTCATGCATATTTTCATTGCATTGTCTGTTAGCTAGGAGTAGGAGTAGTGTTAGCTTAACAACTTCTCCAACATTCTTTTATTTAAATCGTTGCATGCACAATCACTGCATTCATTTTGCTACAAGTTCCTGAGTTCGACCTCGGATCACCTGAGAAACTTGTGTTCATTTATAACTTGGCAGGAGCGCAAGAAAAACCTATGACAGGACGCATGGCATCACATACATTCGTTAACGCATTATCATTCCAACGCATGACCATCGACGCATGACTATCAACACATACCTTAAGAACATGCATCGCATATTGTGCTTTAAGGGATTTTAGTTGTCAATTAAATTGACATCTAATTTTCCGTCACCATTCGTGCACAAAAGTTGGGCCCAGGGCACCCTCGTCGGGCTGGGAGCCGTTTGGGCACCAAATGAGCTCCGTTCCCAAAACCGTCTAGCACATAACTTTTTCTCATCATTCTGAACCCCTGAGTTCGTTTTCAAATTTTCGCCTAGCGGAAAGTTCGCGCACAAAATTGGGCCCAAAGGCACCCCACCGGGCCTTCGTCGAGCTCGAGAGCCGTTTGGAGGCACCAAATGAGCTTCACTCCCAAAATCGTCTGGCACACGACTTTTTCTTATCGTTCTGAAACCTTAGGTTCGTTTTCAAATTTTCACCCGAAAGAAAGTTTGCGCATAAAAATTGGACCCTGGGCAACCCCATCAGGCCGGGAGTCGTTTGGGACACCAATGAGCTTGTTTTCAAAAATCTTCTAGTGCACAACTTTTTTCATCGTTCTAAACCCTTGGGTTAATTTCAAATTTCTCGCCTGGCAGAAAGTTCATGCACACAAAATTGGGCCCCTGGGCAACCCCGTCAGGCCCGGAGCTATTTGATACACCAAATGAGCTTCGTTCCCAAAAACGTCTAGCGCATGACTTTTTCTCATTGTTCTGAACCCCTGGGTCAATTTTTAAATTTTTGCCCGTGGAAAGTTTCCGCACAAAAAATGGCCCTAGGGAATCCCCGCCGGCCCGTGGAGCCATTTGAGGCACTAAATGAACTCCATTCTCACAACTGGCTGGCGCACGACTTTTTCTCATCGTTCTGAACCCTGGGTCCGTTTTCAAATTTTCGCCCAGCGAAACGTTCACGCACAAAAATTGGGCCCCGGCCCCGGGGCACCCTCACCGAGCCCAGGAGCCGTTTAAGGCACGAAATGAGTTCCGTTCCAAAAACTATATGACGTACAGCTTTTTCTCCTAAACCTCTAGGTTCATTTTCAAATTTTTGCCCAGTGGAATGTTTGCACAAAAATATTGGGCCCCGAGCACCCCGCTGGGCTGCGGACGCGTTTGGGGCACCAATTGAGCTCCCTTCCCAGCTTCGGCAGATTGCTTAGCCCCGTTCATCTTCGGCGAAACCATCTGGCACACGACTTTTTATCATCATTCTAAACCCCTAGGTCCAATTTCAAATTTTCGCCCGACGCGTAGTTCACATACAGAAATTAGGCCTCGGGGCACCCCTGCTGGGCCCTGAAGCCGTTTGGGGCACCAAATGAGCTTCGTTCCCAAGTGAGAGATATTGCACTAGGTGTGTTATGCCCTAGTTTATTGTTTGTGTACTTATTTGTTTATATTGTACATCCCACTATCTTTAGGTCAAGTGGGAGATTGTTGGGTTTGATACCCTAAATCTCGTAGGGTTCTATAGTTTGTAAATATTGTATGAACAAACTTTCGTGTGATTAGTAATATATGATATTTTATTCACTTTGTCTATAAAATATGTGATATTTTAGTTACATAAGGTTATCATTGTAACTTAAACATATATGTGGAGACATACAAGTGGATCATGTTTAAGTGATAATCTAAATGGTGTGTAGTAGATGGATAAGACTGGGTACCTTATCCTTGTGACATTACGAGTATGGCCCATTTTGTAGGTGTTACAATTTTTGTAAAGTGCTACAAATGATCCGATCCTAATCATTCATGTATTAGATAAGTAGGGTAAGTAGATGAATTACTCCCTTAAAGGATGATTCCGGGTCTTGAACAATGTGGCGCCACACCCTCTCATGGCCTGAAAGAGGTTTAGTCATAGTGGGACTATGATCTATTGTTCATTAGAGGAATCGGTGGTACTTAAGGAGTTAGATGTAACTATAGGGGCAAAACAGTAATTTGGCCCAACTGTACTTACGAGTAATTTGTGGAGGGTCATTGTACTGTTGATTGGTTGTATCCAATGGACACAAAAATATATCTGTAGTGCGAAGAATGCAGTTGTCGATTTTTAGTGGAGTGCCCAACAATTAATGGATGGTGGATAATGTAATTAAAGAGTTTAATTAATTATTCATGTACTGTTGGAGCTTCAAGCTATATATCCATAAGGTCCCCTTGGTAACTCAAAAGGATTTAGTTGAGAATCAATTTTTGGGTTAATTTGAATTATTCAAATTAATAAGAGGAGTTTAATTATATATGATATAATTAAATTGTTTCAATTATATATGTTATAATTGTTATATTGTATTTGATACATTATGGTTTAATGGGATGAAACAAATATTTGAATGAGATTCAAATATTTTTTCTATGAATGTGATTCATAGTTGTTAAATTTAATATAAATATGATTTATATTAAATGCCATAAAATATAGAAAAGAAACTATAGTTTATATTGTATGTGATAGAATATTAAAACTATAGGTTATATGTTATATTTGATATAACATATAATTTAATATAAACATAATATGATAAGTTAGTTATCATATTTATTTATATTATTTTATTATTATTTGAATATAACTTCCTCTTTTCTCTCCAACCACCTTAGTGGGTGGTTATTGATTTTATGGCAAGAGGAATAAAAGAAAAGTGGTTTTCTTCTTCTTCCTCAACGATTGAACGTTGCTTTTGCAAGAGTTGTAGAAAAGTTCAGTGTTCTTGATTTCTTGAAAGAACTCTCAATCTTCTTCCTCCTCCACCCAAACTATCCTTCCTAACCAAAATAGTCAGAGCCCACCACTCTTAGATTCTCACCCCGAGAATACCAAAGGCTCATTGTGGTAGTGTTCAGTTTATTTTGTACGAGAGAATCTTGAAGTTGCTGTTTTTGTTCTAGGCACGTGATTGTTTGAGGGAGTTTCACAAAGAAAGGTTCTTCAAGGGTAATGTATCTTGAATTTTGTTTTTTTTTTTTTTTTTTTGTAAAAAGTATGCTGTAATTTATTTTGAATGCATATCTTGTATGTTTACTGTAAATTTTATTTTCAATAATTAATGAAATTTGGACGATTCGCTTCCACTCAAGGATCTCTTCCGTAGGAGTTCCTTTAACCCCCGCGGGCTCAGAAGCCTTTTGGTGCAAAAAATGAGCTCCATTCCCAATACCGTCTGGCGCACAGCTTTTTCTTATCGTTCTGAACCCCTAGGTCTATTTTCAAATTTTCGCTCATTTGGTTCAAAATGATGAGAAAAAGGCGTGCACCAGATGATTTTGAGACCTTTGCAACTCATCGTATTCCTTTGCAACTCTTCTTGAGAAAGTGCCATGGATCTTGGGATTTCGTTCAGTCAACCACCTACCTTCATATTGAGCCACTATATGAATGATAAATTTATTTCCCTTTTCATCACTTATATTGATATTTGCTGGGATGAATCCGGTGTAGGTATCTCTTATTTTGATCTTAGCCTCAATGATATCAGTTTTTCCCCATGTTTCTTTTGAGACCTCTACGAAACCTCCATAAGAATCTCCAATTTGCATAAAGGAGTACATGTTCCAAACATGGATTGGTATACCTCTAAATTTTGTCCATCCACCATAGCTTGGCAAGAGTTTTGGTATTGCATATATAGAGATCATCCATTTTTCAAACTTGACATGAAAATTTTCCATAGTAACCCAACCATTGTTGATACATAACATTTTAACTTGCTCTCTATTGGCAAAGAAAATAATAGCCTTTTCAGCATGAAAAGGTTTATATTTCAGATTAGAATCAATTTGAGCCTTTAGAGCTTTGAAGATTTCGGGCCAGTCATCATGGAAAAACCTCATTGTCACAATTATTGCATGGTCCCAGTCAAGTTCCTCTTCGTCTTCAAAAGAAAAAATGTTACTGTTGTAGTGAGTTTCTTTTCTGCATGTGGGCCTCTTTTTTGTAAGATCGTCTGGGAAACTTCTCGGAGATAAAATTTCAGCATATGTGCGAGTTAGGCTGTCTTCATCTAAGAAAGAGTTGGTTGAAAAATATGGCTTTTTACTTGTCTGGTCATGGTGGAAATTTCGATTAATCTCATTGTTGGCATGTAGGTTGATCAAGGATATGAAGGATACCCATCCCTTTTTGTCAGTGCGTTCTGGGACTAGAATGCAATATTTTCTTCCTTTGTCGTCCACGTGGAATATTTCTGCAATATTACATTTCCTATTGTTGGTCTTTTCTACCCAAAGACAAAAGTAAGGGAATCTCTTTTCTAGGAAGAACCTGTTGGTTCTAAGGGGTAGTAATCAAAATTTGTAAGGTGGTTCTAAGCCACTCCAGAGAGTCTAATAAAATAGATAAAAGAGGACTAGGAAAATTAAAAATATATTGTACATTTAAAAACTATTTAGAAAAATATGGTACTTTTCAAACTATTTAGAAAAATATTGTTGTTTTTTTAATAGGTCCTAGGTCGAGTTTTGAACCCTCGACCTTTTGATTATTTTTTTATTTTTAAATATATTTTATTATTTTATTTAAACTCTAAAAATAATAAATTAAAAAAATATAATATCTCATAAAAAAAAGTGTAAATTAAAATATCTCATTTATATAAAAATAATTACAAAAATCAATGTGTCCCACAAGACATACGTCGTCGATTTCGAGCTGGTTGTCGTCGTCGACTTCGAACTTGAGGTTGCTCGGGTTCTTCTTGATGTTGCTCTGGTACCTCTGTAGGCACTTCATAATATAAATATTCATTTGCTCTTCACGACCCCGACCATGTCCATACGTATGAAGACGAAGGACCAGCCTCTAAGTCATAATGTCCTGAACTAAATGGTGCCATCATCATCATCGGACTAACATAATTAGTTTGACTCTACGTCTGCATCATAGGGGACAACTCTTCCACATTATAGGCAACCTCATCAAACTCATCCTCTTCCTGAACAGGTCCTCTATGTCTGGGAGCTGGTGGAGGAACAATAGGTATATCGTACATATAATGTATTTCCTCCATATAACTTTGGTTGTCACTACATATAGCAAGAACCTGGTTCGGATCATTCGCAACTTCACGAAGTCTACTGTTGTTCGATCTATGTGAATTATAAAAAAAATTAGATAATATTTAAAATAAATTTAAATTAAAAATAATTAGATAATATTCATTCATTTACCAGATGACCCATAGCTGCTCCCGAACGAGTGACTTAGCGCCTTGTGATATTATTATACCAATGAATATATTCTTGAGTGACACCCCTGTCAAACTGTTCAAGAGAAACCCCCACTGTAATAAACCTTGCACGATAGTACCATCGCACTACCAAATGTGTAACTTTTTTGGACCAATCTCTAGTCTTAAGTCAATATCATGCAGTACGGTTCAGTATTACAAGGCGATGGGATATTCTGCTAAAAACCAAATTGTCTCATCACCCTGTCAGGAAGTTGCCACTCACCAATGTGAAAATATGAGAGGACTCATCGTCCGCTATATGTTTGGACCATTCGTACAAAAATTAGGCAAAGTATGCATAATAATTTTGTACGACTCCCAAATTACATGAAACACAAAATTTTATATTAGAGAACATTAAAGACAAATACAATAAAAATGTGTATAAAATAATCAATTAGGTTCAGTGTAATGTACCTGATCAAGTTGAAGCAGATCAAACATGTATTTGTACTGGCTGACTACATGTGTGGCTGTCCTAGTCACACAAAATTTGTCTCTCCACCTAAATTTTTAAATTGTAAATTTAGAATCTAAATTAACTAGATCAGTGATATAAAAATTAAATTGAATTAAAACAACATACCGAGAACCGTAGGCTCGTTCAGCTAACTGAGCGTCATTAACATGTTGTAGCTGTGGAGCTATTGTTGGATATTACTCCCAAGCCCATAGTTGCAAAAATATGAGAGGCCCAGCTATCTCTCGAACCTCAGGTTTTGTTGCTTTGCATAGTTGTCTATACAACCATGCCAAACATGCTCCAACCCACAAATATTGTTCTGCATCATAGAGGTTAGCTAATAGTGGCAGGAACATCAAGTGAACAAAATGACTTGATTTATCGAAAAATAGACTTCCACCCATCATTTGTAGTATATATGCTCGTGCATATCTTATGACGGTTTCCTCGTCTGCATCATATGTGAGTTCACGAAATTATGTTCCTAACCATATCAAACTTAACCTCGATCCTTTAATCTTGTCGGCAGGTGGGATCGCACCGATGTACAGTTTACAAAATTGGGACCAGTCATCGTACATCACTCCGGTGACCGACTCACCGTCAACAGGTAACTCCAACAACACTTTTATGTCTTGTAGAGTGATAGTGCACTCTCCAATAGACATATGAAATGTATGCGTCTTGGGTCTCCATCTCTCGACCAAGGCTGTGATCTTTCGACCAAGGCTATGATCAGATGCCAGTCCAACTAAATAAATCCCAATCTGGAAACCCCATAGAATCTAGATGTGCGTAGTAGTGGTAGTATTCGAGGGTGGAGTGAGATAGTGCACTGGAAAACTACCTCTCGACGCCTAAAAGATATTTCTCCAGTAGTACGATCTCGCCATACAATAGATAATCGATGAATGGACTGGTAGTATAAAACATCGGGATCAACAGGTCCTGGGTTTAAAGCCATGATCTAAAAGAAAAAAAAATATTTATTTCTCAATTAAAAAAATATTTGTTTCTCAATTAGAAGAATAATGTACAACTTAATTAACTTAATTAAATAATGTACAACTTAATTAAAAGAATAATGTATAACTTTATAAATTATAATAAAAAATTGAATATACAATAAATGTATGTACACTTAATTAAATAAACATGATAAAAGAAGTATTTATTTCTCAATTAAAAGAATAATGTATAACTTTATAGATTACAATAAAAAAAATTGAATATATAATAAATTATTATAAAAAAATTGAATATACAATAAATTATAATAAAAAATTTGAATATACAATAAAATGAATATATAATAAAAAATTATTTATTTTCAATCCCTAACTATCTGGAGCCCGTCTTAGTAATGAAGGACACTTCCTTCGATTATGGCCTAACTGATTACAAAATCCACATCGTTATCAAGTGATTGGTTTTGTCCAATCCATCTCGTTGTGATAACGTGAACTTTTCGGTCTACCAAGTTTTCTCAACAACGATGGATTAGGATGTAAGACGGACATATTAGGGTGCGTGATCCAGTAATCTTCGTAGTTCATGTTAAAATGTGAGCAAACGGCCATAAAATGCGAGCATGGAATACCAAATGCTTGCCACTTGTTACATGAACAGTACCGCTCGGACATGTTTAGCCTCAATATTTGAACGTTTTCGCCTTTGGCATTGAGACTATGACGTTCGATCTTCACATGAAACACACCTTCATACCGATCGTATGATTGTACTTCATGTTTACTAGATCTTGCAGCCCATTTATTTATTTTCTTGTGTGCGTACTTGGATTTTTACTCCACTTAGTATTGTAAAATATGTTTGAAATAAATTGTTAATAACACACATATATATATAAAAAAATAATATTACCGGGTGTATTTATCTTGACGCTCTAATGCATATCTTATTTCTTTTCTTCTTTTCTTGAAATAATTCACACATTTGAAGAATGTTATCTGAGCAAGAGCATTTATAGGCAACATTCGAGCTCCTTTGAGGACTCCATTTATGCACTCTGATTGATTTTTCGTCATCCACCCATATCTGAATCCTCCCTCATGTGCTTGAGTCCATTACTCTAAACTAATGTTGTAAAAAAAAACTCAGCTTCGATTTATTCCTTTGATATCTTCAATTGCTTTATTGAACTTTCGAATTTGAAACTGACACCCGACACGATAAACATAACTTTTCAATGAATTAAATTTATACTTTTTATTGAAGTTGCTAACGATATGTCGTAAGCAGAAACGATGGTGACATTTCGGTCCTGTCCAACTGGATTGTTCACTGCTGCGATTATACCAGCATATCGATCTGAAATTAAACACACCTCTTCATGTGTTACAATTTCTCTCAGGTGTTTCAAGAATCATCCCTATGAGTCTGCGGACTCTTCATCAGCAACGGCAAACGCATATGGTGCGTGACATTTTATTGCAAAACATTTTATTGTGCGTGACATTTTATTGCAAAACATTTGACCGTGTGTTGTAGCATTTCCTTGTCTTGATAAATCATCCCTTTATACAATTGAGTATTGTCAATGTCCATAGGGGTTACAATTAGGTAATGTTCTTGAATGCTATCCAGTACATTCATATCCAAATCGTTGAATGTATCTGAAAGCATCTCATGTTCACGACCATCGAAATCCAACTCTTCAAATTCATCATCTGTTTTAGTTCTAAAGTCTCTGTACAGGTTGTTAGCTGCCATATCTTCATTATCACATGGTGATGCAACTGACTCCGGATCAGGATCAATATATTGAGTTGGATCTTCAAACTGGCTAAATGATGTATTCAAGTTTATATCAACTTCTATCCTATTTACATTTACATACAAATGCACTAAATTCGGCAGTGACATTGCCATTAAGAACATCAAATTCATAGCTTGTGCATTCGAAATAAGGAATGACATAAACCTTATTGACCTGATAGTTTTAGGTTAAGATGTCTATATATTATTTCTATCTGATTTGTTCCCATATCTACACTAAGTGACATCCCAATCATTTCAATGAATTGTTCAAATACAATTCCATTGTTCACATTTATGCTAAAACTCCCACTTGGTGGTTGGTCATAGTCAACTCCATCAATATCATCAATCATATTACCATTTGTAAACAACAAAAATCCCAAGCATTTGGTTGCCATTTTCTAAAAAAAAATAATAATAAAAAAAAAAATACTTTTTATAAGAAGTATATTAAAAAATCACAATAATTTTGTATTAAACTAAAAATATTAAACTTTTTAATTTATAAACATAAATTTTTTAAGTTTTATGAACATCTAAATTTTTAAACATAACAATAAATTAAACTTTTTGAAACTATTTTTAAACACAACAATAAATTAAACTTTTTATAACTATTTTTAAACATAACAACAGATTAAACTTTTCAAATTACAATGAGGTAAACTTTTTAAAACTATTTTTTCAAATTTAATACAAAATAAAAAATCAAATAAAATTAAACTTTTTCAAACTATTTTAAACTATATTTTCAAAGTTAATACTAGAAAAATCAAATATCATAAGAAATATATTTAAAAAAGTCACAATAACTATCACAATAATTTTGTATTAAACTATAAATATCAACTTTTTAAACATAACAATAAACTAAACATTTTAACACTATAAACATCAAAGTTAATACTAAATAAATCAAATATCATAAGAATAAACTAAACTTTTCAAATATCATAAGTTCAACTCACATATTCGACGGTAGTTCTATTTTTTCCTTCAAAGTGACAACGTTCACCCTTTTTTCCTGTTATTTGTTATCTGACAACAACTACAAAAAATTTTAAAAAAATTAGAATCTATAAAAAAATAATAATATAAGAAGAAAAATAAAATTTATAATTATTCTTAAAAAATAAAAATTTAGTAGAGTAACGAACAAGTATAGTTTGTGATCAAGGGTTGTGTGAGAACAATTTGTATCAAACGAAATAGAAGAAGAGAAATGGAAATGGAAAGTAGTGAGTTAAAAAATGGGAGGAGAGGGATATTAAGAAGAAGAGAAATTGAAACAGAAAGCAAATGGGAGGAGAGAGATTTAGTAAAGGAAGATGATTTTGAAGGGCAGTGAGCAATTAGTAGAGGAAGAAGCAGATGATTTCAAGACAGTGAGCAAGAGATGATTTCGAAGGCAGTGAACAGGGGACTCAAAGAAGGCAGTGAGCAGGGGACTCAAAGAAGGCATGAGCAAGGGACTTTAGCAAGGGACTCAAAGAAGGCAGTGAGCAAGGGACTTTCGAAGAAGGCAGTGAGCAAGGGACTGAAATTTGGGGTTTAAAAACACATAGGTCGAGTGTTAGTGTTCAACACTCGACCCACGGGTTGCAAAATTAAAGGCTGGTGGTTAGGGAAGATTGGCATGCGTTTAAAGCTGCCAGATTCCTTGGTCAGCAGCAGTAGCAGCAGAGATGGGACGAGACATGGAGCTTGTCGAGGGTTGAAATTCCGATCTACATAAGTCGAATGTTCAACGTTCGATAAGTCTTGCTTGTTGAGGATTGAACTTTCGACCTGTGTAGATCGAATGTTCAACGTTCGAGAGTTCTCAACCTTCGACATCCATCTTCGTCGAATTCTCAACCCTCGACTTCTAACCTCGAACATACAAAACAACCATATTTCTCTAATTACTTTTACAACCACCATATTTTTCTAATAACTTTTCAAAACTACAATATTCTAAAAAAAAAAAAAAAAAAAAGTAATGCATGTATGATTTATAACATCAGTTGCAACATCTATGATATCATAAACAAGATAAGAACAAATAAAGGAATCTACCTTCTAGCAAAGGAATAAAGCTAGAAGAAATTATACACGATGAATGTTACCCCAATAAATGCATCGATAAAATATTGATATGCACTTCATCGACAAACTATAACATCAAATGACTAACACAAATCCTACAAATGCCTCTTGAAATATTTATTAAAAATCAAATTGAATTCGAAAAGATGGAGCAAACAGTTGGCATTCCAATGAATCAACTCTAATCTAAAAAAATCTTCCAAATGATAGAAACTCTTGTTGATAATATATATAAGATAGAGAGAAAAGAAGAACAAAGGTGGAGAGAAGAAAGTAAAGAGAATAAATGTATTATTCTAAATTGAGGTGCGAATACAAATAAACTTTACAACTTTTATTTGTAGAGTTGTCAAGAGTATAAGTTAAAAAAAAAAAAAAATCTACATAAACGGGGGATAATGAGTTATAAGATTAACGGGGTGAACAAAAATCTTTTATTATTAATTACTAATTTTAGTTCAGATAAATATATTTATTATTTAAATTTCGAGTAAAAATTAATATTTATAAAAATCATCATTATTATTAACCTAAACATGCTAAAACTTACAAATATCTAGAGTTAGTTTTGAATTTATATATAAGTAGTTATAAGAGATTTTCTATAATGATAGAAACACCTAGATATGTATTTTGAATATGTATTTTTTAGTTGGTCATTTTTTTAAAAAAAATATATCCTATCATCAAAGTCATAATTAGTTTAATAATTATTATTATCACATGCTTTAATTTTATAATAACCATAAAACAATGTTTTCAAATTTTTCTGAAAATGGATGTAATAAAAAATATAGAGCTAAATGAAATGAGAAAAAATTATAATTTTTTTTCGCTATACCAAAATTTTCATATGTTATAATTAAATATGATTAGATAAAAAATTGATTAATAATTAATTTATTATAACTTTTCACATTTCATTCATTTAACGTTTATTAAAGTTACATTAATTTATCTCATACCATGTCCTTAATAAATTTTAGGTTACATTTTATTGTTTTTAATTTATAATTTATCTCATACCATGTCCTTAATAAATTTTAGGTTACATTTTATTTTTTTTTAATGTAAATTAAAAAAAAAAATAGTTCTGTCATTTTTATAGTAATAGAAGTTAAGAGTTACAAAACTTTTTTATTCTAAAACTATTAATTTTTTATTTTTGATAAAATTAAAGAGAAAATTAAGTAGGATAAACTTTTTTCATTCCAACCTTTGAGTTTTTATTAATTAATTGTGTATTTTATTGAAAACTAATTATTAATTATTTATTATTAATCTTGAATTGCATATTTTGTAAGTAAATTAAGGAAGGGACAAGAGGATAAAAAAAATATAAAGTTTGTCTGAGATTCTCCATTTTTAATATATTATAGATTATTTTGTTCTTAGAAACAAAAAGTTGTTATTGAATAATACAACCCCATTATAATCTAATTTGGACTAAATTGAAACTATGACACAAATATCATATATTTTCAGGTGATATATACTGCAAAGATTATGATAGTAATAATGACTAAATCTAACCACATTTTTTTATACAACTATTGTTAAGTGGGGATTGAAGAATCGGAGTCAATGAACTAAATTCACTTTGACACGTAATTACATTTTTTAGTACAACAAATAAATATAAGATGGAGAACGATAAGTTAGGATGATGTTAGCTTAAATCCCTCTTAATTTGATTTCATTATTTATAATTGCTTTAATTAATGATGCAACAAATTCTATACTCAAATTGCCAAATAATAATAATAATAATAAATTTCATAAAATGAAGAATTCTGGTATTAATTTTTCATTGCAATAAATTTATATGGAAGACAAAAAAAAAGAAGAAGAAGAATGAAGTTGCCACATGAATTTGATCCATATATGGTAGAGGAGTGACAATATTTTTATCTTCTTTGATTTCTTTAGAGGTGTGAGGAGCCGTGTTTTCCCATTCATCACCATTATATTTTGTTTTCGTTTTGTTGGGTGAGTTCAAATCTTATTTTGATCCCTGAATTTTGAATCTTGTTTTATTTTGGTCCTTAAACTTTAAAAAACGTCTATTCTAATTCCTGAACTTTTAAAAAATGAATGATGAAATAACTAGTATTTTTGGATGAATATGCACCAAATAAGTTAGTCATGCTAAAAAATTTAAAGTTTTAATTTTGAATTAGGTGGTAAAAGCAAATTTTATATGATATCTCTAAAGTCATTTTTTGTCCAAGATTTTAGTCATTCACTATTTTAGCATGGTGGTTGTTGATATTTTGCCTCATCTTCATCTTGCTCAACCTATGCTAGATGCAATTTCATTCTTAAACAAATTTCATATTTAAAAGGTTAACATAATCTTAACCGTAAGGATAAGGATAAAAAAAAAAAAAAAAAAAGGGAAAAGAAAATTTTCAATTTCATATAAAATGAAGAATTCTGGAATTTTTTTCTTTTCCTTTTTCATTTCATTTTAAATGGAGAAGACAACAAGCAAACAATCCTTAAAAAAATTTAAAAAAAAAATATCGAACTTCCCACATGAATTTAGTTCATATATGGTAGAGAAGTAACAATACTTTTGTTTTCTTTGATTTGTTTTGGGCTTTGAGGAGCCATATTTTCCAATTCACCACCACCATTGACATTATGTTGATCAACTATTTGAGTTTTGCAACTATCAACTGAATTATATTCACTTGAATCTTGATTAGCATAATGTAGTTTGAAAACTCTTGGATCTTCTGGGCCACATACAATCTCCACACCACCTTGAGGAGCACCATAATTCATGGATCTTATTGCTTTTGTAATTTCCATTAGGTTTGTGCTAATAAGAAGAACACCAACAAAAATCAACATGTTTTTCTTGGAGATATCCATAATGGATGGTAAAAGTAGTTATATACGATAAAATACTTCGTACTCAATTGCTCGTTTTTTACGAGTTCGAGTACAATTGCTTGTTGTGACAAAAGCTTTGAAATGCCGATATTTATATCGAAGTAAGACCCTTCTCACAACCTTTTTTTGGGTTGAGTTAGTTTTAATTATATCTTAATTTAAATTTGTGGGTAGGAAACTACTTTGTCAACATACTAAAAAAAAGAAAACAAACACTATTTTTATCTCCTCTAGTTTGACATAAACCGATCATCTTTTTCACACCAAGAGATCATCTCCATTGGCATGTATAACAAATTTAAAACAAACACTTTTCCCCTTTTCACTCCCACGCTAACAAATAGCACTTATCATGAAAAAGGAAAAACTAATTGTTTGATAATTAGTTTACCCGTTGGATAACTATTTGGTTTTTGTACTTTAGTATCTGAAAATTAAGTCTAGAAATCTTCATTCCACCTTTAAATTTTTTGTTTTGTTGTCTATTTTTTACTAGCGTTTAAAAAAACCAACCCAAATTTTGAAAACTAAAAAAAAAAAATTTGTTTTGGGAATTTGGCTAAGGATTCAATTTTTATGATTTAGAAATATGCAAATCATGGTAAGAAATTGATAAGAAATAAGCTTAGTTTTCAAAAAGCAATAAAATAAAATGGTTACCCAATTGGGGGCCTTCGTTTTTGCTTTTTGGTTTTTGAAATTAAGCTTATTTCCTCTCAATAACTTACCATGATTTGCATCTTTCTTAAATACAAGAGTTAAATTCTTAGCCCAGTTAAAAAAAAAAAAAAGTTTTTAAAAACTATATTTTTTTCCGTTTTCAAAATTTGGCTTAATTTTTTAAAACATTAAGTAGATACCAAAGCAAGAAATTTAGAGGTGGAATGGATGTTTATAAGTTTAATTTTCAAAACCTAAGAATAAAAAATCCAATGGTTACCAAACGGGGGTTTATTAAATAAAACCATCCCATTAGATTTACAATGGTTTCTATTGAATGAGAAATTTTGCATAAATTACAAACTGCCATGTCATTTCCTAACTAAATGACGAAATTACAAATCATCAAATTTGGGACCAATTAAAAGTTGACATGTGCCTCAAATTGAAATTGAAGACATAAATTGACAAATTACTTAGGTAAATATATAAAATTGGAAAAGCATGATGCATGACATTACTTAGGCAAATATAACGAGTTATATTTATTAATGTCTTGTATATGCTTGGTAGATTTTCATAAGTTGTTTAATATAAGTGTTATATTAATAAAGTTGAAAATCAATTTGCATTGAGCATGACACATCCATAGTTTAATATAATTGAAAGTTTTGAAATGCATGTAATATGGTTTTCTTGTTAATTAGAATTTGATTGTTGATTACGTAAACATGATTATATGACTAATAATTAATTTTATAATAGTTATAAAATTAATATTTAGTAACTGTCAACCTATAATAAATAGTTGCATGAAAATTTAGGATTTTAGGGAATTGGATTTAATTTTAAAATCGTAAAAATTAATCTAGACCTCAGATCATATTAGTTCTAATAAGATTAGAATTTCATCGTATTTATTTTAATAGATTTAAAATATGACTAATAACAGGACTTTAGGTTATAAGGAAACTATGCCGGTGAAGTTCTATCTAGGTCGGGAGTTCTTAAGATGACGGTTTACGTACCACCTCCTACCTGGGAACTGACTCGAAACTTGACTTCAATAACCTTAATCCTGTTAGCATTCAATGCCACTAGATTAACTAAATGGTTTGATTCACCTAGAATATTAGAGTAAAAACTTATTATAAGAGTTATAATAGGCATAGACTTAGATAGATTCATTAGCTGGAATTGAACTAAGTATAATAAAACCCCTAAATTGATATAACACTTTAGTGGAAGAAAAATGGTATATGAGATATAACAATTTTTAGCTCTAACATACCCAAGAGTTCACATTGTGAGATCCATGCTTGGCTTCGTATCGCCCTAGGCGCGACCTCCCTTCGGAAAGTGTTTGCATGGGTCAATACTAAGATGAATAGAGAAAGTATTCATAGTAAGCGGGAGAAGGACGTGAGTCAACTTATCCTACGGTCTCCTCTATTAGGTTACATCTTGAGATTCCTATAATCCGTCTGCGTGTCGTCTTGAAGGATCATCTCTTCAGAGGGCCTAGGATTCGGCACAATGCAAACTTCAATAAAGATAGAGTTTCTTAAGTTAATCTTCAACAGTTGTCTTTCTTTATGGTAGCCTATTAAAGCATTCCTCTGGGATTTTAAAATGGTAGGATCACACTTACAAGATGAATTAAGCTAGTTAATAAATTCTTGACTGAAAAACGGTAGTTAAAAACTATAGGAATAAGAGTTATTTTGGTATTAGTAATTAGTTGAGATTGTCTCAATTCAGGGGAAGGGTAGTTGATCACCCTTTGATGGTTGTTTCTCCAAACCTATGAAGTATCATTGCAAAAACTAAATCAATAGTTTAGTTAAGGTTTTGTGATTGCTTATTTTTGCTAAATTGATTGGATATTTTTTTTTATAATGGGTTAATGCAAATATAACTAATACAGTCAATTGTTCGTTAATTGTTTCAGCATGTCTTCCACAATAATTTCCTTGCTTAAGAACGAAAAACTAACCGGTGAAAACTATGCGACGTAGAAATCTAACTTGAATACGATTCTAGTCATAAATGATTTATGGTTTGTCTTAATAGAGGAATGTCGTCCAATCCCCACTCATAATGCATTCCAAGCAATAAGGGATGCTTATGACCGCTGGACGAAGGCTAATAACAAGACCCGAGTCTATATCTTGGCAAGTCTATCTGACATTCTTACCAAGAAACACGATACCATGATCATTGCACATTAGATCTTGGAGTCCCTCTAAGAGATTTTTGGACAATTGTTCTCTCAGATCTGGTGCGAGGCTTTAAGTACGTTTATAATGCACGTATGAAGGAAGACCAGTCAGTAGAAGAACATGTTCTCGACCTGATGGTCTACTTAAATGTCGTTGAGATGAACAACGTGGTCATTTACGAGCAAAGTCAAGTGCCTTTTATTTTGGAATCGCTTTCGAAGAATTTCCTTCAATTTCGCAGCAATGCGATTATGAATAAAATAAAGTACACCATCACTTCCCTCCTAAATGAATTACATACTTATTAGTCTCTTATGAAATGTAAGGGACCGATAGTAGGAGAGGAAAATGTTGCCCATTCCAAGAAGTTCCACGAGGGTTCATCCTCTGGAATTAAGTCTGTTCCCTCATCTTCTAGTTTTAAGAAAATCCAAAAAAAGAAAGGAGGAAAGGAAAAGGTTTCTGTTGCTGAAAAAGGCAAGGGCAGAGTCATAGGTGGCAGATAAGTGTAAGTGCTACCATTGCAATGTGGATGGTCACTAGAAACACAATTACCCAAGTACCTCTTCAAGAAGAAGAAAAGTGAAGGAAGGTAAATATGATTTAATGGTTCTAGAAACTTGTTTAGTGAAAAATAACCATAATGGCTGGATACTTGATTTGGGGAGCCACTAATAATGTTTGTTCTTCTTTACAGCGAATTAGTTCCTTCTAGCAGCTCGAGGAGAGTGAAACGACACTCAAGGTTGGAACATGAGATGGCATTTCAGCTTGTGTAGTGGGAGTTGCTAAGTTGTTTTCAGAAATAGATACTTAATTTTGGATAATTTTTATATAGTTCCCAAAATTAAGAGGAGCCTTGTATCTATTTCTTGTTTAATTGAACAATCTTATTTAGTTTCTTTTTCATCCAATGAATCGTTCATTATGAAAAATGGTGTGACTATTTGTTAAGCTAAACTAAAAAATAACTTATATGTGTTAAGACCAACTGAATCAAAAGCACTTTTAAATCATGAGATGTTTAAATTGCAATTACTCAAACAAAAAGGCAAAGAGTTTCTTCAAGTAACAATAATACATATCTTTGGCATTTGAGATTAGGTCACATAAATCTCGATAGTGTTAGATTGAGGAAGCAAGTAGCGGAAGTAAAACAGGATCATTAAGCATTCTAATTCATTAATTTTGGCTTTAAACTAAGCATGCTCATAAACTAAAAACAAAGTTTCACACTAACCTTTAAAGTACCTTTGATTCAAGATCTTCAGCTGCAATCTCCTTGATTTCTGCTCGTAAACCACCACAAGGACTTCTCTATATCCTCTTGGTGCCTTGGATTGAGTTGTGGGACTCAAAATAAGCTTGGATTAAGGGATAAGAAGAGAAGGTTTCTGGTTTTTCACAGTATGAAGAACACTTCTTCAGCACATATTCTTAGTTTCAGCAACAATTGCGTCTCTCTTTTCCTCTCAAAATTCCAACCTTATATTGCATGACTTTTATGCAACTAACAACCTTGCATGAATGATAGCTCATGCTTGAATTAATTGAGCTGAAGAAGAATGGAAAGTGAGTGAGCTGCTGAAATTTAAAAGTTGGGATTTTTCCCATTTTCAAATTTACTTTGTAAATTCTTTTTAAAACTGATTTTAAGAAACAATTTAATTTATAAATTGAAATTTTATTAATTTAATAAGTAATTTTTTAATAAAAATGATAAATTAATTAAATAATTTTCTTAATTTTATTAATTTAATATCAAATAGTAAATTAATTTGTCACCAATTCCATTACCATGAAACTTTATTCATGAATTTAATATTAAAATCATATTTAAACATTAATTGATTCTCCAATTATATTTAATTTCAAAATTAAACAAGTAATTATATCACATGTAATTACTAATTCCCTTAATTCTAATTTGAACGTTTCAAATCAACTTATCATGGTACTCTAAGGCTAATCCGTTTGTGAGCTAGTAGGGGGACTCGGTGGATCTACAGATCATGGGCTCCAATGATTCGAGATTAATTGGCTAAACTGTTTACACCAATTAACTCCCATTCGTTACTTACTGGGTCACTCCACTAAAGCCCGTAGTTGCACTCCCCTCACTATGGATGTATTGTTTCCACTCGATATAACCATGATTAGTAAGTTAACCCTTCACAGACTGTTCATAATAAAGCATAGGTCAAAAGGTTGTTTTACCCTAGAGATTACCTCTTGTTCCTTAAGTCCTATTGATCTTCTAATGAATAATTGGTTTGTGATCCGATCATCAAACCGAGTCCCCCTCGGGCTAATGAGAGGATGTGGCCTCTTGTTCAAGACCCGGAGTCAGTACTTAAGGGAACAACCTCTCTACTGTCCCTAAAAGCAGGTAGGAGTGAATTCCATCTTGCACCTTATGTCCCCAACTATCTACTTGGTCTTACCCCTAAAATGGGAGGCTTATTGAGCCGATGCTGTTGAGCCAATCCTCACTCATGCAAATCTAAGGATAATCCCGAATAAACAGGACTTCATAGTTAGCAAGATTAAGGTCAAGTTACCTAGGTCATCGTTTTGAAATAGTCAGTCTTAAATAGTAAACAACGTTATAAAGTAAGAGTGACTTATTTCGTGGTCCGATCTTGTGCAAACTCATTGCACAAGACGCCTCCACTCATGTCATCACATGTACGAATTAGGATCTCTTCATTTATTGCACTTTACAACTCTTTGTAAGAACTACAGAGTGGTCGCATCCAATAGTGTTACTAGAATAAGGCACCCAACCTTATTCATATACTATAGATCATTTTGACTATTTACTCAAACCTGATCCACTTTTATGTCTCCACATAAAGTTTAAGTACTCATACAATAGTTATGGATCTTTTAGTTTATTGGATTTATTTCTAAAATTAAATAAGCAATTCATATATTCAATAACAACTTATTGAATTTTCAGAATAGTTTAATGTTTACAAACCACAAGTGTTAGGACATAAAACCTAACAGATAGGATCAGGAGATTATAAAGAATGGACTTCTAAGCGATTTAGAAGATGATTCATTACCTCCATGTGAATCCTGTCTTGAAGGAAAAATGACTAAAATACCTTTTAGTGGAAAAGCATATAGAGCCAAAAAGCCCATATAGCTCATATATTCAGATCTTTATGATCCAATGAATGTAAAAGCTCGATGAGAGTACAAATACTTCATCTATTTTATAGATGATTATTTGAGGAATGGTTACTTATACCTAATGGAACATAAGTCTGAAGCCTTTGAAATGTTCAAGGAGTATAAGGCTGAAGTTGAAAACCTGTTAGGTAAAACGATCAAAACACTTCGATCTGATCGTGATAGAGAGAACATGGATTTAAAATTCTAAGACTATATGATAGAACATGGAATCTAATCCAAACTTTCAACACCTAGTACACCTCAGCAGAATGATGTATCAGAAAGGAGAAATAGAACCTTGTTAAACATGGTTTGTTCTATGATGAGCTATGCTTAATTGCATAGATCATTTTGAAGGTATGTAGTAGAAACTACAATTGCTATCTTGAATAATGTTCCCTCGAAGAGTGTTTCTGAAACACCTTTCGAGTTATGGAAGGGGCGTAAACCTTTTATGTTACTTCAGAATCTGGGGTTGTCTTACACATGTGCTACTGACAAATTCTAAGAAGTTGGAACCTCGTTCAAGGTTATGCCAATTTTTTTATTACCTTAATGAAATGAGAGATGGTCTGTTCTATGACCATCAAGAAAACAAGGTGTTTGCATTGAAAAATGCTACATTCTTGGAGAAAGATCACATAAGAGATCATAAACCACAGAACAAACTAGTAATAAATGAGGCTACTGAAGAATCAATAAGGGTTGTTGATATAGCTGATCCTTCATCATGAGTTAATGAAGAAGCCAACACATCAGGTCAGTTTTGTCTTTCTTAATCATTGGGAGTGCCTCGATGCAGCGAGAGGGTTATATCACGACTTGAAAATTACTTAGGTTTAACTGAAACTTAGATTGTCATACCATATGATGGCATTGAGGATCCATTGTCCTATAAGAAGGCAATAAATGACGTAGACAAGGACCAATAGGTCAAAGGCAGTGGTCTTGAAATGGAGTCTATATAATTCAATTCAGTATGAAACTTGTAGATCTACTTAAAGGGGTTCAACCTATAGGGTGTAAATGGATCTATAAAAGAAAGAGAGATATAGCTGGAAAGGTAGACACCTTCAAAGCTAGACTTATAGCAAAGGGTTATACCCAAAAGGAAATGATTAACTATGAGGAAGCTTTTTCCCTTGTTGCCATGCCTAAGTCATAAGAATTCTCTTATCCATACCACATATTATGACTATGAGATATGATAAATGGATGCTAAGACTACCTTTCTAAATGAAAATCTTAAAGAAACCATCTTTATATCTCAGCCCAAGGGATTCGTAGTCCAAGGCTAGGAGAAAAAAGTTTGCAACCTAAATCGATCTATTTATTGGTTGAAGCAGGAGTTCAAATCTTGGAACATTAGATTTGATATTGTGATCAAATATTTTGGTTATGATCAGAATGTTGATGAACTTAGTTTCTACATGAAAATAATCAACAATGAGCTAGCTTTATGGTACTTTGTAGACAATATCCTACTCATTGGGAATGATGTAGGGTACCTTACTGATATTAAGAAATTGCTGGCAGTCCAATTCCAAATGAAAGATTTAAGAGAGGTGCAGTATGTACTTGGGATCCAAATTATTAGGGATCACAAGAACAGAATGCGGACTCTGTCTCAAGAAACTTATATCGACAAAATGTTGACTCGATATTTGATGCAGAACTCTAAGAAGGGTTTATTACCTTTTAGGCATGAGGTTCACTTGTCTAAGGAATAGTGTTCTAAGACACCTTAAGAAATTGAGGATATGAGACGTATTCTCTATGCCTTAGTTGTGGGCAATTGGATGTATGGTATGCTTTGCACTAGGCTAGACATTTGTTATGTAGTGGGAGTAGTCAGTAGATACTAGTCCAATTTAGGGTTAGACCACTAGACTACGGTTAAGAAAGTTCCCAAATATCTTAGGAGAATGAGGGACTACAAGTTGGTGTATGGATTTAAGGATTTGATCCTTACGGGATACACCGACTTTGATTTCAAAATTAACAAGGATTATAGGAATTCCATGTCAGGATCAGTGTTTACCATGAACAGGGGAGCTGTAGTATGACGTAGCATCAAGTAGTGATGCATTGCAGACTCCACTATGGTGGCTGAATATGTAGCTGTTTATGAAGTAGCAAAGAAAGCAGTTTGGCTTAGGAAGTTCCTAAATTATTTGGAAGTGGTTCCAAACATGAACTTACCTATCACCTTATACTGTGACAATAGTAAGGTAATAGTCAACTCTAAAGAGCCTCGCAGCCACAAATGAGGAAAACATATTGAGAGGAAGTATCACCTGATACGGAAGATTATGCAACGAGGAGATGTGATTGTTGCAAAGATCGCTTCAGAGCACATTGGTGATCCATTTATGAAGGCTTTCTCAATTAAAGTGTTCGAAAGTCATATAGAGATTCTAGGTTTGCGAGACATGTACATTATATACATTGGGGCAAGTGGGAGATGTGTAATGGGTATATGAATGTCTTAGTTTATTGTATTTATTTACCATTCCCATTGTTTTAGGTTTTAATATTATGTACATCCCACTGACTAGAGTTTTAGTTCAAATGGAAGTTTGTTGGGTTTTATGCTCCAAAACTCGTAGATAGTAAATGTAAATAATTGATTGTCATTAATAAAGAGTTATCGATATTATTTCAATAACTGTTATTGATTGTGTTATATTCGTTTTTTCTTAATAACCCTAAATCCAATAAACTAACATCATAGGCTGTCTTATGAGTCTTAAACTGTATGTGGAGACAAACAGAGATCAATGGTTAAGATACAACCTAAAGGGTCTATAGTATAGGATAAGGCTGGGTACCTTATCCTAGTGACACTATGGATACGACCCACTTTGTATTTGATATAACCGGAATGATCCAACGTGTGCATGTAGGTGACATGCGAGTGAAGGTATCCTATACAATGAGTTTTCACAAGACTGGATCACAAAATAGTAACCACTAGATGTAACACCGTTGACTAGTTAAGTTTCTACTTCAATAGGATGACTTAGGCAACTTAGTCTTAATATTGAGTGTATTATGAACTTCTATTCACAAGGGATTGTCCTTTGATTTGCATGGATGAGAATGGCCAGTTCGCCGATTCAATATGTCTACCATTTTGTGGACAAGATCGAGTGGGGAGCTGGGAACATAATAATACTGGATTTTGCTCCTTCCCGACTTTAGGATAAATAGATGAGTGTTCCCTTAAGTGATGTCTTCGGAACTTAAACAAAGGGTCTTACCCTCTCATTGGCCCGAGAGGCGTTCTATTTAACGGTTGTACTATAAACAGGTTGTTCATTATAGGAGCATAGATACTTAAGGAGGTAACCCAAGGGTAAAATGGTAATTTGACCTATTGGCATGCGAACACTTGTGAAAGACTTACTATTATTGGTCTATATTTGTAAACACAAAAATATATCTACAGTAAGAAGAGTGCAGTTGTGGGTCTTTAGTGGAGTGTACCATAGTTAACAAATATTGATTAATTTGGATAATGAGTTTAGCCAGATAATCTCATATTATTGGAGCTTCTCATCTTTAGGTCCATGAGGTCCCCTTCCTACCTCGTAAAGGAAATTAAGTATCTATGTTTTGTATAGAGTTTGAAATATCCAAATTCACTTAGGGAAAGAATATAACGTATAATGATACATTATAATATAAAGTTTATATTTTAATTAAACTTTATAATATAAATTTTATTTTGGATATGATTCAAAATTAATTTTTGAAATAATTAAATATTTGAAAGAGTTCAAATATTAATATAAATGAATTAGATTCATATTAAAACTATAGGTTAAAATTTAATGTGTATCTGATGCACATTAAAACTATAGATTATGAGAGAAATACATTTGAATATAATTCAAGTGTAGGCTAAATTAAATATTTGATCTTTAATTTTGTAATTAATTAATTATTAATTAAATTAAATTAAATTTGATTTAGTTAAATTAATTGAATTAGAATTATAGGTTATGTGAGAGATATTTTATTTAAATATGATTTAAATGAAATAATTAATTAAATAAGATTTAATTAAATATTAATTTAATTAATTAATTAAATCAATTTATTTAATTTAAATTAAGAGTTAACTCCACGTAGGGAGTAGAAACGTAGGATGACTCCCACGTTTCACTCTCTCTCTCCTATGATAAAATACCGGCAAATCGTATTATATAGGTGCATGTGTTTTTTTAAATAAAAAAACACAGAAGAGTTCTGTAATTCTTGTTATCTCAATTTCTCATACTTCTTCCCAAATATATTGATTCCTACAAACCACAAACCTCAAGAATTCTCAGAAGATAGGGAGGTAACTTTTTGGTAGTGTTCGTGGAATTCCAAAGCATTGGAGAATTGGTTTTTTGATTTTACAAAAGTAAATTCCTTTCTCTGTAGTTTTAATTTAAAGCATACTTAACCTAGGATCTGATTTTATAGTAGGTTGAATTTTGTTTTTGGTCTCTGTAATTTGCGTTAGGGCTTTCAACCCTACATTGGGTTCATCCCTATGTGAACCAAATCGTGATATAATAGGAGATCAAAGAGTGACATAATAGAGTTGTTTAGACTTTTTCGAGGTCATCCTTATGTGAACCAAACCATGATATAATAGGGGATCAAGAAGTGACATAGTAGGGTTCCTTAGAACTTTCCAGGGTCATCGTATTGGTGCAGCTTTGCTTCATCTCCAAAATATTGATGCGGCTTCACTTCTCCATCTCTAAAATATTAGTGTAGCTTTGCTTCTTCAATAGAGCTTGGTTCACTTCTCCATTTTTATTCAAGTTTGACATATTCCATTTTCAAGTTTAATTTTAAATAATAGTAAAGTTAGGGCACGATTGTTCAGCTCCTATAAAGAAAAAGAAAAAAATGCAAAAAGAAAAAAAAAGAAGAAAAAAAGAAAAAAAAAGAAAAAAAAAGAAAAAAACCAAAAAAGGAAAAAATGTGAGGGAAAAAAAAAGAAGAAATAACAAAAAAAAGAAAAAAAAAAGAAAGAAGAAGAAGGAAGAAGAAAAAGAAAAAAGAGGGGAAAAAAAGAGAAGGAAGAAAGGAAAGAGGAGAATAGAATAAGAGTGGAAGATGAGAATGAGAAAGATATATGTGGTGAGCCATATTTATAGAGGTTAGGATGAATTCAAAATCTGAACTTAATTTGGATTTCATACTAAAATCTTATCTCTTTAAAAGATTTTGCTAAGATTTGAATCAAAATATCTTATTGTTTAAATTTGAATTTAAGATTCTTGGTAAGTTTGAATGGATTAGTCTTTAAATCAAATGATATCAAAATCCATTTACATCAATTTTAAATTTTGGTATATTCCAAATTTTATCTCAAATTTATATCAAATTAAAATTTGGTCATATTCTAAATTCTATCCAAAATTCAAATCACACAAGCTTTTATCCTCTAGTCAAATTAAATTGAGCATAAAATCTCAAATTCATGTGACAATTCAAATTTGGGCATATTCCAATTTTTATCTCAAATTCATCTCAAACTAAAATTTAGCCATATTCCAAATTTTGTGCCAAGTTTAAATTCTTAATCTTTTATCTCCAAAACAAATTAAAATTTGGCCTTATTCCAAATTTATCTCAAATTCAAATCAAGTTTAGCTTTTATCCTCAATCCAAATCAAATTGAGGGTCAAATCTCAAATTTATATCAATTAAAATTCGTCCATATTCCAAATTTTATCATAAATTCTTCTCAAACTTACATACTAAATTCATAATTTGACTGACACATCAAATAGAGTCAAACTCAAGAGAAAATGACTAGTATTTACATTCCAACTTGATCTTTTTGAGATTCATCCACCCATACATATGTATAAATCTCAAAAAGGGGACATTTGTTGAATGAGAAATTTTGCAACAATCACAAATTGTCACGTCATTTCCCAAATTAATGAAAAAACTATAAATCATCAAAGTTGGGACCAATTAATTGACATGTGTCCCAAATTGAAATGGAAAACATAAAATTGACAAATTCCAATGATGCCACTTGTTTTCATTGGATTGATTAAAATTAATTTAGTCCAATTTGATATTATAATTTGGGCCAAAGTCCACTGAGCCCAAAAATAGGCTTAATTTGGCCCAAATACCAAATTAGGCCAAAATCTAATTAATTGGGCCCAAGAACCAAGTCCATGGACCAACCAAGCCCAAGTCCATAAAACCTACTAGAGAACTCTATAAATAGAGGAGTTTCTCTTTATTGGTAGGGATAAAAAATTTTACACTTTAGAGAACTTAGAGAGAATTCTCCTAACATTCCAAAGATTCCCTAATTCCTGAAGTTGACCACACTTGAAGACTGAGTCTTTTGAAGATGAAGATACAAACATTCTTTCAAGACTTCAACTCCAAGAACATCACGCATTCCACTTCCTCAAATCAAGTGTAAGCATTCAATTGAGAGAGAATCACATAAAGTACTAGAGATTGAACCACATCTGTATCAAATCAACATCAACATCAATACAAAGGCCAAATTCCACAAAACAAGTTTATCCAGAAACCTCATGCGAACAATTTCATTTTCCTTTTAAAGCATTCCTTAGATTCAAGTTCTAAAAGCTATAATGCAACCTGCACTACAAGAAAAGTGAGTTTCCATGACACAAGTGTCAAACCAAAGTAGGAAGAGAAAGAAGAAATGTCATAAATGCAAAAAAACGTGTTTTTGGCAGAAAAAACGAAGATTTCCTAGTTTATGGAAATTTATGATAGTTTTTAAGTTTCAAATTTTAAATGTAATTAAATATGTAAATTAATTTATAATTAATTTTTTATTTGAGAAAAGAAATGTGGACGAGGTTTTCACGAATAATAGAAGTGATTTTTTGTTCTCTTTCCTTTTCTCTTTGCTAAAAAACCCTAGCCCATCTATTTCTTTCTCTCAAAGAAATTGTGAAATCCACCTCTTCTTCCTCTTCTTCTTTTCTCCATTCTCTTTGCATTTCTCCAAACTACAGTCTCCTTTTGTCCATTCTAGTCAGCCACCGAGCAAGCCCATTCTTGTTGGAAAAAAAAAATGATAGGCTAACTCGTCACTCAAATTACGAATGTTAAACGAAAAGTATTGACAAGCATTGTAACAATAAAATACTAACACAAAAAAAAAAGGTAAATGAACATAGGAGTTGATAATCCAATTTGGCGATAAACCACCTACTTTTTTGGGGAAATGTGCCTATGAAGGACAATCTATTAATATTAAAAGGTTAAACAATTACAATGTAGTACTTATATAATACACCGACTACTATAGTGACTCAGTAGAGCCCAATTCACAAGTCACCTAGGTTTCCTGTAAATGTGAGTCTTCCTCTTAATTGTACTTAAGCTCCCCTTAAGTGTGATAATATTAGTGTTGAACATTTTAGCTTCCAACAACGTGTGAGACTCCTCTCAGCTTGATTATCTTCATTGTAACTCAGTAAAATCCCTTCACATGAGAACTTAGGTCCCCCCCTAAGTCTTGATTACTCCCTTCTCGATAAATAACACATTAGGCTCTCCTTAAACTTTGTGAAATTCTTCTCGATGAATGAAATCTTAGGCTCCCCCTAAGACCAAGAATCCCTTCTCTTCAATTGCACCTTAGGTTCCCCCTAAGACAGAATAATCTTCACATTCTTGAACGATTCACACAATGATGTTGCACAACGGAAAATAGTGAGCAAAGATTAAGAACACTTTGTTGAACAAAATGACCACCAAGAACAAATACCCTCTTCACAATAAACAAATGTGGCCACCATAAATTAGGGGGAAAAATCTTCGTTTAAAATCGTGGCCAAATAAGGAAAGAATTTCTAAAAAAATATTTTCCTTTTTGTCAAAATATAATCCACAATAGATAAGAAAAATATCGATCAAAATAAGGAGATTTCCCATATTAGGAAATAAAAATATTCTGCATATAAATTCTAGATTAGGAAAGAAAAATATTCTTCAAGAAAGAGTAATGTCTGAGGCAAATGTTGAGATTTCATCCATGACAACTGCAAAACCACTAGAAATTGTCTTTAAAAAAATGTAGATACAATCAACAAATATCCAAAAATCTCCCCCTTTAGCTAATATTATTTTAAGGTAGAATCATATTAACAGAAAGAGATGTAATTAAATAAAAGTAGTATTAATAGAAACAAAATAAAGTATCAATAGATTAACAAAAACATCAACACAAAGAAGAAAAAAGTATTTTACCAACATCTCACAACCACAAGCAGCAAAATAATAGTTTTTCTCCCCCTTTTTGTTTTAAAAAAAATTAGTCCTATCATTGAAAAGAAGATATCGAACCAAACTTAGCCAATGTCACACACATCATTTGTAACATCTAATCCACACTTGCTTTGCGCTTCTGAAGTCTCAGAAGCTAGATATCAATATCTTTGGATTCATTTGATAGAAGATGCAAAACATAGTTGCCAAATAGAGATTCAATCAAAGCCTAATTGAGGGCATCAACATTGGATGCAGAAGGAGCAGCAAGGTCAGTGCATGAAGTTTTGCAATTGTTTGGGATTGATCGATATAGGAGCAGGAGTAGGATCAAAAGGTTCTTCAACTATAATCATGTTTGGTTTCTGCGCAATCAAATTCCATAAATTAATCGAGGATAGCAGATAGGCAATTTCAAAGCTTGAGATTCAATGTGATGTTTGATCTGATTAAGTTCAAAATTTCCATAATTGAATAGAACTCTAGTCCTGGGTGAGTGAAACATAAAGACCCAATTTATGTGAGAAAGGACACCAGCTGAAGATTCCAATCTTATATGAGACAACATATTTGGTACTCAATATGGCAATTAGCAATTGCCCTTCCTCGGCCAAGAAGACGTCGCCCTACTTGTCAATTCAAACACTAATTCCCTCACAAATGGACGCTATTCAGATACATCAACAGGAATTGGTTGGTTGAAGTATTTATTAATGAGATTAGTAGAGAAGATAAATGGATGCCTTCGAACATGAGCTTTCTGAAAGTCAAGACTATTGGGATTTTCAAACTCTAGAGACAGGTTGACAATAAGTTGTTGCACAATTTGTGGGTAAAATGGTCCAACGTTTAGCATAGTCCTATCAAGTTGAGCTTTGAGAATAAGATTCACAAGAACAAAGCAGTCTTGAGTTCTATCAAATAGATCCTTTTTATCAATAATTTTCTTTTAACCATGAATTTCCACGTACTAGTCTCTGCCTCAATATGAAAAGAGATGCCATCTAATTGAACATAAGACACATTTGATGTAGTAGGTTTTTGGTCGGAGCAAATTTCATCGCCCAAATTTGGACCAAATAATTTAACTGTATCCATCAAAACAAACTGCAAGTCTTAGTGGCAAGACTGGGTCGAATGTAAAAAGCACTAGAAATTATTTATCAAAGTGCTTTCCGTCCATGGTAACCAAAAGGGAGAAGGAGGTTGAAAATTGTTTTGGTTGCAAGAAATTAAAATTCATAAAATAAGATAAAATGAGGAAATTCAGTCTGAGAATACCTAGTTTGGGTTTTAATGGAATTCACGTATTTGATGCATTCGATCACATAGTTCTCACTCCTAGAGTCATGCAATTAATTTTACCTAATCGAATTAAATGGAACAACCAGTCAATTCGACCTAATCAATTAATTAGTCCAATTTAAACTGATGAACAACATGCAAATTTAAATTGATCTAATTGAATTAAGAACTAGGGCAAAGTTAGGTTGAACATCCAATAGATCAACCTTAATTAAACATTCGGTTGATTTGATCATTAGTTGGTTAGAACAATGCTCATCTAGGTAATTTGCAAGCTACCCCTAACCTAATATTTCTAATTGATCAACAAAAGATTACATGTTATACATTCAATGCCAATCAAAAGCGATAATTAAAGCATTCCCAAACGTCGAATGAAATAATCATAAACATAAGTCAAACAGAATCAAAATCGAAAGTTACAAATCTCTAGTTCGAAATCTCATGAATACATCAAATAGGCAAAAATCCTAACAAACCTAAGCTAGAACAAATACCTTGGCCCATAATAGTCATGGAAAATTCCAAAGTAATGTCTTGATACATTCTTAAACTAAAATAGAAGAAAAGTGGAGAGAAATTGAAGTAGTAGACGGTTGGAATCGTCAGAAATCAAGAATCGCCTGAGCTAGGTGGCTGAACAACAATTTTTAGTTGTAGCCGCAACATTGCAAAACTAGACAAAGCGTTGTAATGCTCTCATCGAAGTGCCACACGTCTGGAGTTTGCAGTGTCATAATATAGCCTACATTTTCAGCTACTACCTTTGAGCATAAGGCAAGCGTCACGACGATGCCCTGCATCCATGTGCTCTGCCTTTTACTGTAGCGATAGGGTTGCGACACTGTGACACTAGGGCATTTTGGTCATTTTTTCTCCTTTGAAGCCCAAATGCTCAAATTACCTCCAATTTGCTTCAAATTAACCTTGTTTAACTCCAAATACTCGATTCTACCTCTTGAGTACTCGATATCAACAAAATAACAAAATAAACACATAAAATCATAGGACAATCCCAAATTAAATGAATCCAAATAGCATATTTTCAATGCTATCAGTTTTGAAGAAACATGTTTCTTTCTTTTGGACTTAATTGAAGCTTAAAGAACTCAAACTGGAACAAAGTTACCATCATCAGAAGAACCTTTCAAATCCCAGTCTTGTGGAGAAGCAGAATTATCCTCAGAGTCAAAGTGATCAGACTTAGACTTTGATGTTTCAAAAGATGCATTGTCAACACTTGTAACATTCACATCTTTCTTGGAAGCCATCTTAGATAAAGAAATATCATCATTAGAATCAGACTCCTTTACATCATGATCACTAGAATCAACCATATCATGATCAAATACACTATCCTTACTAACAGCAGCATACTTTCTTTCATCAACAGAGACATGATCCCTGAGATCAACAACCTCTACATGTTCTATTTCAGGGGGAATGAATGTTTTAGGCACAACACCAACATTTTCAGACACAATTTCAGGAATATTAATTTCAATAGAATTATTCATTGGTACCCAATAAGACACAAAATATTAACATTCACGTTGTTCTCAGTTTCAGATGGCTGACTTTTAGAAGTAACATTTTCAGTAATCAAGGGATGCTTCTGGTTCTGTCGGTGCTTGAAACAATTTAGTCTTTAACAACCTCATCTAAACCTTTCTCATGACACTGTTTTTCAGACCTAGAAGAATCATGCACATTTGACTAAACAACATTTTCAACAGTAGTAGACTTAGACATAACCATACTGACCATATTTTTAGAAACCCTAACCGAACTGAGATCACCCGTATTCATAACAATTTCCCAAGGAGATTGATTAATGGCCAAAAAACTTGCATAGATTTTTATGAACCACTAGATGTGGTTTGGGCATTTTCTGGATGAATTTCTTTACTTCGATCGATAAGATTAGTGATGGTCAAATTAGAAGAACTATTTTTTTTTTTTTTTTACTCTTTTAAAAGGCATTATACTAACGCCTGATCGTCTTCTTTTTGCAATAGGAGGAGGAAACTCAACACCTTTATTTGGTTTAGGAAGACAACAAACTCTTATACCATACTTATGATGGAATACACAAGCATGCAACGGAAGCAAACAGAATCAATAAGCACTCTAATTAAATTAAATTTGAGTTCCAAAGCATGCATATTCAAAAGGGTTTCAAGTTACATATCTTTTGTGATGAAATCTTCAAATCCAAGCTGCTTTTCGCTCCAATTCAGCTCCAAATCGGTCTGTGAACTACCAAGAGATCTTCTCTATTATTCTTGGCTTTGAATTTGAGTGGTGAAATTCAGATTTGAGCGAATTTGGTCAATATTTTTGTGGGTTTGAAAAGAGAAGAAGATGAAGCTTTCACCTGAACAATTTTCTGCAACTTCAGCTTCAATTTTTTCTAATGTCTTCTTCAATTCAGAAGAGTTTTAATTACCCTTAACATGTAACCACTAACTCCAATAAAGAAGCCAATAGTTACTTTAAAATTGTTGTGGAATTATGTGATTAAACATGAAGATTACAACTCATGTTAGAGAAAAGTGTAAATAACCCACTTTCTCCTATTTTTCCATTTTTCAAAATTAATTTCCATAATTAATTCTAAAATTAATAAAATTTAATTTGATTAATTCATAATTAATTAAATTTATTTGATTAATTCATAATTAATCAAATGTTTTATTTTAATTTTCAATTTCTCAAATTGAAATTTAAAATTGGAAATTAATTTGATTTTTAATTAATTAAACATATTTAATAAATTAATCAATTTAATATCAAATATCAAATTAATCACATACTAAATTTTAAACACGAATACTATTCATGTAATTAATATTTAAATCAATAATTTGATTAAACAAACCCTAATTTGATTTTGAACTAATTCAAACTCAAAAACCCTAATTTTAATTTGAACATATTCAAATTGAAATTTAGTTTGAACAATGCAAACTGAAATCATACCAGATTCACTCAATTTAATAATTTAAGGTGTTTATGTTTTACGAGCTAATAGAGGGACCTTATGGACCTACAGATCATGATCTCCAACGATTACGATTAATTGGTTAAACTCTTTAGACTGAATTAATCAATATTCGTTAACTATCGAATTACACCACTATAGCTTGATAGTTGCACTCTCCTTACTATAGATATATTCATGTCCACATGATTTAATCATAACCAGTAAGTCGACCCTTCGCAAGTCGTTCGTAATAACGATTAGGTTAATCTACTGTTTTACCCTCAATATTACGTCTTGTTCCTTAAGTTTCAACTGATCCTCTAATGAACAATTGGTTTATGATCCAATCACTAAACTAAATCCTTTTCGGGCCAGTGAGATGGTGGGGTCCCTTGTTTAAGACCTGGATTCAGTACTTAAAAGAACAACCTTTCTCCTATCCCTAAATCGGGTAGGCGTGAATTCCATCTTATACCCTATGTCCCCAGCTATCTACCTAGTCTTGCCCTTGAAATGGGAGGCTTATTGAGCCGGCACTGTTGTGCTAACCCTTACTCATGCCAATCTAAGGATAATCCTAAATGAACAGGAGTTCATAGTTAGCTCAAGATTAAGGTCGAGTTACCTAGGTCATCTAAGTGAAATAGTCAGTCTTAAACAGTAAACAACGTTAAAAAGTAAGAGTGACTTATTTCTTGGTCCGAACTTATGCAAACTCATTACATAGGATACCCTCACTCCTCATGTCAATACATGAACGAATCTAGATCACTTCATTTGTAGTATCTTTACAGTAATTTGTAGCAACTATAGAGTAGGCCACATCCAATAGTGTTACCAGAATAAGGTAGCCAACCCTAATCATATACTATAGACCATTTTGGCTATTTACTCGAATTTGATCCATCTCTATGTCTCTACATAAAGTTCAAGTATTCATGTAATTGCCATGGATCTTAGTTTGTTGGATTTAGACTTTAAGTATGCAATTTATAGAATCAATAATAAGTTTATTGACTATAGAATATGTTTAACTTTACAAACTGCGAGGTTTAGAACATAAAACCCAACAACTTATTTGTTGAACAAGGTGGAACATTCTTCTTGACTAGCGGCTTTCATCGAACTTTTTCCTGATATCAAACCATTTTGTCTTCAAATGTATGGGTACCTTGATGAGTACTCACTATCATAGTGGGCTTTAAGCAACAAATAAGGATGGAGATGAACAGTTGTTGAAAGAAAATATCTCTGATTGAACTTGAAAGTTTGAAATGAAATAAATGACACCACAACAAATTCAAGTTTGAATTTGAAATTAAACAAAATTTACACATGTCAACCTCCATAATTAATGAAGTAATTAAACACAATAATCAAATGGGCTTAACACTTCTATGGACCCATAGGATTTTGAAAAAGGCCCAGTAGTCTAATTGCTATGATTGAACAACACATAAGCCCAAAGCAGCTCTTAGGGCTTTAAAACGAGCAACATCTAACACCTTTGTAACACTGTCTGCAATTTGATTTTTGGTGCTGATATGTTCCAAAATAATATATTTTTTCTCCACTAAGTAGCGAATAAAATTATGTCTTACGATAATGTGTTTAGTGCGACTGTGCTAAATAAGATTTTTAGATATATTGAGTGCACTCATGTCGTTATAGTAAAGAGTTATGACATCTTGTAGGACATCATACTCTTGTAATATCTATTTCATCCATATTAGTTGAGTGCAACTACTCCCCACGACATTGTATTTAGCTTTGGTTATTGACAAAGAAAAATAGTTTTGTTTCTTGCTAAACCATGAAATAAAGTTGTTGTCTAGAAAGAAGCAACCTCCAGATGTACTTTTCTTGTCTTTAGAGCTTCCAACCCAATCTTTATCACAGTACCCAACCAAGGAGCTACTTGTATCAAAAGTGTATAATAAACCATAATCACTCGTGCCATTGATATATTTGATTATTCTTTTTGCACTAAGCAAGTGACTGTCTTGGGCAGGATTGATATCTAGCACAAACGCCAACAATAAATACAATGGCAGGTCTGTTGGCTATTAAATAGAACAAACATCCAATGATACATCTATACAAACTCTCATTAACTTGAGTTTCATCCGAGTCTTTTGACATTTTAGCATAAGTGGAAGCAAGGGTTCTTTTAACACTAGCCTTCTCAAGGCCAAACTTTTTCAAAATGTTCTTGACATATTTACTTTGAGGGATAAAAATTGCCTCATTCAGTTGTTTAATCTGAAACCCCAGAAAATAGGACAGTTTTCCTACCATGCTCATTTCGAATTCCTTCTGCATTTTTTTCATGAAGAGTTCAACCATCTCTTGTGACATCCCTCCAAACACAATGTCGTCAACATAAATTTGGACAATCGAAATCTTCTCTTGAGATTTTTTCACAAACAAGGTCTTATCAATGCCTTCTCTATTGTAACCATTGTTTACAATAAATTGAGTCAATTGTCCATACTAGGCTCTAGGTACCTATTTGAGTCCATAAAGAGCCTTGTTGAAACGTAAACATAATCAGGATGTGAAGGATCCAAAAATCTTTTAGGCTATTCAACATACACTTCCTTATTCAGATATCCAATCAGAAATGCACTCTTTACATCCATTTGATATAGTTTGAATTTTAAGAGGCAAGATATTCCAAGCAACAATCTGATAGTCTTTAGACGAGCAACTGGGAAAAGGTTTAATCAAAATCCACACATTTTATTTGAGTATACCCCTGAGTAACTAATCTGACTTTAATTCTAGTAACGTTGCCATTCTCATTAGTCTTGTTCTTGAATATCTACTTTGTGCCAATCACATTAATAGACTTTGGTCGAGGGACAAGAGTCCAAACATTATTTCTCATAAAATGTCCAAGCTTTTCTTGCATGACACTAACCCAACATTCATCCTCACAAACTTTTTTAGCGTTCTTTGATTCAACAGGGGAGATGAAGCATATATTATTGATCATCGCTCTTTATTTTTCTTTTTGGTAGTCACCCTTTCTTCAAGATTACCAATGACGTTGCTAGAGGGATGATTCTTACAAACTTTGCTGGATGGGTGTCATTTGTTACTAGTTTTAGCCTGTTTAGAAATTGATTGGTTATTCTCTATAAGTGTTTCAGAATTCATGTTAGATGACATATCACAAGTGATGTTAAGGACATCTATATTGACAAGTGGAAATGTGCTGGAATCTTCTTCCATGGTAGTGGAGCTTAATGGATCTGTAATATCATCAATCATAATATTAATAAACTCCATTACACAACAAGTTCGTTTATTGTAGACATGGTAACCTTGACTATTTGTCGAATATCTAAGAAATATGACTTCATCCGATTTAGAATGCCATTTCCATCTAGCTTCTATATCAACTAGGATGTAATAAGTGCTGCCAAAAATACAGAAGTTTTTCGCATTCAGTTTTCTCTCTCTCCATATTTCATAAATTGTGCTTGAGGTATTGGGATGTAGAACAACTCTGTTGAGAATATGATATGTTGTATTTAAAGGTTCTACCCAAAAATGAAATGGCAGATGCTTGGCATGTAATGTCCCTCGAGCCATCTCCTGAAGCATTTGATTTTTCCTTTCCACAACTCTATTTTACTAGGAGCGTTAGGAGCTAAGAATTAATGGTGAATCTTAGCTGAATTACAAAACTCAGTCAAATGAGAGTTTTCAAACTCCCTACTATGATCATTCCTGATTCGTATCACATTCAAATATTTCTTCTGTTGAAATTGGAGACAAATAACTTAAAAAGTAGCAAATGCATCTTATTTTTTTATGAAGAAAATGTATCTAGGTGTATCTGGAGAAATCGTCAACAACAACTAAAACATACTGTTTACCTCTCAGACTTTCTGATTTCATATGACCCATAAGATCTTGATGAAGAAGTTCCAGGATACGTATTGAAACAAAGTGAGATATCTGTTAATGTCGAGTATGAGTTTATTTACCTAATTGACAATCACTAAAAATCATTCCAATAAAAGAGGGTAAAGATGGAAGTCCAGATATAACATTTTTGGCTAGTGCCTTTTGAATAATTTTCATGCTCACATGGCCTAGGCATTTATGCCATAGGCTAGCTTCATTTTGATGAGAGAGATAGAAAGCCTGCGAAGCATTCTCTGGATTCCATATGTAACAATTATTAGATGAATGCATATCTATCGCAACAAGAGCTTTAACATCGTCTATGGCAACACAATTGTCTTTGGTAAAACTTACGTTCAGAACTTGATCACATAGTTGGTTGATGCTAATAAGATTAGCAGTGAGCCTTTCAACCAACATAACATCATTTAAGGATAGAAGACATGGATAAATAAGTTTTCCTTTCCCAATGATCTTTCCAGAGGCACAATGTCCAAATATGACCTTTCTAGAGTTGACAAATTTGAGATTAGACAAATAGCTCTTTTCACTAGTCAAGTGTCGAGAGCTTCCACTATCAAAGTACCATCCTCCTTTAGTAGAAGATCTGAAGAACATCAATACAACATTGCGCCTATTCCAAATTTTCTTCATTCTCCAAACCTGTTTTACTTTTGATTCTCTTTGAAAGTTGTTTCAGGAAAGTGAGGTGCCTTTCTAAAGTTTGTGGATATGTGAAGAGGACTTAGCAATTGATACCAAAATGGTCGTTTATGACCCACTCTTGCACAATAGTGACAAATCCATCTTGGTCTGTAAATTTGGTTGGCTTTCCTTGTTGGATAGCTAAAGAATGTACTTGTAAAACGATAAGACTCTGGATTTTGTGCTCTAACAAACTCAATCTTTTACTTCCATTTGAACTGAGACTATTTAGTATGCTGATTTTCATCTTTAGAAAAGCTAAGCCCATAGTTATCATCAGCTGTCTTTCTTTTTGTCAAAATTTTCTCCAGAAACTCAGTACCAGTGTTCAACATTCTGACATTTTTGCACACTGAGTCCTTCTCTACTTTAACTTGAGAAAATTCACGCTTCAAATCTGCAATAGTAGATATAAGCCTGCGATTGTCAGGCATCAAAGTCTCAAGGCTTTCTTTTTGCACATCAAAGACTTTCTGATCGTCTTGTTATTCGATAAAAAATCTTGATAAAAAGGATTTGTAGACCCATGGTTGGTGGTGTCGTGAATATTTTTTACATACACGTCATACTTAGAAATCTCACATGACGATGTTTCAGATGAGATACTATTAACAAGTGCTTTGATATCTTTCTTTGAGCCACTGTTGTTTTCAGACTCATCATTAGGCAGAGTTATAACATAGCTTTTACCTTGCTTCTTTGAAAATTAGGACATTCTGCTTGAAAGTGTCCATAATTATCACATTCTCTATAGTGGAAGGGCTTTTCTTTCTGAAGATTTAAAGCACCTGACTTGTCAACTTTCTTCTTACTACTCTGAATTCTGAATTGTTTTCGGAGAAGAGAACCACTATACTTGTTATTTTGAGAAATACCAGACCTCTTTCCAAGTGGTTTGAAAACACGAGTGAACTGTTATGAAAACATTGAAATAGATTTAGTAGGGGAATCCTTGAAGGACTGTGAGGTTCGATGCGAAAGCGGGGATCGGTCCCAAATTTAGGCTTTCACAAAATAAGAAATTGTAGAGAAGAACATTATGCATTCTAAACCGAAAAAGTATTTATATCATGCTTTAACTTCATAATAGATAAGGAATTAGGGTTTGGAAACTAACCTTTGAAGACCAAAATCTTCACGAATCCTCTCCAAAGACACGATCTCTCCTTTTGAATCACGATCTCAACAAAACTAATAGTACCAAGAAATTCAATGGGCACCACCACAAGATTACTAAGATATTGTTCTTTGACTTTGAGAAATTATAGAAATTGTGGACTCTGTATCAATTTTTTGAGAGATAGAGAGTGATTTTGGGAGAAAAAAAGAAGCTTCACTCAATTCTTTTTTGGAGTAGTTTGATTAATTACATACATCAACATTTTGTATCTTTTGGCAGGGAAGAAGATGAATCTTATCAACAACCACCCACATCCCACAAATTTTTTGAGAGAAAATAGGGAAAGAAAGTTATTTTAATAATTCCCTCCCTTAATTTAAATTCAAATTTAAAGATATTTTAATTTAAATAATAATAATATAATAAATAATTTATTATATTAAATTTATAACCTATAGTTTTAATATCACATCATATGTTATATACCTGTCTCTTATACACATCTAGATGTGTATAAGAGACAGTTAGAGAAATCAGTGGTACTTAAGGAGTTAGATGTAACTATAAGGGCAAAACGGTAAATTGGCCCAGTTATAATTACAAGCATCTGTGAAGGATTATCGTACTATTGACTCGTTATATCCGATGGATACAGAAATATATCTGTGGTGAGAAGAGTGCAGTTGTCGGATTTAATAGAATGCCTGACAGTTAACGGATGGTGGATCTCGTGGTTTAGTCAGCTATTCACGTACCGTTGGAGCTTCGAATCATAGGTCCATAAGGTTCCCTTAGTAGCTCAATGGATTCAAGTTGAGAATAAGTTTTTGGGTCAGTTTGAAGTGTTCAAATTGACAAGAGCAAGTTCGATTATATATGATATAATTAAATTGGTCAATTATATATGATATAGTTGACATGATGTATGTGATACATTAATTGGAGAAAAAGGATATAAATATGATTTATAGATGTGTATAAGAGACAGGGTCCATACATAGTAGAACTATGTTGTATTGTTCATTAGAGGGATCAGTGGTACTTAAGGAGTTAGATGTAACTACAGGGGCAAAACGGTAAATTGGCCCAGTTATAATTACAAGCATCTGTGAAGGATTATCGTACTATTGACTCGTTATATCCGATGGATACAGAAATATATCTGTGGTGAGAAGAGTGCAGTTGTCGGACTGTCTCTTATACACATCTAGATGTGTATAAGAGACAGGTATGATCCTGATCATTTATGTGGAGATATACGAGCGGTGGCGTCCTATACAAAGGAGTTTTTATAAGATCGAACCACGAAATGTTATAGTCCCGTTATATAACACCGTTCATGACAGAGACTTCACTTCACTAGGATGACCATAGGTAACATGACCTCAATCTTGAGTGAGTTGGAAACTCCTGCCTTTGAATATGGTCCTTTGATTTGCATGAGTGCCAGTGGCCAGATCGCCAACTTAAACCTACCACTTTGGGGATTCGTCTGATTTGGGAGCTGGGAACTTAGTTACACAAGATGGAATTCACTCCTTCCCCGAAGCAGGGGTAAGTAGATAAATTGCTCCCTTAAGGGCTGATTCCAGGATTTGAACAATGTGGTACCACACACCTTCTCATGGTTCGAGAGGTGTCCATACATAGTAGAACTATGTTGTATTGTTCATTAGAGAAATCAGTGGTACTTAAGGAGTTAGATGTAACTATAAGGGCAAAACGGTAAATTGGCCCAGTTATAATTACAAGCATCTGTGAAGGATTATCGTACTATTGACTCGTTATATCCGATGGATACAGAAATATATCTGTGGTGAGAAGAGTGCAGTTGTCGGATTTAATAGAATGCCTGACAGTTAACGGATGGTGGATCTCGTGGTTTAGTCAGCTATTCACGTACCGTTGGAGCTTCGAATCATAGGTCCATAAGGTTCCCTTAGTAGCTCAATGGATTCAAGTTGAGAATAAGTTTTTGGGTCAGTTTGAAGTGTTCAAATTGACAAGAGCAAGTTCGATTATATATGATATAATTGAATTGGTCAATTATATATGATATAGTTGACATGATGTATGTGATACATTAATTGGAGAAAAATGATATAAATATGATTTATATCTAGTGGAGGAGAAAAGAACTATGGTTCATATGTTCCATTTGATGTGATATTAAACCATAGGTTATAAATATAATATGATTATATTTATTTTTTAATTTAAACAATTATGGGATAATTGTAGCGGCTTTTTCTCCGTAACCGAATGAGTTAGTGGGAGGTTGCATTCAATTTTCGTAACTGAAAGATAAAATGAAAATTGTTTTCATTTTGAAAAAGATCAGACATACGCCCACAGATTATGTATAATGCCTATCGCATAGCAAACCGAGAGCATACACGACAGCTCAACATTTACTAAACGATCGTGTACACGCGCTCCTTTCCTAAATGATCACATAGAATTTACTAAACAATCGTCTAGTTGTTTTCTAAGCGATCACGCGCCCGAGCATTTTACTAAACAATCGTCTATACGATCAAACCTTTTTAATACATGATTGTGTACCTTTACCTAAACGATCAAGCATTCGTTTACCTAAACGATCAAGCATCCGTCTATACGATAGACACCCGATATCTCCCACTTTCTTGGTCGTGGTAAACGATTGTTCCTGCCTTTTTCCCTCTGCCAAATCCAATAGAGCTCACACCTCCTGGATTCTCACTCTGAGAATACCGAGAATTCCAAGTGATGGTGTCTTCCTTGCTGCCTTGTTCGTGAGGAGTTTGTTCTTAGGTAGACGACAACGCGATTTGGTGGACGATAGCTTGGATGATCTCAACGAGAGCGAGATTGGCTTCCTTTGATGAGAACGAGATTGGAGGCGAAGAATGGTTCTTCAACTGGTATGTATCTTGTTCTCTTTGTTGTTAAAGTTCAAAGCATGCCTGTAATTTGTTGTTAATGCATAACTTGTATGTTTGATTGTGAATGCGGTAATTCTATCACAATGAGTTTGGAACGATCTTGCTTCCACTCAAAGGTTATCTTTGATAAGAATTCCTTCAGTCTCTACATACATGTTTAAGCTACAGAAGATAACCTTGGATGTTTTCTTATTAGTTCTATGGGTTAATACTACTAAATGTCAAATAAAATACCTCAGATTTTATTAAATAAATAAATTATTTGTACAATACAATTTAAGGCATCAATCCCAACAATCGTTAGACTCTCTATCAGGATCAACATGTTCATCTTGAATTGAGGATTGTAAAGCAATTCCCTTATTCTTCTTCTCGATTTTTCCATCCAGAGACATCTCAAAAGTGAGCATTGAGCCAAACAATTCATCAACTTTCAACTTTGTTATGTTTTGAGCTTGCTCAATGGCAGTAACTTTCATGTCAAATTTTTTAAGTAAATACCTAAGCAACTTTCAATCAAGTCTTTCTTCTGAAATTTTTTCATTTAGATCAAAGCCTCATTTGCAATGTCTAGTAACCAAACATTGAATCAACAATTGATTTTTTAATTGTGAATTTTAATGTTAGAATGTTTTCCTTGTTCCTTTCCTTAAGCAAAGGAGTCAAGATTCTCAAACTTCGAAGCCAACAACTATAGCCTTGACCTTTTAATATTTGAATTTCCTTCATGGGCAACAGATAAAATATCCCATGCCTCATTTGTAGAGACGCAAGTATTAATCAGCCTGAATATGTTATGATCAACACCATTAAATATGGAATTTAATGCTCGAGAATTCTCTAAAGATGCTTCATCTTCATCTTCAGACCATTGAGATTCTAGCTTCAAGATTTCCTTTCCATCATCAATTTTGGTGGTTAGATGAGACTACCTAGAGATTACAACCTTCCATGTTTTGCTATCAATCAACTTTAGAAAGGCAGACATTCAAGCTTTCCAATATGAATAGTTTGTTCCATCTAGAATAGGGGGACGAGTGGTGGAGCCACCTTCTTTGATCTCGTTCATGATCGAAGCACCTGAGATAATGGTGACTTGCTCTAATACCAATTGTGAAAAGAACGATAGGTTGACTCGTCACTCGAATTAGGATGTTAAACGAAAAGCACTAGCAAGCACTGTAAAATAAAATAAGTAAATGAACATAGGAATTGGTAACCCAGTTCAATGATAAACCACCTACGTCTGGAAGACAGTGTGCCTAAGAAAGATAATCCACTAATATTAAATAGTTAAGCAATTACAACGTAGCACTTATCTATAATACATTGACTACTACATTGACTCATGTAGAGCCCAACTCACAAAAAACCTAGGCTCCCCCAAGATATGAGACTCCCTCTTAATTGTATTAGGCTCCCCTTAAGTGATAATATTAGTATTGAATACACTTCGGTTTCTGACAGTGTGTGAGACTCCACTCAACTTGATTATCTTCTTTGTAACTCGAACTCCCTTGACATGAGAACTTAGGCCCCCTAAGTCGTGAGAACTTCATTCTCAATAAATAACACCTTATGCTCCCCCTAAGGCTTGAGAAATCCTTCTCAATGAATGAAATCTTAGGCCCCCCCTAAGAGCGAGAATCCTTTCCCTTCATCTGTGCCTTAGGCTCCCCTGGAACAAAATAACCTTCACGTTCTTGAACGATTCATACAGTGACATTGCACAATGGAAAATAGTGAGCAAAGATCAAGAACACTTTGTTGAACAAAACGACCCCCAAGAATAAATACCCTCCTCACAATAAACAAATGCGGCCACCCTAAATAGGGGCCAAAAATCTTCTCTTAAAACTACGGCCAAATAAGGAAGTAATTTCCAGAAAATATTTTCCTTTTTGCCAAAATAAGATCCACCATAAATAAAGAAAATATCGATCCAAATGTTTCTGCTGAGATTTCCCAGATTAGGAAATTAAAATATTTTCTATATTAATTTAAGATTAGGAAAGAAAAATATTATGCAGGAAATAGTAATATCTGAAGCAAATGTTAAGACTTCATTTATGACAACTGCAAAATCATGAGTCCTCATAAAAAAATATAGAGACAATCAACAAATCTCCGAGACTTGTCTTTAGTTTGCATGCTTTTTCTTCAACCATGTGAGACCTACGAAGTTCCAGTAACGGCAGTAGCCTTTGGCGAGCATATTTTCGGGCGACTATGATTCCCTCCATGAAGGCGTTCACCAAGACAGTCATGACCTCTGTCGGCACGTTTTTAGTAGGCAAAACTCAGTTCTTGGCATTCCAGCAACTTCTTTTAGAGTTACGACGCTTACCCGTTATATTTCGGCATTGGTTTTGAGTTACACACTTCTTAAAGGACTCCAAATATGTAGAATATGGTTAGGTGAGCCATTTTTAGAGATTAAAGAATATGGTTAGGTAAATCATTTTAGAGATTAAAGGTGGTTTTTGCAGCAAGAATATACGCTTGAATCTTTAATTTTAGTGTTGATATTTTTGTTTTAGAAGTTAGCTGAAGCATTTTGTAGTAGTTGGAATCCAAGTTGAGGTGAGGGATGCCACTGTTAGTTAGTTTGGGCATATATTGTGATGGCATAAGATGTAGCCACGTATTGTTATGTTGTGAAGAATATATAATGAAAAAACTAGTTCGTGTAAAAGAAAGATGTGAAATAGAATGGATAGTACTTTAAGGACAGTTTATAGATTCAATTGTAATATACTAATCAAGGTGATCAAGCTAGACTAATATTGATGAAACTAAAATAAGACAGCAAACCAAGCTATGAATTGAGTCAAGTTACTTTATTTTACATATTAAGCTTTTGCTACTTTCTTTAGGACATTCACATATTTGAATCCCAAAGAAGAGATTAGCTCATGATTAAGGATTTAAAGAACAAAAATGTAGGTGCATGATGTGTTAAATGAAAAATGAACAAAATTCAAGGTAATGAACAAAAATAAATAAGTAAATAAATAAATGGATGAATAAATAGAAATAACAATTAAGTGAGAAAGACCTACGTCTTCTCAACTAAAATAACAAAGAAATTGAGATGATGAAGAAATAAGAGCTTGAATACAAAATGTAAGCTGCTAGAAATTTAACTTAAGGGATGAAATACATAAATCAAACTAAAATAAGACAAGAAAACTAAAACTTGAAAAGATAAAGCATACTAGCCTTGGATCTATCTTGATTCAATATTTGTCGAGATGAATCAAGATGTGACAGCACCGAATTTGTGCAAGCTTTTCAGCTCAAATACTCAAGAAACTATAAAAGACAGCAAATAAAAAAAAATTATAGTGCAGAGAAGAAATAATAGAGTAGGTTAGAAGGAAGAATGGATTCTTGGATCATTTGAAGAGCTTTTGGTCTCTTTTTATAGAGTTGAAGAGGAGGTGGCTGCTGAAGAAGAGGGGTCCTGGGCTGTTGGTGGAGAAAATCCTGAAATTAAACCTAAAATTGAATCTGGAAATTAAATAAATTCTGCTTTGGCACATTGATACAGCAATCTATTTTAGTGTTGCAACAATTTGGCTTCAATGACTTTTCTGCAAAAATACATCAAAATTTTAAAAAAAAAAAAAAAAAAAGCCAAATTCAACTATTTTTTCACAATTAAGATGAAAAAAACACCATCTATAAATTATTTGCTATTTTAAGCTTGATTATTCTATGAAAAAGACTAAATATGTGCATTTTACATCAAAATCTTTAGGCTTAGAAGGTAAGTAATTCTCAAAATAATGAGCGTTTATCGGACTACTTATATATAGGGTAGGGGGCGGATGTAACATGGTCGAAATGTATAACAGTGACACATACCTAGAGAGGTTTGGGTAGCCAAAATATTATGACATAACTTGGATATAATGTCAAGCACGATGTCACAGATAATATGTATGATAAGTGAGAAACACAAAAGCAAACAAAAATATAAAGATATAGAGATTAATAACCTAGTTCGGTGCAAATTCACTTACGTCTAGGGGGCTGTGTATCTGGTGGAACAAAACGTTATTATATAAAGAGTTTATCAATTACAACGAAAGTACTTATCTGATAGACTCCCTCTTCAGTGACTTACGTACAATTATCTCTTCAGTTTCAACTTAGGCTTCCCCTAAGTTTGAGCTTCTAACTTCCACAAAGAAGTTTCTCCAAGTATGAGATCCCCTCAAAGTAACAATTTAGTCTCTGAATTTTGATTTGTAACGATTTAGTCTCTATACTTTCAAGTTTATATCAATTTAGTCCCTGAATATTAGTATGTACCAATTTAGTCCTTGTATTTTCAAATTTGTAACAATTTAGTCCCCAACGTAAAAGAAATCATCAAAAATTGATGACAATTTTTATTATTTTATGATGTAGACTATGTGTTTTATAAAATTATCGAGTCTCTAATTAGTTTATCGATTTATTTATGCAAGAAATCTCATTACATTTGCATGCCAATTTCTACGAAAGGGACTAAATCATTATAAATTTCAAAGTACGAGGACTAATTTATTACATAGTAGATTTTAGAGACTAAATTGTTACAAAATCCAAAGTTTGGAAACTAAATCGTTACAAACCAAATTTGAGACTAATTATTACTTTTATAAAAATTTAGAGATTAAAAGTGACTTTTAACGCTTCTGTGCTTTCAAGTGATACTACTTTCAACGTTGAAGCACATACATTCATTCTTACTCTAAAAATAAAGCTGACTCTTGTTAATGTGTCCATAGTTAGACGAACAACTTTGATGCTTTTCTATTGCTTTTATACGAAAAAAACATGTAGAATATTTTATTGAAATCTTCTTAAAAAACACAAAAAAAAAATAAAATATAAAGGAACTTCATAAACTATAGGATCTCTTGGATTACATGCAATTTCAATAAAGTTCATGCTATACAAAAGAAGGCCAATAAAAAAAGCCATGTTCTCTTTGGAGACAACCATTTTTGATAATACAATAAAGCGCTTTAAGCTATACAATTGCTTATTGGGACAAAAAGCTTTGAAATGTGGATATTTATAATGAGGTAATTATTTTTGTTGCCTTCTTTTAGGTGAGTTTAGTTTTAATTATGCATCTTGAAATTTGTTAGAAGTAAACAGATTAGGGATAAAATTGTTTGAAATGGAGGGTTAACATTTTGACAATTGAAACTGGCTAAACTAAGGAAAAAGAAAAAAGAAATAGCATTAAAATATATTTTTATTGACCAATCAGAATTGCCTCATAAAATCTATAATTGCCTCAAAAGGTCCAATATACATACATTATTTGACTTTTTGAATAATAGTCCAGACGAACTTATGAAAATAAAACATTTTCGCATAGAAGACATAAAATATATATTAGACATTCTCGAAATGGAAAAGAATTTTGCAAAATTGGAAATCCATTGGATTTTTTTTTGTAGAAAAACTTATAAAAAAACGGAATCCGTATACTCAAAATAAATCAAAAATTTCATTAAATAAATATGTGTATCTAGGGGTAATTCACTTTGAAGCAACTATTCCCTAGATACACACGTCGTGATATTTTAGTGATATTTTATTTATTTCACAATTGAATCAATTTAAAAAAGACCTAAAGTTAGGGATTTATCAATCGGTAATGTTGCTCCAATACCCAACCAAAGGGCTACTGCGGTACCAATCAAAAAGACGGATGTCGCTACTGGACGACGAAATGGATTTTGGAATTCATTGACATTCTCCAAAAACGGTACAGTTAATAATCCCGCCGGTACGGAAACCATTAAAAGAACACCCAATAACTTATTTGGCACTATACGAAGTATTTGAAATACGGAAAGAAATACCATTCTGGCAATATTTCCAAAGGAGTTGCAAATGGATCTGCGGGTTCACCAATCATTGATGGTTCTAGAACCGCTAAGCCCACGTTACATGCAATAGTACCTAGAATTACTACTGGAAAAATATATAAAATAATCTGGTTATACAGAAAAAAAAAAAAAAAAGTAGCTATCATGCCCTTTTTCTGATGAAACATAGAGTCCTACGGTTTCATCGATTAATAAGGTTATTAACTGAATTGTAATCACAATTGAAATGACCGAAAAAGATATATGAGTTAATATATGCTCTAAAGTTGAAAATATTATAAAAAAAAAAATTTAAAGGTCTCTCAATTCAATTATTTGAATTAATATCTGGGACTTGAATTAATTATATTATAGAACCTTTTTTAATAATAAAAAATGGCATACTGTCACTCGGACTCGAATCGAGATGCTCTAGCACTACTTTCTAAGAGCAGCGTGTTTATCGATTTCACCACAGTGACTTTCTCGAAATCATAATAACCTATTATTATTTAATCGTCGAGATTGAAAATATAGAATAATGTAATATTTTTTACAAAATATTTATCGTGGATAAAAAACTCTTTATCTTTCAATTTATAAAATAATTCTTTATAAAATTGTTTGAAATGGAGGGTTAACATTTTGACAATTTTTTTTTTCTTTTCTATTTTTTACATGTTCATATCATATTTTTCACATAAAAGCTTTATCTCCATTATTGACTAGTGTTTGTCAATTAAGAAAATTCATTTTCCTCACTTCACACCCTAGCAATTAAAACTTATATTGGATTATTAAGGTATTGTTTGGTTGACAATTTAGATTTTTTTTTATATATTTTCATATTTTCATCAAATATGTGTTTAACAGAAAATCTAAATTTTGTTTGTGAAACTATTTTTGGATAATGTAGTCCAAACGGTGCAAATCTGAAAACAACAATTTTTATATTTTCATTGTATACAGATCTTGAATTTTAAATTTTAAAATACAGAATTTTATTAAACAAAGATTAAAAAAAACTTATGAAATTCAGTATGACATGTTATAGCACAATTTTTTTTTAAAAAAAAAATTAAAGTATGTATATGTAATATATTATGAATTATATAATATTACAAAATAGTAACTATACAAATTTTTTAACATAAAAAATATTCAAATTAATAGTATTTTTATTAAATCTATTTTTTTTCAAATTCTCTACAAAGCGACTCTAAAAAAGGAAAGCAACTGCATTATCAAAGTTATATATCCAATTAGATTTTGGTAGCTTTTGGTTTGCTACAATTAGTTTTAAAAATATTTTAAATACTAAAAAACGAAAGAAAAAATGTTAACTTTTGTAAAGAATGCATGAATACTATATTTTTTTTTTTTTGAAAAATTGTTTAAATGCCAACCTATCGAAAATATTTTCAAATATAGCAAAATGTTATAGTCTATTTATAATAGACATTGATAGATATCTATTATTGTCTATCAATGATAGATACTAGTAGTCTATTAATATCTATAAATTTTTATCATTGATATACATTGATATTTTGTTATATCTGTAGATATTTTGATTTATTTTTCTATATCTGAAAACAATTTTTTTTTTTTTTTGAAAAAGTTAATTATTTTGATATAACAATAAATTATTCGAAAAATCATGATATATAGCAAAAGAAAAATACATGAGCAATTGATTTGGCAAATTTATATGTTTAGAAAAATATTAATAGAGTTCAACATGTGATGGAGCATTCAAACGTCTAAAATTTTAGTCGATGATATATAATAAAGTTAAGTTATAAGTTTTAAGTATATAATGTCTATTTGAGTTTGTATATATAAATAATGTTTAATTTTTTAGTATAATTGGAGATAGAATGATTCGAACGATGTGTTATCGATCGATGTCTTTTCTTAAAAGAATATAATCGATGCCACGAATTCCTAAAAATTGCATACTTGATAAGCATGTGAAGAAGAAAATCTGCTTACCAACTAAAATGATTTATTGTGATAAAGGTCTTGAATTGTTGATATTTAGATGGGAGTAACCATGTTCGTATAGATGGGTATATTTGGAAAAATCTTAAGCAAATCAATCAAACATTTGTTTCAAAGACTACTCCAAAACAACATTAAGTAGCAATTTTTTGTTTCAATTTTCCAATTTTATGAAAACGATTACTTAGATCCATTTTATAATGTTGTCATTCCTACTTTCTGTTTCTTGTTTCTAATATCATGTTTTATGTTTCTTAGTTTTTAAGAATTTAAAACAAAAATTTGTTCTTATATAGAAACGAATAATCAAAATATTTTACAATTTCTTAGAAACAAAATTTTTACATTATTAATACAAATAAGTTGTAATGCAACTTTTTTTTTAAAAAAAAAAAATAATAATATAATTATGGTCTTAGGTCTAGTTTCTGATATATTTATTTCCTAGGTTTTGAAATGTTACACTTTTAATCATCAAGTTTTGAGCTTGATTTCAATTTAGTTCATAGGTTTCAAAATGTTACAATTTTACTCTTGAGATTTGAGTCTAATTTCAATTTGATTCCTAGATTTCAAAATGTACATTTTTAACTTTTTTTTTTTTTTTTTTTTTTACTAAATACTCACTTCAAAAATTGAAATCAAACTCAAAATTTAAGTACTAAAAATGATTTCGCTCTGAACCAAATAATAACTAGACCTAAAACGTAGGGACGAAAAAGACATTTTCTCCTATAATTATTTATATATTATTCAAATGTTGTCCAAATTTGATTTACAATTCAATATAATACGAGTCATTCACCTTAAATGATGTCGACCTATATATCCAACCTAATTATATATTGCTCTCTAAAATGTCAGCATGATATAAATTACCCTTCTGTCCTTGAAGTTTGGTTTAGGTTGCACATTTGGATCCCTGAGTTTTCAAACTCAACAATTAACCCATAAGTTAGGCATTCTTAGTTGATTCGTAGTTTTTTCGGTTAATTCGAGCAAAAAGTTGCATTAAATGAACAAGTGTGATACTTTTCCATTGCTTTTTATAGGAAAAACAACATTATTGTAGAATACTTTATTGAAATATTGTTTAAAAAATACATAAAAATACAATATTGATGAACTTGTGAAATGATTTTTAAAAATTATATGGTTCAGGATTAACAATATGTTTATCCCCTTTAATCTTTTTTGAGCCATAAATAATTCGATTTCTTACTTCATGTCCATGAATTCTTTGATGGTGATGGTGTAGGGGTTTACAAGGTTGGATTCTTCTGTGGTGCCTTCTTACATAATAATCATCATCATGTAGTTCATAAACCCTAGAATTTCTTTGTTGATTGCATACATCATTGATCAATCTAATTGCACTTGCAATTTCAACAAAGTTTGTGCTAAATACAAGAACACCAATAAAAAGGAGCATGCAGTCTTTGGAAGCAACCATAATTGATCATGCAAAGTGGTTATACAAAATAAAGTGCTTTGAGCTACAATTGCTTGTTGTGATAAAAGACATGAATGTCATTTATATTGGGGTAAAGTCTCTTCTATTGCCTTCTTTTAGGTGAGTTTAGTTTCAATTGCATCTTTGAAATTTGTTGGATTGGAAGAAGATTAGGGGAATTTTTGTTTGAATTGGAGGGTTAACATTTTGCCACAAACTCCTTTTTGTTTTCTATTTTTACATGAGCATAATGCATATCATTTTTTTTTCTTTTTTTTCTTTTTTTCTTTTTCTTTGACATCATTAAAAAGATTTTTTTTCCTCATTTCACACCCTAACAATTAAAATTTATAATGGATTAAAAAAAGAGACCACTGCATTGTCCAATTAGATCTGAATAGCTTTTAATTTGCTAAAATTAGATTATATATATATATAAGTAAAAGAAAAACAAATCGAGATATATATATAGCTAAAATGTAAAAAAAAAATAAAAAATAAAAAAGGTTAAAATAAAATGCATATCATGTCATTGGGATTTTTCTTTTTTTTTTTTTTCTTTTTTTTTTTCTCAGCCACTTTCATCTTCTTTAGCCGCACAAACACAACCCTAATCCAAAATTGCCTCCTACTGTACCACATGTGCACTGGCAGAGCCCTCGCATCCTCAAAGGCCACCAGTACGCTGCTGCCCTTCACCAACCCTGCCACCGGCTCCCATCCCGGCAACACCACCCACCTTCTCCACTTCTTTTCTGCCACCACGACCCCGAATTCTCCCTCGCCTCTCACCTCCATTGGCGATTCTTTTAACTCCCTTTTCCCTCTTCCCTGCCTTGCACCAACACAACCTTATTTAGAATCCTTCTTCTCCGGTAAAAGGTCTTCTCCATTGGCATTTTCCCGTAAGCACGGCCTATGAAACTCCAAGCCGTTACCGTGTTGTCTGATTAGTCTCTAACTTTTGGATACTCTCTCTATTTTAGCCTCATTTTCTTGTAATGGTAGAAAATAAAAGAATATGTAACATGTGTTCTTACAAATGATAAAAAATTAATTGGCGGCATCATAAAGGAATATACAATGGGGAAAATGATGTATAAGAATTGAATAAAACACTCAAACACAGAGCGGGATTTTTCAAATTTAAAAAATCTCTCTCCCTCTCAACGTCTCTCACATACCATTGTAGCACTGCAGCTGCTGCACCTCCATTCGACAAATATCCTAGAACAACAAGAGACTATATACTTTTGTATGGTGCTAAAGATTTGATTGTTACTGGCTTTGATTTGTCAGACTGATAAGGATTCTAGAAAATCTATTTCAAAATCATTCTAGAAAATCCACATCAAAATCGTTGTTCACTCTTAATGGAAGAGCTATAGTATGACGGAGTGTGAAACAAGGTTGTAATACTAACTCCACCATGGAGGATGAGAACGTAGCTGCTTATGAGGTTGCTAAAGAAGCACTATGGCTTAGAAAGTTTATTTTTTATGTCCATCACCTTTATTGTGATAATAGTGGTATTGTGATGAATTCCAAGGAGCCCAGGAGTTACAAAAGAGGAAAGTATATAGAGCCCAAATACCATTTAATACGGGAGATTGTACAACAAGAAGACGTGATCATCATGAAGATTGCTTCTAAGTACAACATTTCTTATCCATTTACAAAGGTCGTCAAGATTAAGGTTTTTTAGGGTCACCTGGTGATTCTAGGTTGCGAGATATGTGTCACTTGGTCTAGGGCAAGTGAAAGATATGTACTGGATATAGTATATACTCTAGTTTACTATATTACGTATTGTATTGTATTGGAATAGTTACTTTATTGTATACCCCACTAGAGCTTTAGGACAAGTGGGAGATTGATGGGGTTTATATTCTAAATCTCGTAGTTTGTAATCTTGTAACCATTATTATCTATTACTATGATAAAAAGGTATTTTATTCATTTATTAATCTTGCATAACTTAATCCAATAAATTAAGATCCATGGTTATTTAATGTAACTTGAATGATAGATATACAATTGGATCATGTTCAAATGATAACCTAAAAGGTCTATAGTAGGATAAAGTTGGGTATCTTATCCTAGTAACACTATGGATGCGATCCACTTTGTAAAGGTTACAAGTGTTGTATGTGTTACAAACGATTTTATTCAAGTCGTTTATGTAATAGATATGCGAGTAGAGGTATCGACCAAATCGCGAAATAATTAATCTTTCACTATAACACTATTGATTAAAAAGATTAATATTTCATAGGATGATCGTAGGTAACTTAATCTCAGTCCTCAGTAAGTTATGAACTTCTGCCTATAAGAGGTTGTCCTTTAATTTGTATGGGTGGGAGTGGCCCGAGTCATCGACTGAATATGTCTACCATTTTTGGAACAGAATCGAGTAGAGAGCTAAAAACATAACTACAATAGATGAAATTTAATTACTCCTTCCCATCTTTAGGGAAACTAAAGAAGTTGTTCCCTTAAGTGTTGACTCTGAGTCTTGAACGATGGGACTCCTTCCCTCTCATTGGTCCGAGAGGGATTTTGTTTATGGTAGGATCATAAATAGGTTGTCCATTAGAGGATCAATGTGATTTAAAGAATTACAAATTATTATAAGGGGTAAAACGGTAATTTGACCCAGCTGTAATTATGAACGAATCGTGAAAGATTGACTTATTGATAACCGTTATATCCATGGACACAGAAATATATCTTGAGTGTGAAAAGTGCAGTTGTGGGTCATAATTAATCTTGCATCATTGGATCTTCGAACCTGTAAGTCCATTAGGTCTCTGCGCTAGCTCACTAAGGGTAAAAATAGAATTGTTAAAGTTTTTAATAAATTTGAATTGTTCAAATTATTTGGAAAATATAATTATATATGATACAATTAATATAATATTATGGATATTAGACTTATATTAAAACTATATATTAAAAATGAGTATGAATAAGATTCATATTAAAACCATAGGTTATGAGAGAAAAATATATTCAAATATGATTTAAATATAATATTAATTAAATACATTATATTTATTTAATTAAATTTAATAAAAGATTGATTAAATATTATTTGATTAGTTTAAATAAATTTTGATTTTATTTATATTAATAATAATAAGTAAAAAAATAACTCCCCATGTGGGGAGTTATTGGGAAGTAGTAGGAGAAGAGTAACTCTCTCTCCCTTAACTCAAGGTGAGATGAAGAAAGATATAAAAAAATAATTTTTTTTTATCATCTTCTCCTTCTAGTCTTAACTCTCTCATTCTCTCAAGAAATTCTCTCATTCCCTCATACTTCCAAAAAGGTTCCCACAAGCCATGATTCTACCAGAGAATAGTGGAGATACATTAATGTTTGTGTTTGGAACATCTTGACGAGATAATCGCTTGAAGAACGGTCTTCAAAAGTGAGTATTTCTACATTTTTTTTACTAAATTACAACATGTTTATTTGTTTTTTGTCCTTATTTTCTTCAATGGATATTGAAGCACGAACATTCACATGCTTCCGCACGGGATTCAATCCCTTCGAAATCAACCTCAAACCAGCAATAAATCCAATTTGGAAAATCGTTCCACCAACAATAAGAAACATCCTCCTCTGAGGCGGTAGAGGAGACAATGCGAAAGTTGATGGAGGTGGAGTACCAGGCGCGACTAGAGGTGGAGTAGCAGATGGTTAAAGTGATGATGGTGAAAGAGATGAAATCAGAGTTCGCAGAGTCAAATAATTTGAAGGTGACTAGTACGACAACGATGATGATAGAGGACTGGGTGGGGATTTAGATGCAATGGGAAATGTAGGAGGAAAAGATGAGGTGGAAGTCGCGAAGTCTAACGGGTTCAGAGGAGACAATTGTTGCAGTGGGGACTGTGATGAAGTATTAGCTGGGAAACTTTATGCAACGGGAGGCGGCGGAGATGGAGTGGAAGGAAAAGTCGATAATTTAGGCACCAGTGATATTTATCTTGGTATCTTTAGTGCGGAGAGTTGCTCAACCACTTTTGTATTGTCTTTTCGATGTACTCTTTTATTTATTGGGGTATGCTTTGGTACTTGAGAAATAAAGTAATCTGTTTAAAAAAAAAGAATTGAATAAAACACTAGCAAACTGATTACACTTCGTTGGGATACAAAACTACAAACTATAGTGATTGTCTCCCCAATCCAACCCGTATATATCCCTACAAACTATAGTGATTGTCTCAACATGTTAAATGACCAATTCTGGTACAATTATTCACCATGTGCGGCTATTAAGTATTTCTAACACTTTGAACACGCTTCAAACTTCAGTATTTACATTCTCCATTTACCCAAATTTTTATTATATATAATCCTATATACTCATATTTAGAAATGCATTCATATTATTGTACCAATAATTATTGTGGATACACATGATTGATTGTTTAGACCCATTGGTTTAGATTTCAAGGGTTTTACCCATGGTAAGGGAGTTTCACATAAGGGTTGTACCCAATTATCTTTGCCCGACCCCTTTTTTTATTGATTTTAATTAACATGTGTATTTGCATATATTTTTCATGTTTATTTGTTAACTAAATCCAGTTTCATTCATACGATTGTTTATGAAGATCTGATGATTTTGTGTGGTTTAGTTTAAGCAACTAAGTTGGTTCTGTACAGCCGAAGGCAACTGCATAGCCGAACTCACTGCCTAAATCCCGAGAGCAATCGCCTGAGCCCCAGCAAACAATACTTCAAACGAACCATGTATAGGCCTTCCCACCCGTAGCAAAGATCGCACCCTTTATGATCCCAATGCCACCCTGACACTATGTTGCATCTCAAGGGAAGCCACTGATCAGAGGACAAGTCCACATGACCCGATCTCCGCCATTCCTCAACCCTCTACACAACATAAGTTGTTGACTGACACCCCTATTCGCCTCCACTCTTGCTTGGCCTCAAAACTCCAATAGAGACCCTTGATTCCAACCAAATAGGGTCACCAATTGTCACCACATGAAATTTATTATCATTTATTTATTAATATAAATAGATACATATTTGTGTGGGGGGAGGTGAAACGTTGGGAAATAGAGAAATCTGCTTTGTTTTTTTTTTTCTTTTATTTACCTTCTCTTATGTTGTCGCGTCAGACGCATTACTTTTTTTTTATTATTATTTATTATTTTTATTTTACTTTTAAGTTTATGTGAATTTCAGATTTTGAATTTCATTTAATTTATTTTCTTAGTTTCAGATTTATGTTTGAAAAATTATTTCAAATAGTAAAACTGTTGAAAATATTTACCAGATATAACAAAATTTTATAATTATCAATGATAGACACTGATAAGTCTATCAACATTTATCACTGATAGTTCTAAAATTTTGCTATATTTTATAAATATTTTAATTCATTTTTCTATATTTAGAAACAACCCTTTATGTTTTCTACCTTATTTATATTTATCTATTTTGTTGTGGCACAAATGTATTAAGCCGGATCGAGTTTAAATAGTGGAAGAAGCCTAGAGAGCCTAGCCTAACCTCCCAAGAGAAGGAGGCTCTAGCCTAGAAGAGCTCAAGGGTTGACCCACGTATGAGCTATAAAGGAGAGCTCATAGGTCGAGCTATAGAGGAAAGCTTAAAGGAGCTAAGAGAGTTGTTTGAGCTAAGAAAGGAGGTCGATCGAACTAAGAGGAGCTCAAGCTGAGAAAAGAGGTCGAGCTAAAAAAGGAGGATGACCTAAGAAAGAAGATCGACCTGTGAGTTCGAGTTAAGAAAGAAGGTCAACCTATGAAAGAAGGTCGAGCTGAGAGGTTGAGTTGAGAAAAGAGCTCATGCCAAGACAAAAGCTCGAGCTAAGAGAGGAGCTCGAGTTGAGGGCTCGAGCTAAGAGTTATATGTAACCAAGCTATTAATTAAGCAATTATAATAAAGAGTCATAATTAAATAATACGTTTAACGACTCATTAATCAATGGATAATTGAACACCGAAAGCTTATCCAAAGGTCGAGCACATTGATGGTCAAGGTGTGTAACGGCTCTAGCAATGATAGCTCAGATGGATAACGACTGAAGAGAAATCAGATAGTGGCTTGGTAGAGTAAAGAGAGGTATGCCAAAAAAAAAAAAAAAGTCATACTTATTTTCTACCAATTTAGCCACTTTCAAACCTGATTCTAACTTAAGCGTCAGCGTGAATTTGGCTTGGTCAAATATGTTTGGCATTATTTATTTTGCAAGATATTAGACTAATCTTCCTCAAGAAATACAAATTCATCGTTAGTGTGATTTTCGATATCAACATATTTTATTTTAAGAGGTATATTTAACCATTCTTTTTTAGGGTATTTTTTTAACTTGTCATTTTATTATATATGAAATACCTTATTCTAATTTTTTTTAATCCTTGTATTTTGTAAAAAAATTATCCAACGACGGAATCTAAAAATATTTGGAAGTCATATTTTCTAGAATTCTTGAGATGGGGAGTCTATTCTTTTGGAGTTTAAGATCGATTTCAAATATGTTTTCTTAAATTTTTAATACCTGATAAATATTATTGCTTATTTTCTTATTTATTTAAATGTATTATTAAATTGTATATTTTGCTAATGTAACTTTTCATGTTAAATTGATGATTTTTTTTTTGTAATATTTCTCCCATATTCTCTACACTTTTAAGTTTATTTTCAAAATTTTAAAATTTATTCCTTTTGAGTTCTATTAAAATATATATTTTTTTGCTTAAAAAATTGTAATCATTGTTTTTTTTTTTTTAATTTCTTATGATGGAATCTATAAATACTTGGGAGTCCAATTTTTTAGAATAATGAAGTGAGAGGCTATTACTTGGGAGAACAAGATTTTATTTAAAAAAAAAATGAATTTAAAGAATTTTTAAAAAATAAAATTTATTAAAAGACTATCGTACAACGGATTTGAGAAATTGTAATATTTTCACATTTCTTGATGTGAAGAATTTTTTCTAAATTCTTATATGACTTAATTAATGGAAAATTTTCACTTATTTTATGGGATCATGACTTAAAATAGTGGAAGAATGAGAGGTAAAATAATATATAATTCAAGATCTAAAATTTGACCACCATTTTTTTCTAAATGGGTGTTGTGGAGTGCTAACATCTTTCCCATATACAAATAATACCTAAACCTAACTTAGTTTTCCAAACCATTTATATTATCTTTTACTATAATATTGTTAACTTTATTTTGGTGTGCAATCAAACCGTAAAAAGAATTGGTAGTGACTCGTTTTTTCTTTTTAAGTTTTTATCCCTTTTTCAAGGATGTCGATCGCTCCGCATCATCTCGGGCACATGGCGATATATTTTACATTTAAATTTCTAGATTTTACACCTCTGTTTTTGCTAGTGCTCCCTTTTGCTTGTTGGTGTAAACTTTCTTAGTTACTTAATTTAAATAATTATGATATTAATATTTTAAATAAATTTAGTTCCTCTAAATAGAGAACTAAATTGATTATTATAATTTGTGGATATTATAAAATGTGGATTATAATAATATGTGTTTGGGTGCGGCTTAACTGGGCCATGCATTTTCCGATTCAACGATACAAAACTGGAAAACATAAACTTCATCAGAAATATTAGTGATTGGTGGAACAACACTAGCTAGGGTGGTTATCCTAGGTACTCCTTCATTAGAAGACTGAAACAGCTTTCCCAAACCATAGGAAATTGGCAGAATAAGGAGATAAACAAGCATGGATTAAGGAGATAGAAAGAATTGACCTCCTTGAAACCAATCAACAAATCAGTGACCTCGAGAGTAGTCATAGAACTACTCTTAAAGCTGATCTAAGTGAAGCGACCTTCAAAGAAGCGTAATATTGGACTCAAAGATGACATAACGGAAGTGTTCCAAGATTTTAAGAAAAATGTTATAGGCTTTCGATTATAGGCCAATCAGTCTTATTAACTCTTTGTACAAAGTTATTTCCAAGCAAACCTTTCGCAATACAATTGCTGAAAACCAATTGGCTTTTGTCAAAAAAAAAGACAGATTACAGATGCTATGCTTATGGCCAATGAAGCTATTGACTACTGGAGGATCAAGAACCGGGGTTTTGTGAGCAAGCTTGACATTCACAAGGCTTTTGACAAAATCAGTTGGAGTTTTATTGAGAAAGTGGATCAATGCTTGTATATCTAGTGTCTAATATTCCATCCTCATCAATGCTTGTATATCTATTCTTACCAATCTTTCTACATACATGCTATCGGTGTTCAAAGCTCCTAAATCGGTATACAAAGATATTGAAAGACTATGGAGGAATTTTCTTTGGAAAGATAGTAGTGGAGGCTGTAATAGCAATGGCTATAGTATCCATCTAATAAAATGGGAAGACATTTGCTTACTTACAGTTGTCTGTTTCACATAGAAACAAGCTCTTCAAAGATTATACTCCAGCTCGAATTGCTATCAGTCTACATGTTTTTTGTAATCTTTAATTTTATTGCTTTCTTTTCGGGCTTATCTCTAGCCCTGCTGAACTACTTTTATGGAAGATGATGAGGGTACTAAGAATCTGTCTACCTAATAGAGATGTTCGAGTGCATCTAATGACCCTAAATATCTTTTTAGAAAAAATATATGTGTTTGGGTGCAAATTATTTTAGTCTAAATTATAATAGTCTATGTTTGGATATAGAATAACGATGCGTTTCGGAATGATTTTGAGAGAAAAAGAAGGGATTAGAATCTTAACCATGTTTTGTGTTTGGTTTAACATACTATAATTAAATCCACTAAAATCACTTGTGAATTTCACACCATTTTTAATATCGGTTATTTCCTAGATTTTAGATTCTCCTAAAACCATATCAATTTTTAACAAAATTTAATTTTTAATTTTATTATTTAAAATCAAATTTTATTTTATATATCTATTTTAAAAAATTATTTAATAATTACAAATTATAAAAATAATAATATTAGGTTCGGTTTAGTTATTAAATTTAAAATATGATTATTTAATATTTATTTACCAAATATCTTCAACCAACTTCTTCAAGTATAAAATTGAAATTTACCAAACATTAATACGCTTCATTTTACAAGCTAATTTTACAAAAAGCACAATTATCAATAATTATTTTAAAAGTTGTAGCAATACCAAACAAACCTAAAATAATCTAGTTTATAATAGTATGTGTTTAGAGTTCTTACTATTTTAGTCTGATTATATAATAACATGTATTTGTGGTGCAGATTATTTTAGTCCCCTTATTTTTTGTATTTATTTTTTAATTTTTTAATTTTAATACTTTAATTTAGGTAGTGAAATTTCTTATGCTTCATTTTTTATGTCTATACCAAAGTTTTTTTTCTCAAAAAAAAAAAAAATCCAAGTTGAAACCTTTTCAATTTTTATTGTAATATTTTTATACTTTAATTTATGAAAGGAATTTGATTACATTATCTATACTTCATTTTTTATAACTATACGAAGATTAAAATAAAAAAGGTCAAAGTTTCTACTTTTCAATTTTTTTTTTTTTTTGTAATTACATTTTTTTTAGGAAAATTCTTATGAATTGAAGAATCTAAAAAATATTTAAACTTCGTAGCAAAAAGTTGAAAATTATTTTATATTTTTGGAACTTTTTACAAATATTTTAAAATATTTTTTTATATTTAAAAAGACCTCTCTTTTGTACTATTGTTTGATTTTCATTTTTTAACTTTAATTTGAGAAAGGAATTTGACATTTTCTATTATGCTTCATTTTTTTAACTTTACTAAAATTAAAGAAAACGTTAAAGTTTAACCTTTTTCAATTTCTGGTGTAATTACATTTTTTTAAATTTTAATTTAAGAAAGAAATTTGATTACATTCTTTTACAATTCATTTTTTATAACCATACTAAAGCTACAATTTAAAAAAAAAAAAAAAAAAAAAAAAAAAAAAAAAAAAAAAAAAAAAAAAAAAAAAGGAAAAAAAAAAGTTCAAATTTTCAACTTTTTCATTTTTCTTTTTATATTTTCATGTTTTATAATTTAATTTAGGTTTAAAATAGTCCTTAAATTCTGTTGGTTCTATTTTATCCCTAAACTTTAAAAAATGTCTGTTTTAATTCCTAAATTTTTAAAAATTGCTTATTTTGGTCCTTGCTGTTAAAATTTTATTACCTCTTTCAAAAATTGGTGAGGCGACTTGTATTTTTAGATGAGACTACCAAATAAGTATCCTAAAAAAATATAGAGTTTCAAATTTGAATTAGAGAGTAAATCAATATTCTATAAGAGAACTTAAAAGTCATTTTGCATTCAAGATTTTGGTCATTTACTATACCATTTCCATCGGCTAAATAGACGAACCTCTTCTTCGTCTTCCCTTCCGTCATCGACGACACATGAACCCTCTCCATAACAAGGCCCTGTTTTTTCATGTAACGAAATCAAAATGTATCAGAATTTAGGCTCTGGATTTCAGTTTTGGATTCAATGCAGTGGGGTGTGCTTATCCAGTACCTTGCACATGTTTGGAGGGTAGAAATCATGAGGATATCAAAAGAGATTGGAGATGTTTTAAATTAGGATCGTTTACCCTAGGGCACAAGCGGCTTTAATGGCGGGAATGACATCAAGAGGCATCAGAGCGGGTTTCGACACATCTGTGTTAGATGATATAATTAAATTTATTTTCAAATTTATGGGTCAATCGGTGATTTAAAAAATTTGGCCGTAATATCATCCGTGGTATCTCACTATTTTTTTTTTTTTGTCTCTAGAATTTTTCCCTCTTCTCACACCATTTCGGACCAGAACTTTAATCTAGTATATTAGACCAACTCGGCCATCTTAACTTATTGAGAACAAATATGTAACATTATTATTTTGTACTAAAATCAATCCAATTTTCTCTTTCTTTGTTTTTTTTTTTTCTCTCAAAATAAGTTTATTCGGAGATAAATTCAATTTTTTGTTTTAACATTTTACAAAACGTATATAAATTTATAAGGAATCTTGCAGATGAAAATTTTCATTGTTTTTTTTTTTCTATTTTTAAATATGATGCTCTTTTTTGTTTTGTTTTTACAATATATTTAGTATGTTTTAAGAATTTGTTTTTATGATTTTTTGGGGTGACATGGGAATGAAGAAGTTGAAAAACCTCTTTTAGATGACATGGAAAAAAGGAGAAAAAAAACCTCTTTATGTAATTGTTTATAAATTTTAAAAAAAAAAAATGCCAGATCAACATGAAATAATAAATATAAAAAAAGATATAATTGTTTTTTTCAGTAAGGTTAAATAACAAAATGAAAATCATTAACTCTTTACTAAAAATGCTAGTTTATAGAGTGATGAACGAAGCTATAACTCTTTTATTGGGAGAATAAAAAAAAGGATCAAATGGACTTGAAGTCCATATGCAAAAGAGAAGTATGATTTGTTTATAGATTGAACTTTCCTTTTTCCAACAAAGGAGAATTGGCTTCAATGGAAAATACAAAACAACTTACAATTTACATTCCAAAAGCTACAAGAAACAAATGATCAATTACAGAAAAAAATACCCTCAAACAGAACTTCCCCCCTCATTTGCTCCAATTTGAAAGTGTGTTGTGTTATTAACAAAGAATCAAGACAAAACCAATGTCTTTCTGTTAATCATTCTCCAATCTTTCAATATCTTGCACATCAGACGGTTCCGGGAATATCTCCTTTGAATGTTGTCGACGAGACGATGAATGTTCACCGCCACCATTCTGACCACTTCCTTGCGAACCCATTGTTCCTGATCTTTTGAAACTACTTCCTCCTGCTTTTGACAAGGAGGCTGATGGAAGCACTGTTAGATCCGATAGACTTTGACGCCAGCTACCGAACAAAGCAGCATTCCAAGAACTTCCAATGGAAGTCGATCTAAACCGTCCTGAGCCTGAATTCTCTTCCCTTACTACCTTCAATGGGTTTTCCAAAGCCTTGAGGATGTACTTCATCAAGGGTCGTCTTGAAGGTTTTGGATTGAGACAGGACTTGGCAACAACAGCCACAGCCCACACTTCTTCCAATAGATCCTCGTCCACAATCAAGGATGGATCGAGGATCTTCGTCACGAGTTCCTTGTTGTTTATACTGATGCATGATAATGTCTGATCTAACCATTCTTTGATTTCGGCTTCGGGAGAGGCGCTAATCCCAAGCTTTCCTGTTACCAGCTCTAGCAACACCTTTCCAAAGCAGTAAACATCATAGGTACATACTGCTGTGTGCAAACCTGGTTGTTAAAATGGATAAATTTAGTACATACATTCTAATAGTTCTGTGCTCCTAGAAAGTGAAGTAAAACCGAGGCCTGACGTTCAAGTATCGAAACAGTTGAAAATCAAGAATTTTTCTGTTGGGTAGATAAAATTTTGAACAAAGAAAGGCTCAGTAAAGTTAGACTATAATATGGCAGGACAGTTTCAACCAAGCTTTGAGAACTTTGCTCTTTCAAATGGTTACTTTTAGGCTCGAGTATTATGACTCATTCTCAGATGGGCATGCCCTCCCATTAATGATCACTATACCCCTAATTAGACAATTAGTCCAGGAAAAATGGATGGTTAAGCTGAAATCTTCCTTCAAGGGTTTGTAATTTCAGTCTAATAAAAATTAATCAAATTTTCCTCTCTTAAGTATTGCTGAATGTTACTTGCTAAGCAAGACCATGATATAAGTTAAATGAATTGCTCATGTGACAAAAATAAACAGTGAGCGAAAAACAGATATAAAGATGAGAAGGAAAGAAATTTTTTACGTACCTAAAGAGCCTTGCTCCGATGACCTGCACATCATTTAGGGAAGAATATTGTCAGAGAATAATCTAAGAGTATCATTACACAATAATCAAATCTTTGCAAAGTGAGGAAAAGATATATATTCATAAGCAGTGACAAGTCACGCAACTATGATTGTACGAAAGGCAACATCAGAATGAATGGAAAGAAATGCGATCGCAACAACAAACCAATTATTTGCAAATTTTCACACAAAATTGAAACTATTGACAGATCGACAATGTTGATCACAAAACTTCAGAATTGGTATACTGGTTGCTAAATGGTGTTTTTTCCTGAACTTTTTTCTTAAAACTGGAAAGGGTAAATAAAGCTATCCACTCATTTCTAAACCCTTTAATAATATTTAATAGTTGCATAAGTGACAGAATTATTAACATAGAACACAAAGAGATACCGACGTCACTCAACCTCAATAGCTTACTGGTTTGCTGATTTCAAATAGTTTTTTCACTATGATCACAAATATAGAGCATATAATGATAAAAAGAGACTCATCTGTTGAAAAGGTACTTACTGTGGCAATTTCAGAAGCTTGGTAATCCTGCTCGGTTGACCATCCCCTTCTTGACCACACACATTGCTCAAGCTTCCGAGCCGCACTTCAAATTTATCATCAAGAAGTATACTACTTGCTTGAATGTCTCTACATAACCAAAAGAAACCGAAGTTAGTATTTTTATTGTTGGGAAGTTTCTAAAGACAACAAGAGTTTTAAATTATCGAGTTGTTCACTTGAGGCTGAACCACAAGACCACATTGGTAGCTGGCAGGAAGCCAAAAATGATAGCAAGCAACCAAACTAACGCGAACAACAGATGCAAGACAATGTTTCAGTTTGTGGATAGCACAAACAACAATGATTATCCAAAAGAGAAAGCTAAGAGAAGGTGAAGAGGCAAAAGAAAAAGAAAAACTTTGTAATACCTGTGCACAAGGGGTGGAGCACAATCATGATGCAGAAAAGAAAGACCCTCTGCAGCTCCTAATGCAATTTTTAGTCTTGTAATCCAATCCAATGACTGCAAACCGTCATCGTCTGTCTTGACTTTCTTGAACAAGGAAGCTGACAAGTCGCCGTTTGGCAGATATTTGTACACCAGGAACTTTTCATCTTCATTCTCCAAACAGTGACCAATAAGGGGAACCAATCTTACATTTGAAACCTTGCTAAAGAATTCCAATTCCACCAAATAAGCATCGTTTTTAATTATGCGCAAATCAACCCGTTTGATAACAATTCGGATCCCGTTTTGCAATACACCATGGAATAGATCCCCTGAATGGCCATGTTTGATAAGATTCGAATCACTAAAATCGTTAGTTGCTTGAAGCAACTGTTGTAACTTGAATGTTTCTCCTAAACTCGCAAAGTCAATTACCAATCCAGGAGGTGGTTCAGCAGTGTCCCTAGAAAGAACTGGTCCCACAACACCCACTCCTCTTTGATTAGTTGTGTTTCTTCTCCGTCTCCTCAGGAAGATAATTATCAGCAATACTAGTAGAAAGATAACAGCACTTCCACCAATAACACTGCCCAAGATAATAGCATTTCTGTTGCTCTTCTTCTTTGGTGCTTCTGCTAACGGCGGTTGTGTAGCCTTGGGGATGCCGAAATTATCAAAAGTGAGGCCCCTTGCTGAATAGAATGATGTACATACATCCAACGTCCTCTGTCTTGACACATTTTGGAGACAGTTATTCGCGACAGATAAGTTGGTGGGTAGATATTCAGGAACTTTGCCTTCAAAGTAATTTTCCGACAGATCAATAGCACTGAATCTTCTCAGTATGGGTGTAAGGTTCCCATAAAACATATTTTTAGATACATTCAGTACAGCACCAGTAATATTCGAACTTGAGCTAGAATTAGGCAACATCCCAGTGAAATTATTCCCAGACACATCAAGAAGCTGCAACCCAGGCATTGACCACAACACATCGGGGATTACGCCAGTAAAGTTATTATCCTTCAGATCCAAGGATTGCAACTGTGTTAAAGTGTGGAACAATTTGTCAGTCAAGGAACCCACAAGCAAATTGCTCCCAAGTACCATACTTCGCAAGCTCGTTAATTCTCTTAAATCTGAAGGCAGTGATCCAGACAAAGCATTGACACTCAAGTCAATGTCAACTAAACTAACAAGCCCTCTAAATTCAGTAGGTATTGAAGAAGATAAACTATTTCTTGAAAGATTTAGGTATTGAAGCTTCGATAGGCTCCCAATGCCTGAAGGGATTGGCCCAGCTAAGTAATTAGAAGAAAGATCAAGCAGAGAAAGATGACCAAGAGATGCAAGTGACAACGGAATCATTCCAGTGAGTGTATTATGAGACAAATCAAGCAATGAAAGGTTCAACATTTGGCCCAAAGTAGAAGGTATTGTCCCAGTAAGTTTATTATAAGACAGATAAAGATCAGTTAGGTTATTCAAACTCCCAAGACTCAATGGAATAGAACCAAATACAGAACAAGACCGCAGATCAAGCACTCGTAGCAAGCCAAGACGCTCCCCGAACCACTCAGGAACAACACCAGGAAGCAAGAAGTTAGAGGCATTAAAGGACTGCAAAAAGGTCAAATTGGCCAAAGCTTCAACAGAAAATTGAGGGTTCTGTTTACCAATTCTTGTTCTTCTAAATCCAGCAATATTGATCTCAGTTACCCTACCATTGTGACACTTGATTCCCTTCCAACCTAAGCAAGGGTCATTTTTTATGGGCCATTCTTTGCTTCTCAAACCTAACGACGATCTGAGCTCGAGTAACGCAACTCGTTCGACCGGTAAAGATCTCAATGAACTTTGTTGTTGAAATGTAGGCTCAAAGAGCAGTAGCAACAACAACAAGAAGAATGCGAAGTGTATCATAAGTTGCTTATAAACCATGGTTCATAAACAGAAAGCTAAAACGAAAATCCTACAAGTTCCCATCTCTATCTCACAGTTGTTTATTTACATAGCTACCTACTCTACTTTCACTACAATCAAATAGCACAAAATTAAAATAACCCAATTCCCAAAACTACATTATCTTCTTCCCCTGTTCCTCAAAAATCCAAAACAAACTCTTACCCTTATCTTCTTCCTTGCCTGTCGCCTTCAATCTTCATCTCTGTTTCACCAACTTCTTCCCTTGAGAAAACCTTGCTTCTTAAATTCTTTGATTTACAGAACTGGGGTATCAAAGAAAAGATGAAAACCCCCCAAATAAAAAACCCCAAATAATCAGAAAGTCACAGTAATATAATAATTATAGAGAGAGAGAGAGAGAGAGAGAGATAAACTAGTCAAATACAAAGAGTGGACTATCACTCTCTCTCCCTCTCTTTTTCAATCCAACCCTCTTTCCCAACTGCCAAGCCGGAAAGTAAGAACGAAGAAACCTTTGGGAGGGTTCTTTGATTTCAAGACGCCGACAGCTCAACAAGGCGGCGACGGCGAGCTGCCTCTGCCACCGTCCACTACCGAGGCTCGGCAAAGAGGAAGAGAAGTTGAAAAGCCGAATCGAAAGCGATGTTTTCCTTCTCCGGCTGGTAATGTGGAGTGATGGTTGTTAGAATCGGCTCGCCGCTTCACGGCGGGAGGGCGAAAAAACAGGGCTTTCGAAGTGGGTTTTTTTTTTCCTCTCTTTTTTTTTTTTTTTTTTTTTTGCTCTGTTTTTGTGTATTTTTGGGTCGTTGTCGATTTGAAGATGGTGGATGGGGAAAAAGAAAAAGGGGGGTTGTGAATTGTGATCGTGTGGGAGGTTAAAGCCATTAAATTAAGAACCTTTGCCCATAAAAGAATCAAAAGCCAATAAAGATGAAAAATGTGACCCATATTGAATGAATAATTTAAGGTAATTTGTAAATTTTAGTCCGTGAAGTTTGAAACTTTTATTATTTAGTCTTTAAACTTTAAAACATATCTACTAAAATTTTAAATTTTCAAAAGTATTTAATAAGTCTCGATTATTTAATTTTAAATTTTAATTTATATCCGATAATCATTGATTAGTTATTTTATGTGTATTAAAATTAAAAAAATGTAACACATATTGAAAGTTTGAGTTCAAATTTATATTTTACATCTAGTATATCAATTATTTTTTAAACAGTGATTTATTAGACATTAAGTTAGAAGTTCAAGAATATTTGGACCTAAAATCAAAAGTTTAAAAGTTTATTATGCTCTTTTGAAAGTTCAAAGACAGATACAAATTTGAAAATTCAAAATCTAAACCTTAATAATTTAATCAAAATTTAAAGTTATCATTTCATTTTTTTAAATATTTTTGTAAAGGTTTAAATCCTAACAACACCTCTTTTTTTAGTAAGAATTTTTTTAAAAAAAAAAATTGGCATAATTTAATTGACATACGAGTGTGTTCGTGATCACGAAATCCGTGAATTTTGGTTTAAAGCTTGTTTTTAAATTTATTTTTTTCAATATAATTAGGGATAGAGGATTCGAATTACAAATCACAGACCACATCGTTATTAGCTAATTGGACTGGACTCATTTTGACACTTGTTTTTAGATTTATACGGTCATATTTATTCCATTATAGATTATACATTTTGAAGTATCTATTTTAATCCCTCTATTTTTAAATATTATACTTTAGTTATTAATCCATGGATGAAAAAAATATATTTTAATTCTTTATTTAATTTTTGTTAACTATTTCACATAAATCTGAATCCATTTTAAAATGTAACCCAAAGTGAATCTAGAACCTTCTAACTTTTAAATATATATTATTTTCTGATCATGAAAAATAATAAACAAATTCAAATACTAACTATCTTGTATATATAAAAAAAAACGTAGAAGAACCAAGGATACTAAAAGGAAAAAAAATAAAAACAAAAACATGTGAGGACTATGATATGATGAATCTTGATCTATGGTGGAGGGCACCTTAATCATTACCAAATGACACCAATTTTTCTAATAGAAAATTAATTACCTTTTCATGAAAGGATATTTAAATATATAACCAATAATGGTATATGTATTAAAATATTCATACCACATGGTGTTTATCACTTGTGGTTGTACTTTCCAAAAAGTAATCTTTTTACTTTTTTTCCTCTAGGTCTTACAATAAGATGTTAAATAATTTTTATTCGGAGATTTTAAAAATAGAAAAATAAGAAAAATAAAATTCTAATTTTAATTTAATGGAAATTGATAGAGGTTGATAGAGATTTATCCGTGTCTATCGCCGATAGAAATCTATTAATAATAGATACAGATAAAATCCTATTAATATTTTTTTTTTACTATTTCTATAAATAGTTTTTTTTATTGGTGAAAATTTCCCTATTTATATTTTGAATTTTCAACATTCCCAAAAACTACTGTCCTAACAAAATTGAGAGAGAGACAAAATATATATGTAGTTGTGAAGGAAGTTTCTTAATTATGACACTTGGAGAGTTGACTTATAAAAAATTGAAAATTTGACCAAAGAAAAAAAAATATATATATATATAATTAATTTTAGGCATTTTGTTGGACTTTTATGCAGTGGTGTAAATGCAATTTGTTTTTTTTGGGGAATTTTCTAAAAAAGAAAAGAATTTTGGTTTGATTTTGGCAGAACAGAAAACAGTTGGGCAAAAAAAAAAATAATAAATAAATAAAAAGTAAAAGGGAGATGTACTTTAAAATGGTAAGGTTTAATATGTAAGAGGAAGGTAGATCTGTTGTATTATTTCTGGCTTGACCATAAGATGAAAAACATGTAGGACCATTTTTCTCTCTCATCTTTCAATATATTCAAATATGAGAGAGAAACATTAAGTTATTTAAATTTATACCATTCTTTCTAAAGTTTTATTTTAGGGTTTGATTGTGAAACCGATTATAACTCAATTAACATTCGTATATTTTAGAAATCATTAGGTCTATGGTTTAAATCTCTCTACTTTCATTTTGCACGCAAAAGAAAAAAATTTAGAGTTAAAAATACCAAATTTTCAAAATCTTATCTAAAAAATTTAGTGAACTAAAAATAATTTTAAAATGTTAAAATACTATTTTGATCTTTGTACTTTAGATATCATTCCATTCTAGTCTATTAGTCTATGTATTTTTAATTGTTCAAATTTAGTTATAAACTTTCAATTATTTAAATTTAGTATTTGTGCTCTCAATAAATCTTAATGAGATTGACGTGAGAAAAAAGTGTCATACAAAAAATTCATTTTTATTTAAATATTTTTGATAAAAATTGTTGAAAATACTCTTCAAAAGTCATTTTGAGAAATTGTCAAAACATTCCAAATTTTCACGACTTATTTTTTAAATTAAATACTTGAAAATGCATTCCAAACACATTCACTTTAGTCATTTCACTTTCAATACATCTTAAGTTTAGTTCCTTAAAGTTAACTTTTATCAAAATTCATTAAATAATAATAATTAATAACTTTCGGTCAAAGAAAGGCATACGCTAATATATTTTCAAATTTTATAAAGAAAATATTTGTAGAGATTTTTTTAAAAAAGAAAAAAGAAAAAATTCGACAATAAAATAAATAACATATCACTCTCAAGATTTATTAAAAATACAAGATTAATTAAATTTAGACAACTGAAAATACATTACTAAAATGGAAGAAACTTAAGATTAAAATGATATTTTAACCTTTTAGAAAACATAAACCTATAAACAAAATAATTATCAAATTGGACGTTAATTCTTTAGTTCTCAAAATTTTATTTCAATTTTGGAAAAAAAAATTCTAAAGCAAAATAGTATTTATAAATTAATATGGAAAAATTAAAGCCCGTTTGATAACTATTTGTTTTTTGGTTGTTGGTTTTTGAAAATTATTAATCATATTTCCTCTCAAATTCTTATAATATTTTCCTCTTTCGTAAATTAAATAGTCGAATTTCAAAAACAAAAACAAGTTTTGAAAAACTAGGCCCATTAGATAACTATTTGAGTTTTCTGTTTTTAGATTATGAAAATTAAGCCTATAAACAATAATTTCACTTCAAAATTTCTTGTTTTATTATCTACTTCCTACCAATATTTTAAAAGATCAAACCCAAATTTTGAAAAATAAAAAAGTTGTTTTTATAAAGTTGTTTTTATTTTTGGAATTTGACATAAGCCAACTCTTTTACTTATGTATGATTTTTCTAAAAAAAATTGGCTTGATTTTTAAAAATATTGGTAGAAATTAGATAATAAAGCAAAATATTTAGGAATGAAAAAAAGTGTTTATAAGCTTAATCTTAAAAAAAAAACTTAAATGATTATGGAATGGAACTAAATTAAATGTTTTATTTTATAAATTAATATGCAAAGAGGAGAAATGAAAAATTAAATATAAAGAAATATATTTGAAGGAAAATTTAAAATTTTAAAATAATATAATGTTTTTAAAATTGGATTGATTTTTAACATATTTACCTCGAATAATCTTTTTAGAATTTAAGTTAGGTAACTATTTTTTTTAAAAAAAAAAAAATTATGGATGTGTGTTTCCTTAAAATTAATTACAAATAAATATGTACTAAAAAAATATTTTCTGGTAGAGAAATTTTAATTTATTAATAAATAATTTACTTTAATAAGTCGCTAATTTTGAATTGAAGGGTATAATTGACATTTAGGAACACCAAAATCAAGAAAAAGCGTGATACGAACCAAAAGTGTCAACTAAAGACCGAAATAGGCTTAGGCCCAAGATAGCGGCCTCGACTTCGGGCTTGAGGCCGAGGTCGATCCTTTTAAAATGCCGACAAGTCAACTCTTCGCATGCCTCAATCCAAAGTAGTATTTTAGGTCCAAGATTAGCCTAGAGGCCAAGGTTGACCCAAGCCAAAGACAAAATTGGGTATACACTACTTGGCTTGGTCAGTTGTCTAATTATCGTAAGGCAACTCAGAAACTCTACAGAATATCTTATGCCAACTTTCTCTATAAATACATCATTACAACTTAATATAAAGTAACTAAAGTCTTACTCTCAAACTGTTTAACTTTCACACTCTTTTACTCTCTGACTTAAGTATTAGAGCATGTGTGGGAAGTACTAGATGTGTAGGTTTTTTTTTGTAGGCCACATCTCTCATTTCAAACAAATTCACTGTTGATGTCACGTGAATGTCAAGTGTATTTTTTAGTCCAAAATAAATAAGAATCATTGATTTGCTATAATAAATAAATATCAATAATTAAATAATATATAATTGATTATCATTTAATGTAATAATATTTTTTCTAACATACTATACTAACTTAATTATATGTTTGGATTTATATTTGATTTGTAATTTTTTGAACTATTATTTGTAATTTTTTTTAGTAAAATACATTTTTAGTCCTAATTTAAGCTCAGCTTCCATTTGGCTCCAACATTTTAGAAACTAAATACTTTTGGGTACTAATATTTCAATTTAGTTTTATATTTGGCCTTTGAGATTCCAAAAGTACATTTTAATTTTTTAATTGATCTTTGAAATTTCAATATGGTCAGATCAATATGTAGCATCAATCCATGGTTTTTTTTTATTTAATTTTTAATTGGCATGAAGTTTAAAAATATTATAAAAAGTTTTCAAGTACAATTGACCAATGGTAAATATCAGATTATGATATCACATTTCCAAAATACATCACTAGATTTTGGCATTCAAAACTATATCAAATTTATAATACTTAATTCTTAATAGTTAATGTCTTTTTTAAGGTTGAGCCAAAAATTATTTTGCTCATTTGTTTAAATAGGTAAACTTTAGAAACCAACCCAAAATAAATATGTAAGATGAGGATCACAATTTACCTTTTTTTTTTTTTTTTTCAAAGACTCCGTTTAGTAATCATTTTATTTTTTTTATTTTTGTTTTTGAAAATTAAACCAATGGTCACTACTTTTACCTCCAAATTACTTCCATTGTTATCTACTTTTCACTAATGGTTTAAAAACCTAAACTAGATTTTGAGAACTAAAAAAAGTAACTTTCAAAAAAGTTATTTTTGTTTTTTGAATTTGACTAAGAATTCAACCATTGTACTTCAGAAAGATATAAATCATGGTAAGAAATGTAGATGATATAGGCTTAATTTTCAAAATAAATAAATAAATAAATGGTTACCAAACGGGACCTAAATAATTACAAGACATGGTAAATCTTGAAATATTTAAATTACTTGGAATATATATATATAAAGACGAATTTTCTTTGGAAAATTTTCACTATAGAAAAAATGTCAAACTATTTATAGAAATAACAAAAAAAAAAAAATTACATTGATAGACGCTAGACTATTAGCATCTATCAGTGATGGACTTCTATCAGTTTTTATCATTGATAGATATTGATAGACTTCTACTAGTCTCAATAATTAAAATTTTTGCTATTTTGTATAAATAATTTTTCTTATTTTTCTATTTTTTGAAATCCTTATTTTCTTTTAGGCGGTTTTCAAATAATGAAAAATGAACTAACTTAATTCTAAATATAGCAAAGTATCACTGTTATCAATAACAGATTCCGAAAGATCGCGCTAGACATCTATCAATGTGTCTATTATAATCTATCACCAATAAACAGTGACATTTTGCTATAATTAAAAATATTTTCAGCAATTTTAGAAAACAATTACCCTTTCCTTTGTTTCTAGGATTCTTCATGTCTTTTTCTTTTTTTCCTTATTATTTTTATGTGAAACAAACCATAATTTTATCTTTACATTTGTTTTTCTTTTGAAATTGAATCTTTTCCCCACCATTGGTCATACATTTTTATGATTCTATGACCAAAACAAAGCCACTATTTCCATTCAATAAATTACTTTTTCCAATCTTTCAAATCATCATTGTTGTTCATTGGATTCTAATTTGATTGTCATGATCTAATCTATTTGATTAAGATGCTATATATGATTATAATCATATTAAACTTACAGTCCAATTTATAATCACTTTCTTCCTTTTCCCTAATGAATTCCTTTGAAGTTAATTTTTCTTCCATTTCATACAAGTAATCTTTTTAATTTTATCTACTTTAAAAGAAAAAAAAATCATAAGAATTAAATTTCTTAAACACTTTTATCATAATTTCTTTAAAAAATTATTTTAATTGTCATTAGTATAATTTTTTTAATTTTAAATTTTTCTTTAATTCAACCACATAAGTGAAAATTTGAATATTTTACTTCTTTGAAGTGATGCTTTAGTCTAGCCATATAGCTCATGTTGGCTTTTAAAATTTAATTAATTGGTAATATAATTTATGTTTATTTTTATTATATTAAATTGTTAGGTAGTTGAGAGTTATTTTTCTGAGCAAAAGGTAGTTGAGAATTATTTTGAGACTTATTTGTCCTTTATTTAGTTATAAAATTATCAACCTGCACCTAATAATGACCGTTTAATTTAGTTTATTCTATTTTTAAAATGAAAATAATATTTATGTTATAAATTTCGAATGAGTCCCATCAAATTAAACATATTCTTAACCTCTTAATCACTATTTTAAAATGAAAAAGTCAGACTAAAAATTGGATAATTATTAGAAATAACACAAATAAGTTTTCATTTTTCACAAATAGTATTCTTTTTTATCATTTATTTTAATAACACGTCCTATTGTTATCTCGATTAAATCGATATTGAGAACAAAACAAAATTTTTAAAAGTAACACATTTAATCCATCAATTTCGTGCTTTGATGAAAATTTAGGCCATGTCGAAGACCAAAATAAGGGTATATTTGGATTGACTTTCTAAATGTTTGTAAAATTTTCTTTTGTACTTATAAACACTTTTTTAAACACTTAGAAATTCAATCCAAACACACCTGAAGATTTATGAAACATAAATTTGATTTTATTGTTATTATTTTCTAGGTCAAATTTGAATTTTTTTTATAGAGATTTTAGGAGTTCTTGAGATTTTCTTTTAGGAATAAATGTGAGACTTTTTTTTCCTACGAAATTTAAAATAAAGAAATCTTAGTCTAAACAACCATAAACCAAATTGGGAAAAAAATGAAGAGAATAAATCATCTATTTTTTCTTTTAAGGAAAATTGACCGTACATAACGAAAGAACAATTAACCAAAACTTTCCCTTTGTTTTTTCCTCCATTTTTTTTTTCAATTTCGATTATTGTTGAGATTCCACCAAGAAATCTCCATGAAGTTGGTGATTCAAATGTGCTATTAGAAGAAGTCAAAGTTTTTATTTTGGTCTTGATACCAATCTTAATCGAAATGTACGGAGAGAATCATTCAAATAATTGATCAAGAAAGGTGTTATTCGTAAAAAAAAAAAAAATATCAAATTTTATGCTATTTTTTAGCAATTAGCCTTAAAATATACTATGGGTTTTCTTTTTCAAATTAGTTAAGATTTCAAAAATTATTTTAGAATAAAACAGGCAAAAAATCCTCATCATTATTAATATTTTAGAACTTGAAAATATATGCTAAATTCTAAATGATAATAAAAGTAAGAACATAAGTTATAATACCACCTTGAAAAAAGAGAGGCTATAATACATCATACGTGCAATACACGTAAAAGTTTAAAATTACTATAATTTTTAAATGATGAAAAGTATTAAAATAAAAATATCATCAAACAACAATTTATGAACAGTTTACTTTTTTTAAAAAAAAAATCTTTAATTAGAAAAATGATCACTATCAGAACGTCTATTTTGACTTCAATTATATATGTTATTTGGATTTTTTTTTCCCATATAGATTGCTTGTAAGATCGAGATTAAGTCCTTTTTTAATTTAATTAAACACAGAACTAATTTAAATTATAAACTAAAACAAAGTAATTTAGATTAGATCTATTTAAGATTTGTTATAATCAGTGGTTAAATCACCCATTAATCAAAAAGCTCCCCTTCACGTGTGGACTTGAAAGTTGTAGAAAACTCAACACAAATGGAAATCAATATTAATTGGAGAGAAAATAATACTCTGTTAAATCACTAGTCGACCTAAAAGTTTAAGTTTATAAATGAAGGTAAATTTAATATTATATCAACGCTCTAACAATAACTCCAATTTTTTTTATTTGATCAACTTAGTAGAGTTTGAGTGACTTTTTTTTCCTTTTTTTGAATTTAATAATATTGGAAGATTAGACCAACAATTTTTAACAAATGATGGTTTCGTTTTGTTTTTTTTAAAGCTTAACCATTATTGGAAGATCAGATCATCAACTTTTAAGAAATAATATTTTTTTTAAAAAAATTGACAAATGATATAGCTGGTTTCTTATCTCAAAAGATATGTTAACCTAATTAAATTTCTTATAAGTGAGAAAAGTTGGAATCTATATTAACCAAGGAATTGCAAATCTAACTTATATACTAATTTTTACCTCCACTCTAATTTTTTTTTATCCTTTTCTTGCATGGAAAACTTGATATTTATGTGATTGCTATTTCCTTCAACAAAAATTAAATGTAGAAGATTCCTCACATTGAATAGGATGCTCTCCATTTGCAAGGGAATCAAACTTAGCCTCAAACTCTTCCTTTGAGAATTCAATATAATGTAGGAATTGATGGCAAATCCAAAGCCTCATAATTGGTAGATGGGAAATTTTCTAATAATATTTGGGTGCATTTTGAATTATAACCATTTTTTTCTTTAACAAAACATTAAATTATAACGTCGATCTCTATAAGCCTAAATAGGTCCTAACTAGTCTTTATAATATGGATTATTTAGGAAGATTTATCAAATTATGAGAATATTAATGAAGTTTTATTAAATGACTAGATTCTAACTTTTTTACCCTAACTATAAGTATCAAATTTATAGTTTAATCTCAAAAAAGAGAAGAAAGAAGAGTTTGACAAATTGTGATTGGATAATTGAGTGAGCTGCAAAAAAATATGCGCAGTTTAGGATATACTAAGATTCTTTTTTCCAGGGATGTTTAAATGAAAAAAAAAAACATTTCTTATGAATCGTTTCGATTCGGTTTGGTTTGCTTTGGATTAAAATTATAAAAAGTGATTGATCGATTCTTTGAATGTGAGGTACCATATCAAATCAAATAAGTCAATCAAGCTTTAATAATCAAGACTCTAATGATCCATTTGGATTGATTTGAGAAAAACGTGTTTTTTAAAAAATCATTTTTATCTAAACATTTCGATAAAAATCGTTAAAAATACTTTTAAAATCATTTGAGTGGTTGTCAAACAGTCCAATTTTTTTTTCAAAATGACTTATTTTTTAAATTAAATACTTAAAAATATATTCCAAATATACCCTAAGAAACTGAACAATAGTTGGGTTTGCAATTTTGCATTCTTGGTAGTTTTTTCAATTATGTTTAATCGTGTTAAACATATGTATTTTTCATCATATTTAGTCGTTTAAATGGAGAAGTATGAGACAAGCGTTTAAACTTGGTTAAAAATATTTTTTTTTTGGCCAAGTTTATGTGTTTTTTCTCTATATTTTTTCCTAAAGTCAATTGTTGTTACATACTCTAATAAAAAAGTCAATTTTTTTAATGTATAATCATTAATATTTTTTTATATGTTTTTTAATATATAAATCAATTTCTTAAGTATATGAGCTAAATTAAATATTTTGGGTGTTAAAATTACTATGTGGAATAAATAAGTCAAAATATCTTTCCCAATTATAGAATTATAAAAGGAATGAAACACACAGTTTCAACATATTAGTTTGTTAAAAATAATTTCGAGAATAAAATTTTAAATGATATTTTCAAGGTCAAATAAACAAGTTTAGTCCAACATTTAGGTGTTTAGTTGGTTCTTGAATTCTAAAAAGTCTCTAATAAATTGATGAACTTTCAAGATATTAATATTAATTTGTATTCATATTAACTAAATAGATATCAATTTTTTAATACCGATATCGAATCCTTCGATTTACAAACATATCGATGGTTAGAAATAAATCTTTGACAAGTTTAAGGTAGAGTACGGAAAATATATTCCTCATCTTTGTCCCTAAAAGAAAAATGAAAGAAATTTTCTTGCCTCCAATCCCGACCCGTTATTAATCACTACAAGAAATTTGGGCTTTAATGTCGGCGGAAAAAAGTAAAAACAGATGTATAATGTCGATTTTTTTTTTTAAGAAAGCGAATAATGTCAGTTTTAAACCGACATTAAAAATATGATACAATGTCGGTTTAAAATTGACATTGTAGGTACCCATTTATTTTTTTCCCTTTAGTAAAAAAAATATCATATCTTTTCATTATTTTTCTTCTCTCTCCTTTCTCACTTCTCTCCTCCAAACCCTCTCTCCCCACACAACTCCCACGCCTTCTCCCCCAACCTTCACAATCTCTGTTCCGTAGCCCATCATCTTAGTCTTATTCAACGTCGTCCATGTCGTTGTCCACGTCCATTCATTGTCATCCACACCATCATGAGATTTGTACCAGATCTGTTCACACGCGAGCTTCGTTCCGTCCAGATTTATGATGTCAACTCCTTCCAATACAAGCTTTGAACCAACTTCGTCCAGATCTGAGAGATTGATTCTTTCCAACGTCGTCGAGCTTTGTTTCAGGTTTGTTCCAGATATAAAAGTTGTTCTTTTCATACATTTTTCATTTCTCTCTTAGATCAGAGATTTGAAAGTTGTTCTCTTCGCACGCTCGTTCTATATCTATTCATATTTTACTTGCTTTTTTTTTCCTGCTAGATTATGGGAAGATTTTGTCCCAATTTGATGTTAGTAGTGATGCAGTTACCCATGATGCCAATCACAAAGAATAGGCTCTTTCTCAACATTTGTGCCTTGCAAAATAAAAAAGAACATGAAATCCTCATATGATGTCAGGGAAACAATGGAATTCCTATTTATATTTATTGAAGTTTCGTAATATTATTGTTATTACGTGTGATAGTTTAATGGTTTATGCAAATTGTAAGAGTATACAGCATGTAGCAAAAATAACAAGGATCAATAAGCATTTTAATTCATTAATTTTGGCAATAACTAAAGCATGCTCATCTAACATAAGAGAGTTTGAAGTCATACATTTGTAGAACTCTTCAAGATCTTGATTCTCAACTGATATCTTATCCAAAATTCGCTGTGAACTATCTCAAGATCTTCCCCACTATACTCTTGAAGCTTTAGAACGAGTTGTGGGACTCAAGAACAACTTGAACGAAAGGACTTTGAGTGAAGTTAACCGCTACAACCCACTTGAAGAACATTTCTTCAACTCGAAGTTTTCTATAAAAACTCTTTGAATGCATGCCTCAATTCCACTCTAATCTTCTTTAATTATTGCAGGTTATCATGCAAAGAAGATGGCTGCATAAGATGCAACTCATGCTTAGAGTTATTGAAGCAAATGTAAAATGGATTTTGTGTGAGCTAGTTGAAGATGAAAATGGAAAACATTTTTCCATTTTGTGTAAATTTTCCAATTTTTCATCAAATGATTCAAAAATCAATTTGATTTTAAAAATTGAAAAAAAAAATTATTACTTTTGTAAAATTAATTTTATAATAAAATTAATAAATAATGATTTAAATAATTCAATTAATTTAATATCAAATATTAAATTAATTTTACACAAATCTACCTTCATATATTTAAATCATATTTAAATATAAATTCTCCTATTTCGTTTAATTCTAATTTGAACGTTTCAAATTAACTTATCATGCTACTCTAAAGCTAATTCATTTACGAGCTAGTAGGGGGATCTCGCGGACCTATAGATCATGGACTCCAATGATCCGAGATTAATTGGTTAAACTCATTACACCGAATTAACCCCCATTCGTTAACTAATGGGTCACTCTACTAAAGGCCATAGTTGAACTCCCCTCACTGTAGATATATTATGTCCACTTGATATAACTATGATCAATAAGTCGATCCTTCACAAGTCGTTCGTAATCACAGTTGGGTCAAGATCATCGTTTTACCTCTGTGAATGCATCTCGCTTCTTAAGTTCCTACTGACCCTCTAATGAACAATTTTGATTCATAATACCTATGAATCAAGTCCTTTCTCTATCAAGAGAAGGCAGGGTCCCAATTATTCAAGAAATAATTTGCTCTTTTATTTTGTTTAATATGGGTTTCTTGGAATCAGTACTTAAGAGAACAACCTATCTGCTAATCCTAAATCGAGTAGGAGTGAATTCCATCTTACAGGGCTATGTCCCCAGCTATTCATCTAGTTTTATCCCCAAAATGGAAGGTTTATTGAGCAGTGCTATTGGACTACTCTAACTCATGTAGATCAGAGGATAATCCCGAACAAACAGGAGTTAATAGCTAGCTCAAGATTAAGATCGAGTTAACCTAGGTTACTTAAAAATGAAATAGTTAGTTTTAACAATAAACGGTCGTTATAAAGAAAAGTGACTATTTTTGTGGTCCAGTTTATATGCAAACTCACTACATAGGATACCTCTACTCTCATGTCTCTGCATGAATGATCTGTTGATCACATCATTTGTATCATCTACAAAATGGGCTACATCCAATAGTGTTACCAGGATGAGATATCCAATTTCATCCATATACTTATTAGACTATTCAGGCTATATCCTATTAACTTGATCCTATTTATGTCACCACATAAAGTTAAAGTATTCACACTATAGCTATGGATATGTGATAACTGATAGAAATACAAGTTATTTATATCATCTTACTTAGAATATGCAACAATAGGAAGGAAAAGTTGTGTCAAACATAGTAAAATTGGCTTAGAAGCGCAAAAACTGTAAAAGTATTAGAAACACACCTGCTGACCATATTGTGATGGCAAAAAGGATGTCCAAACCTTTGTTTTGTAGGTAATAGGTATCACCGCATGCAACGATTGCTTGTGAACAAAAAGATCAACGCATTCTCGGGGATTTCTAAAATTGTACAGCTTTTCTGATGTACGATCTGACAAATTGAACGTGGAGCAGAGCAAAATTTCTCACCAAGCCTCGACAGGAAAAATTAACTTTTCAGAGCGGGACCACTGATGCAAGAGGTCCTAAAGTCTATAAATAGCAACAGCAATACTCAGCACAAGAGAAGGAACACACAGAAAAAGAGACGAAAAAAAAGTTTTGTGCAAGAGAAATTCTTCCCTCAAGAACTCTCCTGAGAAGGAAGTTCTCCACCTCATTCCTCCATCACGCCGACAAGCAAACAACTCCAATTGGGATCCGTGTCAAGACATTGACACGTTGCTCTCAACTGTTCTTACTTTCCGTTCATCAATTGTTGTTCATTTTCTATCTTTCATTCATATCTCTGTAACAAAAGCTTTATCTTTACCAATTAATATCTTTATTGTGTTTATCTTCATCTCTCTGTTCACCATAACACATTCATCTTCCATTTCTCTCACCATAAGTCACTAAACCTTTAGGGTGTGGGGGAAAGATTGAGCGAGTAAGTCAATCTATGTTGAAGAAGTCAGCTAAGTTTATTTAACGTATGCTCAATGGCATATTCACCTGCGAGAGCAGAAGTGAAGATGTTAATCCATCTCTCGAAAGAAGGTTGATAGAATGCGTTAACTAAAGCAAGAAATATTTCTAGAGATGGAAACAACCTTGCGTTTGGAAACGTTCGTCCCTGATCATCATAGAGATATGGTGATGCAGGCGATCATCGAGAGGTGTAAGCCAAGGGAAGACGGAACCTTAGTCAAACTTGCGATATTCTTTTCCCAAAACCCATTCTCACTCTGCGATTCTATCCACAAGACTTGCCATCGCATTCTCTCACGCAAACCTTGCACAATTTTAGATTTATTTACCTGTTTGTTAATTTATCATCACATTTTACTCTTCAACACCTCATGATTTTAATTTGTTTACGGTCACATATATCACTTCATTGTCGCAATAGCATTGCAAATCCCCGTGTTCGACCTCGGATTATTCTAAGAAACTCGCAGTGAAATTATACTTAGTTTCATCACGAGAAAACTTGTCACACATAAACTATATGAACGCATTAATTGGCATTCTACATTGAATTTTGTAGCATCGCATATATCATCGGATTGCGTGATTAAGACATCACATATCATTTTTGCGGTGGCATTCCACACACGACAAGTTTTTGGCGCCATTGCTGGGGAATGGCGACTTTAGTGCTGATATTTTTGTGATATTGTGCAAGACGAGTTTTTGGAGTACAGTGTGCTTAAGCAAAGAGAAACTGACGATGTATGAGTACTGAAACGGATCCAGAATTCAACATCGACCCAAAAGTCGGAAACGCACTCTGTGACTTAGGGGCAAGTATCAACCTGATGCCTTTATCAATATTCAAGAAGTTAGACATTGGCGATGCAAGACCCACCACAGTCACGTTACAATAGGTCAATAACGCATCCGGAGGGCAAGATAGAGGATGTGCTTGTGTAAGTAGACAAATTCATCTTTCCAGCTGACTTCATTATACTGGACTACTTAGCTGATACTGAGGTGCCGATCATATTGGGTCGCCTATTTCTCGCAACTGGGCGCACGCTGATCGATGTAAAAAAGGGAGAGCTTACTATAAGGGTTGATAATCAGCAAGCCAAGTTCAACGTTCTCAATGCGTTGAAATACCCCAATGATATGGAAGACTGCCAGTATCTTGGAAGACTGCAGGAAGGACAATGGCACAAGATTCAGGAAACAACTGAAGAAGAAGATTTTGAGATTGGCGCAATGATGGAGGAGAGTTGCCACAATACAGACTGACCACATTTTTGAATCAATAAAGTTATCTGAACGGTCAACACAATGAACTAAGCCATCCTTGGAAGAACCACCCGTGTTGGAGTTGAAGGTGCTACTAGTTCACCACAATACGTTTACTTAGGAGGCAATGACACTCTGCAGTCATAATCTCTGCCTCACTGAGCAAAGAGAATGAGGAAGCACTTATTCAAATCCTCAAGAAATACGCTAAAGCCTTGGGATGGACCTTAGCAAACATTTGAGGGATCAGTCCCTCGTATTGCATGCACAAAATCTATCTTAAAGAGGGAAAAACCGGATCTGTAAAGAGGCTGCACCGTCTAAACCCTGCCATGAAGGAGGTTTTCATGAAAGAAATTGTTAAGTGGCTTGATGCAGGTGTCATTTACCCTATATCTGATAGCAACTGGGTAAATCCAGTGCAATGCATTCCAAAGAAAGGGAGTATGACCGTCGTCACCAACAGCAAGAATGAATTACTTCCAACCAAAACAATGACGGGGTTGAGAATATGCATGCACTATTGAAAATTGAATTTGGCCACAAAGAATGACCATTTCCCATTACCCTTTATTGATTAGATGTTGGATCGACTCGCAGGAAATGAATTCTTTTGCTTTCTTGATGGTTACTCAGGGTACACCAAATCGCAATTGCACTGGAAGATCAAGACAAGACAATGTTCACATACCCATTCGACACATTTTCATTCCATCGCATGCCATTTGGACTCTGCAATGCACTAGGCACCTTCCAAAGGTGTATGATGGCCATTTTCTCAGATTTCTTGGAAGATTCAGTTGAGGTATTCATGGATGAATTTTCAGTTTTCGGAAACACCTATGAATCTTGTTTAACAAATTTGGAAAGTGTTTTGAAGAGATGCATAGAAACAAATTTGGTTTTGAACTGGGAGAAATGTCATTTTATGGTAGAAGAAGGAATAGTACTGGGCCACAAGATATCAAAGGAAGGATTGAAAATAGACCAAGCAAAAATTCATGCAATTGCCAAGTTACCACAACCAGTTAATGTGAAAACACTTAGGAGTTTTCTAAGACATGTGGGACTCTACCAGAGATTCATTTGCAACTTCTCTCAAATCGCAAGACCCCTAAGTGCATTCCTCGAGATTGATCGCGAATATAAATTTAATGACGCATGCACCGAAGCGTTCCACACTCTGAGAAATGCGCTCATCACCGCACCAATTCTGGTTGTGCCCGATTGGACACAACCGTTTGTGCTGATGTGCGACGTAAGTGGAAATGCGGTGGGCGCAGTCTTAAGCCAGTGAAAAGACAGAATTTTGCATCCTATTTATTATGCAAGTAAGACACCGAATGATTCACAAGAGAACTATACAACCATAGAAAAAGAAATGCTCGCAGTGGTGTTTACCCTGGAGAAATTTTGATAGTACCTAATCAGATCGAATGTGGTGGTACATACGGATCACTTTGCGATCAAGTACCTCAAGAAAAAAAGGACACAAAACCAAGACTGATTAGGTGGGTACTACTTCTGCAAGAATTTGACCTAGAGATCAAGGACCGGAAGGGCACAGAGAATCAAGTCGCAGATCATCTATCACGTCTAGAAAATTGCGAGGTTTAGAAGAGAGAGAAAGAGATTGAAGAGAGATTCCCCGACGAATAGCTAATGACGATATGCGATAACGTTCCATGGTATGCAAATATCATAAACTTCATAGTTTGCGGCCAAGTACCTGAAGACTACTCATACCAGCAGAAGAAGAAGTTAAGGCACGAGGTTAAATTTTATTTTTGGGATGATCCATTCCTATATCAACTCAGACCTGATCACATTCTGCGTCGATGTGTTCCAGCGTATGAAACCAAGCACATTTTAGAGCTTTGTCATAAGTCCCCTTATGGATGACATTTTGGGGGGCACCGAACTACCACAAAAGTTGCGTCAAACAACCTTCTTCTTCACCTGGAGCTCCACAACCTCCTCCCCACAATGAGCCCCCCCTCAAGTTTAAATTTGTGGTTATTTTCTTCCTTACTTTTTTTAAAAATTTTTGTGTTTGCAGCCATTACAATCTTTTATACTTAGTCAATTTATATATATTGAATGACTATCTTTCCTTATTTCTTGGCCTCTTTGTTTATATCATCCTTAGTCAATTCAATGTTGTATTTCCTTTTTTTCTTTTGCGCCGTATATTTTCACTGCTATAATGAGTATTATGCACAACCTTAACGTAATTTCTTTATATATCGTATTTTCTACCTACACTTAGGCAATTCATTGCAATATTTTCAACTTTACCTTCTCTAATACAAGATTCTACTCAAACCTTCTTTTCAAACTTTTGACTAGGTGTTTTGTATTTTCTTTCCAAAACGATGTAATGAGAACCTTGCGACCCTCTAAATTTAGGGGTGGGAAGGGTCTGAGTAGATGCAATCAAGCATATGCGTTCATCTTAAAAAAAAGAAAAAAAACTCTGCTGTCAGCGTAAGGGAAAATGCCAACCTGATAAGAGTTAAGTCATGAAAAAAAACCTGTTTGTAGTTGGATACTTCACATGAAACCCACGCAGGTAAGCCAAAACGAAGGTAGGTTGCCAGGATCGACACAATACAAAACAAAAAAAAGAAAGAGACAACTCCACTGACCAGCTAAATTAAAAACTTAGCCAAGGGACAAGAGTTGAAGTTGAGCTTGGTACACAACCGAAGTTGGATGTTCACATGACACCCGTGGGAGCAATCCAAAACGAAGAGTGTAACTATGATCAACGATCTCTATGGTAAGATGAAAACCAGGCTATGACATAAAATGTGCACTTCGTTTTTTTACAAGAAAAAGAGAAAAACATCTTTTCGAAATAAGAAGGGAACTTTGAGCAGAGGTTTGTTTAAGGTAAAACTAAAATAGAGCATGCTGAAGAAATGTTCAAAGGATAGAAAGAACAAGTGACTTTGAGAAATTATGTAGAGGAATAGCATTCTAAGTAGCTGATCGGCGCAAAACAAGGACGAGACTTGAGCTGAATTGCCTTAGCAGAGGATATGCTTGAGGACAAACATATTTCTAAATTTGGGGGTGTGATAACTGGTAGAAATACAAGTTTTTTATATCATCTTACTTAGAATATGCGGTAATAGGAAGGAAAAGTTGCGTCAAACATAGTAAAATTAGCTTAGAAATGCAAAGACTGTAAAAGTATCGGAAACACACCCGCTGACCGCATTGCGATGGCAAAAAGGATGTCTAAACCTTTGTTTTTCAAGTAACAGGTATCACCGCATGCGACAATTGCTCATGGACAAAAAGATCAACGCATTCTCGAGGATTTCTGAAATTGTACAGTTTTTCTGATATATGACCTGACAAATTGAACATGGAGTAAAGCAGACATTCTCACCAAGCCTCGACAGGAAAAATTAACTTTTCAGAGTGGGACCACTGAAGCAAGAGGTGCTAAAGTCTATAAATAGCAACAGCAACACTCAGCACAAGAGGAGGAACACACGGAAAAAGAGACGAAAAAAAAATTTTGTGCAAGGGACATTCTTCCCTCAAGAACTCTCCTGAGAAGGAAGTTCTCCACCTCATTCCTCCATCACACCGGTAAGCAAACAACTCCGATTGCGATCCGTGCCAAGACATTGACACGCTGCTCTCAACTGTTCTTACTTTCCGTTCATCGATTGTTGTTGATTTCCTATCTTTCATTCATATCTCTATAACAAAAGCTTTATCTTTATCAATTGATATCTTTATCGTGTTCATCTTCATCTCTCTGTTTACCATAACGCATTCATCTTCCATTTCTCTCACCATGAGTAACTAAACCTCCACGGTGTGGGGGAAGGATTGAGTGAGTAAGTCAATCCATGTTGAAGAAGTCAGCTAAGTTTATTTAACGTATGCTCAATGGCATCTTCACCTGCGAGAGCAGAAGTGAAGATGTTAATTCGCCTCTCGAAAGAAGGTTGATAGAATGTATTAACTAAAGCAAGAATTATTTCTAGAGATGGAAACAACCTTGCGTTTGGAAACGTTCGTCCCTGATCATCATATAGATATGGTGACGCAGGCGATCACCGAGAGGTGTAAGCCAAGGGAAGACGGAACCTTAGTTGCGTCCTCAACAGGATTGACAAACTTGCAATATTCTTTTCCTCAAACATGTTCTCACTTTGTGATTCTATCCACAAGACTTGCCATCGCATTCTCTCACGCACACTTTGCACAATTTCATATTTATTTACCTGTTTGTTCATTTATCATCACATTTTACTCTTCAGCACCTCACGATCTTAATTTGTTTACGGTTGCATATATCACTTCATTATCGCACTAGCATCACAAATCCCCATGATCAACCTCGGATCATTCTGAGAAACTCGCGGTGAAATTATACTTGGTTTCATCGTGAGAAAACTTGTGACATGCATAAACTATATGAACACATTAATTGGCATTCTACAGTGAATTTTGTAGCATCGCATATATCATCGGGTAGCGTGATTAAGACATTGCATATCATTTTTGCGGTGGCATTCCACACACGACAATATGTTTATTGGATTTTCATAATATAATGCAAAATCAACAACTTTATTGAATAGGTTACTATAATATTTTATTGATAAATCGAATGTTTAACACGAACTGTGAGTTCTAGGACATTCCCAACAATCTCCCACTTGGACTAAAACTCCAGTGAGAACAAATATATACAATACAATGTTGAGAAACATAAAAGGGAAAATACAATAAACTAGGGCATCTTTAATACCATAGATATTCTCCACTTGCACTAGATTACACCACTCGGAATCCTAGTCCAACCAGGTGGCCCTCGAACACTTTAGCCGAAAGGGCCTTTGTAAATGGATTAGCAAGGTTTCTTCAGAGGCTATCTTTCTGACGATCACATCTCCTCGATGTACGATCTCTCTGTCGAGATTATACTTTCTCTCAATATGTTTTCCACGTTTGTGACTCCTTGCTTCTTTCGAGTCGGCAACAACACCACTATTGTCAGAATACAGTTGATAGGTAGGTGCATATCTGGAACTACTTCCAAATCAGCCAAGAATTTGCGTAGCTATACTACTTCTTTAGCAGCCTCACATGCAGCTATGTATTCTGCTTCCATTGTGAAGTCAGCGATACAACTTTGCTTAATGTTTCTCTAACCTATAGCTCCTCCATGAGAGTGAAAACTAATCCTGAAGTAGATTTCTTGGAATCTACGTCAGTCTGGAAATCAGAATCAGTGTATCTTGTAAGGATCAAATCCTTAGGTCCATACATAATCATATAGTTCCTCGTTCTCCTTAGATACTTGAGGATGTTTTTGACAACAGTCCAATGACTGTGTCCTGGATTGGATTGGAACCTGCTGACGATTCCAACTGCAAAACATATGTTAGGGCGTGTATATAACATTGCGTACATCAAACTCCGAAATGCAGATGCGTATAGAATTCTTGTCATTTCCTCAACATCTTTAGGTGTCTTAGGACACTCTTCCTTTGACAAATGAATTCCATGTCTAAAAGGTAACATACCACTTTTGGAATTTTTCATATTATATTTTGACAATATCTTGTCAATATAAGATGTCTGAGATAGTGCTAGAGTTCTATTCTTTCGATTCAAAATGATCTGTATTCCTAGAACGTATTGAACATCACCCAAATATTTCATTTGAATTTGTGTTGCTAACTATCTCTTTATGTCAGCAAGGAAACTTGTTTCATTCCCAATGAGCAAGATATCATCAACATAAAGAACTAAGAATGCTACACTGACTATCTTCTTGCATACACAAGGTTCGTCAACATTCTGTTCAAAGCCATAAGATTTAATCGTAGTGTTAAACCTTATATTCCAGGATCTTGATACTTGTTTTAATCCATAAATGGATCGTTTAAGTTTACAGACTTCCTGTTCCTATCTTTTTTCGATGAACCCTTCTAGTTGAAACATAAAAATACTTTCATCAAAATAGCCGTTTAGAAAAGCTATCTTGACATCCATTTGCCATATTTCATAGTCATAATATGTGGCAATGGGAAGAAATATTCTTATTGACTTTATCATTGTAACAGGAGAAAAAGTTTCTACATAATCAACTTCTTCTCTTTGGGTAAAACCTTTTGCCACGAGTCTGGCTTTATAGATCTGCGCCTTACCAGTTTTGGTCTCATTTCCTCTTGTAGATATATTTGCAACCTATAGGTGTAACACCATGTAGTTGATCTACAAGTTCCCAGACAGAGTTGAAGTACATAGACTCCATTTCAACGTCCATGGCTTTTATCCACTGTTCCTTGTCAACATCTTCCATTGCCTTTTTAAAGGTTAATGAATCCTCTAAACCATCATCCTGTATGATGTTTTGAATTTCTGTTAAACCCATATAGCGTTCAGGTTGCTGAATAATCCTCCCACTACATCGAGGCATCCTCAACTCTTGGGATGGACGTGATAGGACAACAACAACTATTGATGGACCAACTTTGATCAACACCTCTTGTTGATATTTCTGTAGTATCTTTAGTCATTTCTTGCAATATTAGTTTACTGTGAGGTAGATGATTTTTTATATGATCTTCTTCCAAGAATGTAGCATTTGTCATACAAATACTTTGTCTTCTTGGAGATCATAAAACAATCCTCCTTTTGTTTCTTTGGGGTATCCTACAAAAAGGCATAATTTCGAACGTGTTTCCAATTTCTTAAGATTTTGTACCAACACATGTGCTGGACAATCCCAAATACGAAAATGACGTAATCTAGTTTTGTGTCCTTTCCATAATTCATATGGTGTTTTTTAAACATTTTTTGAAGGAATAACGTTTAGAATAAATATTGCAGTCTGTACTGTCCCCCAAAAGGATTGAGGTAACTGAGCATAACTCATCATTGATCGGACCATGTCTAACAAGGTTCGATTTATTCTTTCTGCAACACTGTTTTGTTGTGGTGTTCCAGATGCTGTGAGCTGTGACTGAATTTCATGATCTACTAGATAGTTCTGGAATTGTAAATCCATATACTCACCACCTCGATCAGATTAAAATGTTTTAATTATTTTACTTAACAAATTTTCTGTCTCAACCTTAAATTCTTTGAACTTTTCAAGAGTTTTAGAGTTATGAATGATTAAGTAAATGTAATCATATCTAGAGTAATCATCAATAAAACTGACAAAATACTGATAGCCTCCTCGTGCTTTTATATTCATCGGACCACATAGGTCTAAATGTATAAGTTCGAGAGGCTCTTTGGCACGAAGACCTTTGTCAGAAAAAGATCTTTTTTCATTTTTCCCTCAAGACATGATTCATATGGAGGTAAAAAACTATCTTCTAACTTATTTAGATAACTACTTTTTACAAATCTCTCAATCCTATTGAGATTAATGTGACCAAGTCTGAGGTGCCAAAGATAGGCATTAAGAGAAATTTTTCGTTTCTTATTTTGAGTCTCAGCCGTTTTAAACATCTCAATATTTAGAATGGCTTTCGCTTCAGTTGGTTTTAATATGTACAAGTTATTTTCGAGTCTTATAGAACAAATATGAATACCTCTTGAATAAACAAACACTTCATTAGGTTTAAAAGATATTCTGTACATATTTTCTAGCAGACAGGAAATGGAGATCAGGTTTCTTTTCATCTTAGGTACATAATATACATTCCTAAGTAAGATAAAAGACTCTCCAAAAAATAGCTTGACATCTCCCACTGCATGAGCTGAAATGACTTCACTCATTCCCACCTTGAAAGTCATTTCATGTTCAGAAAGTTCTCTTTAAGAAGTAGTTTCCTGTAGAAAAGTGCAAACATGATTAGCGGCACCTGAATCCAATATCCAGGTAAGGTGAGTATTCTCCACTAGACATGTTTGAACTACTAGTAAATCAGATTTACCTTTTTCGCCTTTTCTTCTTTCTTTTCAGTCAAATACTTTGGGTAGTTACGCTTCTAGTGCCCATCTTCTTCGCAATGGAAACATTTTCCTTTGGGAGTTTTGTTTTTGTTTTTCTTAGCAGTGGTTTTCTTTTTCCCTTTTCCTTTCTTCTTCATTTGTACGAATTTGTCTTTCGAAGAAGAAGGAACAGACTTCTTGTTATCAGTGGGTTTCGTTCCAGACGTAGACCCTTTAAAAAACTTCTTAGGTTTAGAAATAAATATATTTCTTTCTCCTTCAGTTTCATCATCGTCTGATATGTCTGTAACTCGTTCAACAACGTGGTCAAATTATAAGTAATTTAGTTCATAACAACATTGGTTCTGAATGGCAGATAACTCTCTGGGAGAGATTCCAATATCATACTTACTTGACTCGTTTCATCTGTCATCGCCCTATGAGCCTCAACAACATTAAAATGGACTATCATATCGAGAGCATGTTCTCTAACGTTTGTTTCATCTTTCATGCGAGTAACGTAGACATACTTAATGGCTTTATGTCGAACAGAGGATGATGGTTGCCCGAACATCTCCTGAAGCGACACCATTATCTTACGAACGTTGGGCATAACCTCATGTTTCTTATTAAGTACATCAGATATATTTGCTAAGATATAGGCCTGAGCTTTCTCATTAGCCCTTACCCACCTATCATAGATGTCCCGAACATTTCGGTTCACTATTGTACTAGGAACCGGAGGACATTCCTCCATCAACACAAACCTTAAATCATCCACAACTACTATTATATTGATGTTGGATTTCCTGTTTGAATATCCTTCATCGTTAAATTTATGAGAAGCTAACAATTGTATGATTAAATTCGACATTGTTGAAACAATTTAAACAAATTTTATGAAATATTTATGCATCTAAATCCAATTTTTAGCAAAATAATAAAGTATCCAATAAATCTTTATCTATTTGCAATGACACTTTAGTGATTTAGAACAATTGCTACCGAGAGGCAGTCAAGAATTCCTTCACTGAAGCAAGATAATTCTTGACCAAATACTATATCAGAATAACTCTTTACTCTTATAGTTATTTTGGTTATCGTTTTCGGTCAAGATCTTTACTAACAATTAGTAATTCTTGTAAGTGTGACCCGCCATTTTTAGATTTTATAGAATGGTATGAATATGCCCCCGAAATAGAAGACAATACCAAAGACGAAACTATAAGACCCTATTCATTTTAGTGAAGCTTGGGTTGTTTCGAATCCTATGTTATAACCCTCCGAGGGGATCGTCATGGTTAATGACTAGCTAGTGCTGCCTAAAAACGATAGCAGGCGCAACATAGGAATTTCACAGTTCAAACTAATGGAGGAGACCGTAGGACAATGTTGACACATTTCCTTCACCCACTTACTATGAACTACTTCCTTCATTCACCTTGTTATTGACACATGTAAATACTTTTCGAATGAAGTAGTCGCAATAAAAGCGATATGAAGCCAAGCATGGATCTCACGGTATGAACTCTTGAGGATGTGAGAGCTACTAACTATATAACGAATATATTGTTAATCTCCCACTGAAGTGTCCTATATATTTGGGTATGTATTTACTTAGGTACAAAACGGCTAAATTTAAACAACTTAAGTCTATATCATTTTTATCCAAGTATAACAATTATATTTGGATATAGTCCTACGATGTCTAAGTGTTTAAACCATTTTTAAACCTCACACCACTCACGCAAGCTCATAAAATCAGTTAACAACACTAAATCTTTTAGTCATAGTCCCAAGGTAGGAGATGTTCGGTAAACCGTCAACTTAAGTAACCCTAGCTTTAGACAGGTTTGTGAACCGATTTGAGTTTGTAACCAAATTTTATAAGGTAACAATCTATTTTAACGATTAAAACTAGTTGTTAACCTAAGTGAGCATGCAACTGTTCTTCGTTATGGATTTTAAACATCTAACCCAATTTTATAATAACTTACAAAATTTTAGACATGCTAAACATCCACAACATACAACAAAGGCATTCAATATCTAATATAAAAATTATATTAAATAAAAGAAGCCCTAACATACATACTATATATTATAACATTTTATAACATACTTTCAATGCATGTAACATATTTTCTATGGTGGGGTTTTAAAACTACATGGCATAACGTATGCATATACATGATTTATTTAATTATTACATATATCACATGCATAAACAATTAAACACAAACTGATATGGTTTTAGTTTTGGCATAAACAAGCAAACAAAAACCTAATTATTACAAAACAGCTTCAAAATCGCTTCTGAACCTCTCGAACCTCTCCAAACCGAACCCAAAACACTTGAACCTGACTGGAAAAGTCTGACCGAACCAACAAAGTCTGAACCGGACCAGCCAAAAAACTTTTGAGGCTGAATCGGATTGGACCTTGAGAAAACCTGCCGAACTGGCTGCTCTCGGTCCATGCTCAAAATCTCACTAAGGTTCATCGTGAAGCACTGACGACTATCGTCTAACGCGATCGTCTAGTGTCAGGCAGAGCTACACTATCATGTAATGTCTTCCAATTATCGTGTATTGCCATCGTCTAGTGCCGGGTAGAGCTACACGATTGCCACCGTCTTGCAACTATCATGTATCGCCATCTTCTAGTGCGATCGTCATCGTCTAGCGCGATCATCATCATTATCTAGCATGATTGTCATCGTCTAGCGCTAGGTAAAACTACACGATCGTGTAGTGCCATCACATAGCACTTCAACGCATCGTTTAGCACCTACTGCTAGATGATTGTGTAGTGCTATCGCATAGCACTTCAACAACCAACGCCTATAGTTACATAATCGTCTAGCTTTTCTTCACATTGTTTAGCACCCGTAGCTAGACGATCATCTAGCATTTAAACCTCAATGACGATATTTGAGCAGAAGCTAAAAACTGGAATCTGCAGCTCGGCCTTTTTCACTTATTTCTTCAATTACATCTTAATTTCAACTCTAATGACTCCAAATAAATTACAGACTCTTGAGAACACATATAAGCTCATGAATCAAGAGCCAATTACAAATTTAATCAAGAAATTAAAGAGAAATAAAATGTCAAATCTCAGAAAACCATATCAGTGCACCAGTTTCATATAACTCATGAAAAACACCCACCACACCAAAATTAAACCGAATTAAATGTTTATATGATGCTCTGATACCAATTATAAGAGCAGCATGCAGCGGAAGTAACAAGGATCAATAAGCACTCTAATTCATTAGTTTTGGCAGTAACTAAAACATGTTCATCTAACATAAGATGGTTTAAAGTCATACCTTTGTAGAACTCTTCAAGATCTTGATTCTCAGCTGCTATCTTCTCCGAAATTTGCTGTGAATTGCCTCAAGATCTTCTCTGCTATATTTTTGGATCTTTAGAATGAGTTGTGTGACTTAAGAAAAGCTTGAACAAAAGGAAACTTGGAGTGAAGTTCACTGCAACAACCCACTTAAAGAACAATTCTTTAGCCCGATTTTTTTTTGTAAAAACTCTTTGAATGCATGCCTCAATTCCACTCTATTCTTCTTTATTTATTGCAGGTTATCATGCAAAGAAGATGGCTACATGAGATGCAACTCATGCTTAGAATTATTGAAGCAAATGCAAAATGGGTTTTGTGTGAGCTAGTTAAAGATGATAATGGAAAAACTCATTTTTCCATTTTGTGTAAATTTTCTAATTTTCCAATTTTTCATCAAATGATTCAAAAATCAATTTGATTTTAAAAATTGAAAAAAAATTATTATTTTTGTAAAATTAATTTCATAAATTAATTTTATAATAAAATTAATAAATAATGATTTAAATAATTCAATTAATTATAATTAATTTAATATCAAATATTAAATTAATTTTATACAAATCCACCTTCAGATATTTAAATCATATTTAAATAAATTCTCTTATTCCGTTTAATTCTAATTTGAATATTTCAAATTAACTTATCATGCTACTCTAAAGCTAATCCATTTACGAGCTAGTAGGGGGACCTCGCGGAACTACAAATTATGGACTCCAACGATCCGAGATTAATTGGTTAAACTCATTACACCGAATTAACCCCCATTCGTTAACTAATGGGTCACTCTACTAAAGGCCATAGTTGAACTCCCCTCACTGTAGATATACTATGTCCACTTGATATAACCATGATCAGTAAGTCAATCCTTCACAGGTTGTTCATAATCATATTTGGGTCAAGATCACCATTTTACCCTTGTGAATACATCTCGTTTCTTAAGTTCCTAACGAACAATTATGATTCATAATACCTATGAATTAAGTTCTTTCTCTATCAAGAGAAGACGGGGCCCCGATTGTTCAAGATTTGGAATTAGTACTTAAGAGAACAACCTATTTGCTAACCCTAAATCGGGTAGGAGTGAATTCCATCTTGCATGGCTATGTCCCCAGCTATTCATCCAGTCTTAGCCCCAAAATGGAAGGTTTATTGAGTAGTACTATTGGACTACTCTCACCCATGTAGATCAAAGGATAATCCCGAACAAACAGGAGTTCATAGCTAGCTCAAGATTAAGATCGAGTTAACCTAGGTTACTTAAAAAATGAAATATTCAGTTTTAACAGTAAATGATCGTTATAAAGAAAAGTGACTATTTTCGTGGTCCAGTATATATGCAAACTCACTACATAGGATGCCTCCACTCGCATGTCTCTGCATGAATAATCTGTTGATCACATCATTTGTATCACCTACAAAATGGGCCGCATCCAATAGTGTTACCAGGATAAGATACCCAATTTCATCCATATACTTATTAGACTATTTAGGCTATATACTATTAACTTGATCTTTTTTTTTTTCACAGATTCACATGGAAGATTCAAGCAGTAATAGCGAATATGATAGAAAATTGATCTCACAACAAAACAGTAGAAGTGTTGGATATGATGTTTTTTTATCGTAGTTCTATAAAAGTGTTATTGTATTTTAGGTAATTTTGAACTTAATTTTGTGGTAATGTATTGTTGTGTCATTGTTATATTTTAGGTTGGGGTTATGTGTATTTATAGGTGGAAGAGAAATATTGTTGGCTTGCCATATGCAGAACTACAAACATGCATATATTATAGCAGACATGCATTGCAGCAAATAATTATATATATATATATATATATATATTAATAAAATACAATAACAAACATTTCCTCACAAAAAATGGGACATTTATATTGTTTTTTTTAAAACTCTGATCGACATTAAAAATGGATTGAGCATTTTAAAAATTAGTCACTAAAAAGAATATCGGACAATTATCGAAAAACTTGGTAAAAAACTGACATAGAAGATGGTGTACAATGTTGGTTTTCAATGGAAATTGAAGATAATTGACATTGAAATTTCGGTCATATATAATGTAGGTTTAAAACAGACATCAAAGACAACTGACATTAAAAGGAATTTATAATATGATCTTCAATGCCGATTTACAACTGATATTGTACCCCTATAATGTCAATATCGACATTAAAGCCTAGTTTTATACTAGTGAATCAAGATTTCTCATCCTATTTGGAGTGGTACATCATACATTGAGGAATTTTGGCATTCTTGAATCTTGTGGGATGGGCAAGAATTTTGACATTCTTGAATCTTATGGGATGGGCAAAGTATAGAATCTCATGTTGATTGAAATGTCTACTAAGATACAAGAAGGGGTTAAAAAGTAGAGTTTTCAAGATATCTCAAGAAAAATATATATTAAAAGATGGAGTAGAAAATAAGAATGAGACTTTATTAAGATCTTTCACACCAGCAACTTAACTTGCAAGTTTCATTCTAATGGTTGAGGGTGGGAAGCAACAACTTCTAGCCAATGAAATGCTCTTGGCCACTTGTAATTTGAATCAACCTCATCAACTGCCCAAAGCTAAAAGATTGGCCTAAACTTATGTTGGGTCTGCTTCTGTATATTTGATGAATTCAGTCGAGATGATGAAATATTTGTGAGGTCTTTCTTTGCTGATCCAAACGTGAGCACAGTTCTTTTGCCCTAAAAAATATTTTGATTTGGTAGAAAACTTGGTTATTAAGCGCCCACGATTTTCCAGCTGATGCCTTACACGTGGTTTGAACCACTACTCTTTGTCTGATGGAAAAATGAAAGAAACACTTTTTTCTGATGGGTGAATAATGCAGAATTAATTTTCTTTCTCTCTCTTTTGCTCTCTGATTCTCTCGTTCTCTGCCTTCTGAGTTCTTTTCACTTTCTTGTAACCCTAATGTCTTCTTATTTGATCTATACGACTGCTTTGAGTATACGATGGATGAATCATGCAATCGTGTAGACGATGGTAGAAGGAAATGGTGAACGAACAGGCAAACGTGTAGACGATGGAAGAAGGAAATGGTAAATGACCATTCAATCGTGTAGACGATAAGAAGAAAGGGAAGGAGATGCACAATGATATACATGGTTCGACTTATTGAAGCCTATGTCCATGGGAAGAAGAGAGTTTTATTAAGAGCTAAGTCACAGATTCTTTCTTTTACAGATTTTTCAAGTTCTTCTTGAAGCTATATATGTTGTATCTACAAAATTTGTAAATGATGAGTATTTATACTAATTTCTGATACAAGTAGTTACAATAACTAACTGTAAAAGTTAAAGAAATGTGAAATAGTTCTTGAATGTTGAATGTTTGAGCTTATAATATTCAAATCTTCACCTTAAGCTCAACATGCAAGCTCTTCTCTTTCTGGATTTAACATATCTTCACCCTTTTCCAGGAAGCAGAAACCCGATCTGACCAAGACAGTTAGCAAGCTTGAGTTTACTCACAGGTTTGGTAAGTATGTCGGCTGCATTTTCGGTGGTATGAATTTTCAACACCTCGATTTCTCGTTTCTCTATTTTGTTCCTTACGAAATGATACTTGATATCTATGTGTTTGATCCTTGAATGATATTGAGGGTTTTTGGAAAGGTGAATGGCACTTTGGTTATCAAAGTAGATTTTTACTACTGTTTGATTAATAACAAAGTCCTTCATCAATTCTTTTAACCACAGTGCTTCCTTTATTGCTTCTGATAAAGCCATGTAGTCTACTTCTGTGGTTGACAATGCTGTGATTGACTGTAACTTTGCTTTCCAACATAACAAATTAGGGCCAAATAAGAATAGATAACCTGTTAGAGATCTTCTTTTGTCTTGGTCACCTGCAAAATCTGAATCATCATATCCATATAGCTCCAAATTTGATTCATTAGTACTTTGATATGTTAATTTCGACTGTTTAGACCAAATTAGATATCTTAAAATCCATTTTGTTGCTTCCCAATGTCTTTTTCCAAGGTTAGACATGTATCTACTGACTAGAGTAGTGCTGTATGATATGTCTGGTCTAGTAGATATCATTAAGTACATTAGACTCCCTACTGCTTGATTATAAGGAATTAATTTCATTTAAGTCAAATGTTCTATGTCTTTTTCTTTTGGTGAGTTTTCAAAGGAAAGTTTAAAATGAGTAGCAATAGGTATAGTGACTGGTTTTACATTTGTCATATTATATCTGTTGATTACTTTTTCACAGTAGATTAGTTGGCTAATGGTTAGGGTTGAGGAAGTTCTGTCCCTTTGAATTTCAATCCCAAGGATCTTTCTAGACTGATCCAAGTTCGTCATGTCAAATTCTCTCTTTAAGAGATTTTTGACATGAGTTAAATCCTTCTTATATTTTCCTGCTAGTAACATATCATCAACATAGAGTAATAAATAAACTTTGTCCTTATAGGTAGAAGAATTAATATAAGAACAAATATCAAAGAAACTTCTCTGAAATCCAATACTCTCTATGTAGTCATTAAACCTTCTGTACCAGCATCTAGGGGATTGTTTTAGATTATATATTGACTTATTTAGGAGACAGTACAAGTATTCCTTTCCTTTTTCCTCAAACCCTTTAGGTTGAACCATATAGATAACCTCATCTAAGTTTCCATGTAAGAAGGCAGTTTTAACATCTAGTTGATCTAGTTCTAGATTGTACTGAGCAACTAGAGATAGAAGTAGCCTAATAGAGGTTTGTTTTACTACTCGTGAAAAAATTTCAGTATAGTCTATTCCTTCCCTCTGAGTAAACCCTTTAGCCACTAACCTTGCCTTGTACCTAGGCTGTTCTTCTTTGGTAGAACCCTCATTTAGTTTATATATCCATTTAGAGGCTATAGGTTTACACCCTTTAGGAAGAGGAGCTAAGGTCCAGGTATTATTGACAGTGAGTGACTCCATCTCTTCACACATAGCTTGAATCCAAGACCTAGCATTAGGGCAGTTCACTGCTTCTTCAAAAGTGGCTGGTTCTTGGTCATTAGGAGCTATTGTGGCATTTAAAATTAGGTTCATATAGTTAGTTTCAATATACCTAGCTGGAGGAACTATCACTTTTCTTTGTCTATCCCTAGCCAAGGAATACTGACTTAAATCAGGTACAACTTCAATATTCCCAGTATTCTCATTTGAGGCATCCTCTTTTTCTTCTAATTCTATAGGAGGGTTTTGGTTAGTGGAAGAAACTTTAGGTGACTCCACCTCAATCCTAGTAGTATTAGGGCTATTAGGAACTTCATAAGATGTCTTTTCTTTTTGCATAAACATTTTTTTTCCTCTGAAAGTGACATCTCTGCTTATAACAAACCTTTTCTCAATAGAATTCCACATCTTAAATCATTTTACTCCCTCAGAAAACCCTACAAACATACACTTTACTGCCCTAGATATTAATTTCCCCTGATTTTGATGAATATAAAAAATACATCCAAATACCCTTAGGTTTTCTAGGTTAGGTGGATGTGTGGTCCATTTTTCTTCAGGAGTCAAAAAATTTAGGGAGGGATGTGGACATCTATTTAAGGTGTACACAATGTAACTTGCAGCCTCAACCTAGTATTTTTCACTCAAAATTGCATCTGATAGGAGACATCTAACCCTTTCCATGACTGTTCTATTTAGCCTTTCAGCTACTCCATTTTGTTGAGGAGTGAATCTAACTGTCTTATGCCTAGTAATTCCTATTTCTTTACAGAATTTGTTAAACTCTTCACTACAAAATTCCAGTCCATTGTCAGTTCTTAGGTATTTAATTTCTTTGGAAGTTTGTTTCTCTATCATGAGTTTCCATTCATTAAACCTATCAAACACTTGATCTTTAGTTTTAAGGAAGTAAACCCATTTTTTCTAGAGAAGTCATCAGTAAAAGAAAGTAAATACTTTGAGCCACTTAGGCTAAGTGTAGGAGTTGGACCCCCTAGGTCAGAGTGTATATAGTCTAGGATAGCTTTTATGGTATGTTGTGCTTTAGTGAAACTTTGCCTTGTGGCTTTCCCTAAAACACAGTGTTCACAAAAGGTTAGACTTTTTTAGAGACCTTTAGGGAGAATCCCTTAATTAGATAGGACTTCTAGACCTTTAGCACTAATGTGAGATAACCTTTTGTGCCATACATCAACCTCTGTGATCTCATTTGTGGTGGCAACATAAGCCCATGTCATCATTTCAACTTCTTTGACCACAAATAAGTCATTTATCTTTTCCCCAACTAATATTACTTTAGAGTCCTTTAACACCTCAAGGGTTCCTCCTTTACCACTGTATTCACATCCAATAGCATCTAACATACCTAAGGAAATTAGATTTCTCTTAAGTAATGGAACATATCTCAGATTCTTAAGAAGTTTGATGGTTCCATCCTTAAATTTCATGGAAACAGAGCCAATGCCTTCTATTTTACAGCCTTGGTTGTTTCCCATATATACCATTTCTCCTTCTATTTCTTTAAAGGTGTTAAACCAAGGTTTCATTGAGGTCATATAATAGGTGCATCCAGAATCTAGAACCCAATCATGTTTTCTTAGAGGGTTTACATGATTAGATTTGTCTAAAGTTGAGGCTGAAGCATCTGAGTAGATGAAGGAACCTTCTACAACAGATGCTTCGGGCTGTTTTCCTTTTGAATCCTTTTCTTTCTCTTGGTTCTTTCTCTTTAAGATAAAATAGACCTTAATTAGATGTCCTTTTTTTTATAGTACTTTCATTTTATTTCCTGATTTGATTTATTTTCTTCTGAGTTGTGAGGTTTTCTGTGTTTTGAATGGTTTTGTTTGAAGTTTCCTTTTACAAAAAGACCTTCACCACTAGGTTTATCCTTTCTATCAATCTGTAGCTCAAGCTCTCTAGTTCTTAGGGCTGAGATTATATTGTCTGTACTTATACTATCCCTTCCATACTTTAGAGCATTTTTTATTTCTTTATACGATTCAAGCAAGGAGTTTAAAAGCACATAGGCCTCATTTTCATCACCAAGTTTTTCTCCTAGAGTTTTAAATTCAACAACTATTTTCTTGAACTCATCTAAGTTATCAGTTAATGTTTTTGATGAATCCATGTTAAATGTGAAGAATTTCTCCCTAAGATACATTTTTCTAGGAATATCTTTAGTAGCATATAACTCATCTAGCTTAGTCCATATCCTATATACAGTTTCTTGATCTAAAACTTGTCTAAGAACACCGTCACTAAGATTAAGAACCAACGTACCATAAGCTGTCAGCTCCCAGTCTTTTTTTTCTTGAGCTATCACAGTGGCAGGGAGTGTTGATGGATCAAGGAGGGCTTTGCGGACTTTTTGCTGGCCGTAAATTGCCTTGATCTTGGCCTTCCACAGTCCAAAGTCTCATTTGCCATCGAATTTCTCCACCTCAAACCTTGTTACTGACATTTTGGATGAAAAACTTATGTCTTGTTTATCCAAGAATTGAGATCTTGTAAGTCTTTTACTGTGATACCACTTTCTTGAGTCTGCTTCTGTATATTTGAAGAATTCATCCCAGATGATGAAATATTTGTGAGGCCTTTCTTTGCTGATCCAAACGTGAGCCCAGTTCTTTTGCCCAAAAAATACTTTGGTTTGATAGAAAACTTGGCTATTAAGTGCCCACGATTTTCTAGTTGATGCCTTACACGTGGTTTGAACCACCGCTCTTTGTCTGATGGAAAAATGAAAGAAACACTTTTTTCTGATGGGTGAATAATGCAGATTTAATTTTCTTTCTCTCTCTTTTGCTCTCTGATTCTCTCGTTCTCTGCCTTCTGAGTTCTTTTCACTTTCTTCTAACCTTAATGTCTTCTTGTTTGATCTGTGCGACTGCTTTGAGTATACGATGGAAGAATCATGCAATCGTGTAGACGATGGTAGAAGGAAATGGTGAACAAACATGCAATCGTGTAAACGATGGAAGAAGGAAATGGTAAATGACCATTCAATTGCATAGACAATGAGAAGAAAGGGAAGGAGATGCACAATGATATATGTGGTTCTACTTATTAAAGCCTACGTCCACGGGAAAGAGTGAGTTTTATTAAGAGCTAAGTCACATATTCTTTCTTTCACAGATTTTTCAAGTTCTTCTTGAAGCTATGTATGTTGTATCTATAAGAAATGTGAAATAGTTCTTGAGTGTTGAATGTTTGAGCTTATAATCTTCAACTTAAGTCCAAGTTCGATTCAAAGTCAACATTTGACCGGCTCAAATGGAGTCTAAGGTTTATATCTATTTGACTTTTAAATTCTTAAAATTGTTCAATATGTCTATGAATTTTCAATTCTTTGTCCAATATGCTCTACAACTTTAAAAATGCCTAATAGATATATCTCTAAGGTTTCATTTGAGAACTATTTAGTTAGATTAATATTGGTTTGAAATGAGAAAATGAAATTGGTTTGAAATAAGAGAACATTTAGCCCCAATTTATAAAGAAAAGTTGCAGGGAAATGACAATTCAAAATTAGATAAAACAATAAAAGTAAACAAAATGGGACGGGAATGGCTGAGATGTGCTAGCATACCAAAATAGTAGTAGGTGTGCTAGGCTAGGCTTGCCTTGGCCTAAGTGGCCAAGACTGACCAGGGCCATCAAGTAGAGGCGTGTGCTTGATACAAGCCCACCACAATCCCTACTCGTTAGATCTCTACCATGTGTCCCTTCAATCTTTTCCATCTCCTTTTTACCGATCAATGTCAGACATATGTCAGGGCATGTGTCCTACGTGTGTGTTTACTTGATGCATAACACACTTCTAGCCCAATATATGTATTTCTCATATTCTTCTCTTCTAATTTTTATCTACTTCATGTCATTTTCATTTTATAGAGAAAAGCACATGGCATACATACTTCAAAGAGAGATTTTTCAGTTAATCATGAACTAATCGATTAGCATGATGTGAGTCATAGCTTAAGGTACTATGATAAAAATGATATGGAGATAATAAAAAATTTACTCATACTTCTCCGTGTAATCCCAGAATCAACCCATTAGATTTAATGGATTCCTCTTTGAGATAATCTAAGGAAAATCAAAATCAGCCTAGAATTTTTGATAGATTAATCCTTGAAAATCTAGGGACTCCCCCAAAGTCACTACAATAAAGGAAAACCTAAAATCAACCCTTCAGGTTTTGATGACTCTTCCAAAGAGAGAAATGATCTGAGGATCGTTCAAGAATTTTCTGAATTAAGTCATTTTAATTGCAACACGCTTAACCCAAAACTCAAGAGGTGTACATCATGAGAGGTTGAGCACTTGCAAGTCCAAAAATGATCATACCAAGGCCAAGAAATGGACAAAGAATCATTTTGTGAAAATATGCACCATGATAAAAGAAATAGTAAAACATACTCCCAAATGGAACTCAAGTGTCTAACCAGTAACATCAAACCTCGAGTCACAATAAGGAAGTGTGAGACTAATGTTATGGGTAATTTTGGACCGATAAAGAAATCTAAGAAAGCGTAAAATCAGAAGAATTACCCCATCCTAATGGACCAGGGAATGGTAAGAAATAGGCATTAGGAGAGTCCCACAAAGATATGGGCAAAGATAAATTGGGTCATTAATTCGGTCCAATAGCTCGCCTCGACCTCAAAGACTGAGGCTGAGGTCAACATATTTTCATATTAGGCCTATTTTGGTAGGCCCCTTTATTTGAAACATTTGTTCTAGCTAGGTCCCGCCTTTGAGAGTCCTATTTTCAAAAGAAATAATGAGGTTATGATCTTAATCCATAAAAGATGAGGAAGACCCAAGGTTTAACTCCATCATATGTAGAGCACAACACTTTAGTATAAGATAAGTTCATATTTTTCCATACAATTTTGCTCTAACTTTTGTGCTAAGATCTAATTTATAAGCATCAGAGTATCTGTAGCAAGCACCACATGGTATGTTGTTTTGTTTGTTCTGCAAGTGGTCTCTTTCCAAACTACAAATTCAATGTTGATGGCACATGAAGATTAGGTGAGTTCTCTAGGCTAGAATTTGTCATCTTTAAAAACTTGTTTTTATTTTTAAAATTTGGCTAAGAATTCAAATGTTAATATAGGACAGATTGAAAGTTAGTTTTTTTATTAAAAAAATTCTTCTTTAGCATAAACTAATTTCCTCTCCTTACAAAAGAATGAGAAGATAATGAGAAGAAGAAGTACTAGAAGAAGAAACAATCTTCAAGACCTTTGGCTTAAACGAGAGAAAAAAAATATTTGCTTGGTAGATGAAGATGGTGAAGATAAAGATGTAAGAGAGAGAATGATGGTAAAGGGAGGAAAAGAGGACAACGATTCTTTTAAAATATTTAAAAATGTTTTGAAAATAAAAGTACCTAATTGACATGTAATAGCAACCTTTTAAATTTATTCATTAAGACCTTGTTTGGTAATTATTTCGTTTTTTTATTTTTAGTTTTTAAAAATTAAGCTTATTAACTTTCGGCTTCCACCTCTAAATTTCTTAATTTGTTATGTATTTTTTACCAATATTTTCAAGAACTAAGTCAAATTTTGAAAACTAAAAAGGTATTTAAAATCTTATTTTTGTTTTTAGAAATTTGATTAAAAATTCAACTTTGTACTTAAAAAAGAAGCAAATCATTGTAAAGAAAGTGAGATGAAATAGACTTAATTAATTTTCAAAAACTAAAAACGAAATGTCTACCAAACGAACTTAAATTTACAAAATTAAAACTTAAGGATATCCAATCCACCTACTAAACATTCAGGGACTAAAATTGTATTTTTTTTCTAAAATTTTAAAAACCTTAAAAATAATTTCTAAATTTAGATAAAGATTCATAAGTAACTATTAATTTTTACAAAGACAATTAAATTTTAAAATAGTTTTTCAAAATGAATGTTTGTCTTAAAATTTAGTATAAAATTATCTTACAATTTGAGGAAAAAAACATCAAACAGAAAAATGGGATTAAATTACAAGTTTTGTAACTACATTTTTAAGTTTATATTTTTTTAGTTCCTCAACCTTAAAAAATATTTAATAGGTTCCTTAATTTTCAATATTATATCTAATAAATTCTTAACAAATTTAAAATAATTTTAGAAATTAATGTAATAGACATTGTTATGGGTAATTTTAGACCAAGAGAGTTACCTAGTCCAAAAGAACGAACCTAAGATCAGCAGAAAGCGAACCCAGAAGAGTTCTTAACAAATATAGAGAAAAGGAAATTGGGCCAAGACCCAATTGGACTGCCTCGACCAATAATCCCTCACGAATGACTGATTTGGATCGACCCTTTATTCTGGAACATCCTTAGTGGCCCAAGTCCAACCTTGATGTCCGATTTGCAAATAGGTAAAAGAAGTAGATTCCAAATCTTAAAGGAATAAGGAAGACCCTTAAACTCCATTATAAATAGAACATGACAACCCTGCAAAAGGTAAGTTAATCTCCTCCTTAAAACTGGTTGCTTCTGAACTTTGTGCTGAGATTTGACTTAAGCATTGGGAATGATGTAGGTCTACTGATAGATATAAAGAAATGGTTAGCTACCCAATTCCAAATGAAATATTTGGGTTAGGTGTAGTTTATTCTAGGAATTCAAATTATCAGGGATCGTAAGAACAAAACGGTAAATTATAAATAGAATATGACAACCTTGCAAAAGGTAAGTTAATCTCCTCCCTAAAACTGGTTGTTTCTGAACTTTGTGCTGAGATTTGACTTAAGCATTGGGAATGATGTGGGTCTACTGATAGATATAAAGAAATGGCTAGCTACCCAATTCCAAATGAAAGATTTGGGTTAGGTGTAGTTTATTCTAGGAATTCAAATTATCAGGGATCGTAAGAACAAAACGCTGGCCTTGTCTTAGACATGGTATATTGACAAGATGCTTGTCAGATATTCAATACATGATTCCAAGAGGGGCCTATTACCTTTTGGGCAAGGAATTATATTTTATAAGGAACAACGTCTCAAGACTCCTTCAGAGGTTAAGGAAATGAGATGGATGAAGGAACGAAATTCCTCATGGAAGCGTGTGAACACCGTACAATTAGAATTTAGTTTGTACGTAGAAAAATTGAGAAGAAAAAATCATCAAAATAGGATAAACTTTCAACTCCTAATCATGCTTTCAATAAAGAATTGGGAATAAAAGAAACTTACCCTTGATGAAGCCTTTTTTACACGTTCTCCTTTCCTTTGCCTTGGTCTAAAACCCTTATCGACTTCTGAAAATCACAAGTTCATGAACACAATAAAGACTCCAAAACAGAAACACCATCACAAATGAAACCTTGTTATTCTTAGGAAAACAAGGATTTTGGACATGTGGGCTTTAAACAAAATTTTGGCAGAAGGAAATTTTTGCAGATAATGTAAAAATTAGCACGCTTTTTGAAAAGTCGTTAAACTAATTTTTCTTGATAGATTTAGTCAAAGATTTTACTTTTTCTAACTTGTTGTTTTGGCCTTTTGGGCTTTTCTTGGTACATAAATATCGAGATTTTAGTAATTTTTTTCCAAATATTAGATAATCTATCTAAATCTTATACCAAATCTTATATATTTTCAAATTTTCTTCAAATTCGGTTATCTTTACCGAATATTATATTCCATTCTTCTGTAGTTTTTAGAAAAATTTCTATTCAATTCTTATGTAATTTTAGAAAAATTTCTATTTTCATTTACAAATGAATTTACCAATTAGATCTTTCTAGATGGATGATTGCATATTGATTTTTAAATTTTGGGAAAGATTCAAATTTGCCAAAAAAAAAGGTAAAATATGGAAAATATATTTCTCTCTCATATATTATATAGTTTTTAATTATAAATCATATTTATAATTACCTATATATTATAATGTATCAATATACATTTACATTATATTAATCATTTTAATATAATTAATTACTTAAATTCCCATAAACAGTTTGAACAATTCAAACACATTACTTTACAATCATCTTTTAGTTGCAAGTCCCCATGTTCGACCTCGGATCATCTTGAGAAACTTGTGATCTCGTTATACTTGGTGAGAGAGCAAGAAAACTTGTAACAGGGACGCATGATCATCACATACACAATTAACACATACTCTTTAGACCATCGCATGACCATCAATGCATATCAATTAATGAAAACCAATTATTTTCCCAACATGAACTAACAAGAGAACCTTATAGACCTATAGATCAAGAGTTCCAGTGATACGATATTATCCAATTAAACTCTTTAACTAGATTAATCAACATTTATTAACTGTCGGTCACTCCACTAAAGATCGACAACTCCCCTTTTCATTAGATATATTTCTGTATCCATTGAATATTACCAATCAACAGTAAGTTAACCCTTCACAAATTGTTTGAAACTACAAATGGGTAGTTTTGAGCAATTTTTGAGTCGGTGAAACTAGCCACTCTCATCCATACAGATCAAATGATTACTCTCATATACAGGAGTTCACAACTCACTTAGAATTAAGGTCAAATTACTTATGGTCACCCTGATGTTATATTAAGAAATTAATCATTTCGTTGTCCGGTCTTATATAAACTCTTTATACGAGATACCCCCACTCACATGTCTCCATATGAACTATATGGATTATATTGTTCGTAACACTTACAACTCATGTAACAATTATAAAGTGGGTCGTATCCGTAGTGTCACCAGGATAAGGTACCCAACTTTAACCATATACTGTAGACCTTTTAGGTTTAGTATCTCTCACTCTCGTGAGCAATCGTTTAGCAACCTCTTGCTCTCATGAGCAATCATCTAGCAATTTCTCGCTCGATTGTTTAGTCTCTCGTGAGGGCTATCGTATAGTCTCTCGTGAGCGATCGATTAGTAATCTCAATAATGAAGCGATCATTAAAAAAATGAAAATATATTTCATTTTATTCTTCATTATTAAAAACTGAAAATAACCTCCCACTTTCACGGTTAATAGAGAAAAGGAAAAACCAACTAAACAATTATCTCATAATTGTTTTAATTATAAATAAATATAATAACTAACTTATCATATTATATTTATAACCTATAGTTTTAATATCACATCATATATAATATTTAAAGCATAGTTCATTTCTCCTTTATTTAATATAAATCATATTTATATCAAATCCTCCAATAAATGTATCTAATACATCAAATCAATTATATCACATATAATTGAACAAATTTAATTATATCATATATAATCAAATTCCCTCTTGTTAATTTGAACACTTAAAACTAACCCAAAAACTGATTCTCAACTTGAATCTATTGCGCTACCAAGGGGACCTTATGGACCTGTAACTTGAAACTCCAACTGTACGTGAATAACTGACTAAACTTTTTAATTACGATATCCACCATCTGTTAACTGTCGGACACTACATTAAAGATCGATAGCTGTCTCTTCTCACTACAGATATATTTATGTGTCCATTGGATATAACCAATCAACAATATGATAATCCTTCATAGATCGCACGTAAGTACAGCTGGGCCAATTTATCGTTTTGCTCCTGTAATTACATCTAACTCCTTAAGTACCACCGATTCCTCTAATGAACAATACATCATAGTCCTACTATAAGTGAACACCTCTTGGGTCATGAGAAAGTGTGTGGCGCCATATTGTTCAAGCCTTGGAATCAGCCCTTAAGGGAGAAATCTATCTACTTACCCCTGCTTCAGTGAAGGAATGAATTACATCTTGTGTAGCTGAGTTCCCAGCTCCCCAATAAGACAAATCGCCAAAGTGGTTGGTTTGAGTTGGAAATCTGGCCACTCACATCCATGCAAATCAAAGGATCGTCCTCATAGGCAGGAGTTTCCAACTCACTCAAGATTAAGGTCATGTTACCTATGGTCATCCTAGTGAAATGAAAGTCTCTGTCATGAACGACGTTATATAATGAGACTGAACATTTCGTGGTCCGGTCTTATACAAACTCCTTTGTATAGGATATCCTCGCGCGTATGTCTCCACATGAATGATCAGAATCAAACCATCTGTAGCATTTTACAACACTTGTAACATCTACAAAGCGGGTCGTATCTGTAATGTCACTAGGATAAGGTTTCCCTCCTTTATCCATATACTACAGACCATTTAGGTTATCACTTAAGGCATGATCCACTTGTATGTCTCCATATACATGCTTAAGTTACAACAATAACCAGGGATCTTAGTTTATTGGTTTGTGGTTAATGCAACTAAAAAAAACTCATATTTCATAGACAACAGTGAAGCAAATATCTCATATTATTACATCAAGTGTTTGTTCATATAGATGCTTACAAACTACAGGACCCTATGAGTTGCCCTGCATTTACCCTAATAAATGTCACTTCAAATAGACAAGATGAAGTGGGTAAGGTATGTGACTTAAGAAGAATCCACCTCCTACTTAGAAAAGATTGGATGTTTCCACTAAGAACTCAATTTTCAATTTTAGTTTCTAATTTTAATTAATTCAAAATTAACTAAAATATTATTTAATTAAATTCAAAATTTCAAAAACCAATTTATCAAATTGAATTAAAATTGAAAATTAATTTGATTTTAATTAATTAAACAAATTTAATTAATTAAATAATAATTTAAAATAAAATATTAAATTAATCACACATCTAATTTTAAACATGAATCATATTCATATAATTAATATTTACATCAATATTTAAATATTATAAACTCTCCAATTTTGTTTAATTTTGATAAATTAAACATTAATTAATTATATCAAATATAATTATACAAACCCTAATTTGAATTTGAACTATTCAAATTCAAACCCTAAATTCAAATTGAACATTTTAGATTGAAATTCAATCTGAACACTTCAAATTGATATCATTCTAAATTCATTCAATTTACTAATTCAAGGTGTTCATGTTTTATGAGCTAGTAGAGGGACCTTATGGGGCCTACAGATGATGAGCTCCAATGATTTGAGATTAATTGGCTAAAACTCTTTAGACCGAATTAATAATATTTGTTAACTATTGTATCACACCGCTATAGTTGCACTCTTCTCACTATAGATATATTTATGTCAACTTTATTTAACCATAATCAGTAAGTCAACCCTTCAAAGGTTGTTCGTAATAATGGTTGGGTCAAATGTTGTTTTACCCCCGAAATTACGTTTTGCTCCATAAGTTCCACTGATCTTCTAATGAACAATTGGTTTATGATCCAATCAAATCCCTCTCGGGCCAATGAGAAGGTGGATCCCTTGTTAAAGACCTAGATTCAACACTTAAGAGAACAACCTTCCTCCTATCCCTAAATCGAGTAGGTGTGAATTCCATCTTGCACCCTATATCCCTACCTATCTACCCGTCTTATCCCCAAAATGGGAGGAGTATTGAGCAGTGCTGTTGAACTACTCTCATGTATGCAGATTAAAGGATAATTTCGAATAAACAGGAGTTCATAGTTAGCTTAGGATTAAGGTTAAGTTACCTAGGTCATCGCTATGAAATAGTCAGTCTTAAATAGTAAACAATGTTATAAAGTAAGAATGATTTATTTCTTGGTCTGATCTTATGTAAACTCATTGCATAGGACGCCCCCATTCCTCATGCCAATACATGAACGAATTAGGATCACTTTGTTTGTAGCACCTTACAACATATTGTAACAACTACAAAGTAAGCCACATATGATAGTATAACCAAAATAAAGCCCCCAACCTTATTCGTATATTGTAGATCATTTTGGTTATTTACTCGAAACTTGATCCAGCTTTATGTCTCCACATAAAGTTCAAGTATTCATATAATAGTCATTGATCTTAGTTTATAGGATTTAGTCTTTACAAGTGCAATTTATAAATTCAATAATAACTTTACCGAAGAAATGTTGAATAACATCTTTATTGATAATAGAAAATGTTTAACTCAACAAACTGTGAATTTTAGAACATACAACCCAATAATATAGATGGATCATGTTTAAATAATAACTTAAATGGTCTTTAGTATATGGATAGGATTGGGTATCTTATCCTTGTGACATTATTGATGTGTCCCACTTTGTAATTGTTAGAATAGTTGTAAAGTGTTACAAATGATATGAACCTAATCGTTCATGTAGAGACATGTGAGTGGGGGTATCCTATACAAAGAGTTTGTATAAGACTAGACCTAGAAATGATTATTCTATCTTTATAACGTTGTTACTTGAAGAGATTAACAATTCAATAGGATAACTATAGGTGAGTCGACCTTAATCCTAAGGGCGATCCTTTGATCTGTATAAGTGAGAGTGGCCAGGTTCGTTGACTCAATAATCCTACCATTTTGGGGATTTGTTCAAGTAGAGAGTTGGGAATACGCTACATAAGATGAAATTCACTCCTTCCCGACTTTAGTGTAAGTAAATGAATTGCTCCTTTAATAATTGATTTTGGATCTTGAATAAATTGTTCAAATAGAGAGCTAGGAATACCCTACACAAGAGGGATTGGTATATAGTTTGACTATAAATTGTTTGTTCATTAGAGGAATTAGTGATACTTAAGGAGTTAGATGTAACTACATAGGTAAAACGGTAATTTGACCCACCTGTAGTTATGGATAATTCGTGAACGATCGACTTACTGTTGATTGGTTATATTCATAAACACAAATATATCAATAGTACAAAGAGTTCAACTGTGAGTCTTTGGTGGAGGAACCTACAGTTAATGAATGTTGATTAATTTAATTAAAGAGTTTAATTAATTAATCTCATATCATTGGAGCTTCTAATCTATAGGTCCATGAGATTCCTTCCTAGCTCATTTAGGGTAAAAAAAAAAAAAGAATCAATTAGTTTTTGGATTAATTCGAATTGTTCAAACTAAATAAGGAAATTAATTGTAAAAGATACAATAATTATAATGTATATAATGTATATAGATGCACTATAGTTACAATTATATTTTATAAAATGTGAGAGATAAATAAGAAAATTTATGTGAATGAGATTCATACAAAACTATAGGTTAAAATTAATATGAATGAGATTCATATTGAAACTATAGGTTGAGAGAGGATGTTGTTTGAATATGATTCAAATACTATTAAATATGTGATATTTAATAGTTAATTAATTAAATGTTAGTTAATTAACATTGTTAATTTATTTATTTGTTAATTGGTTTTACTGATATAAGAGTTATTCTACGTGTTAGAGGAGAGAGTTATAACTCCTTCTACTCATCCTTCTCATAAAGATGGTGAAGGGCTTATTCTGCAAAAGAGGTTAAGGCCTTTTAACAAAACAACAGTTGTCTTGTGAGATCAAATTTTTTCTCTACAAAATAAGTCTCTTAGAGGAAACTACCTCTCAAAATACTCTCTTCCCTTATCAAAAATAAGGAGCCCACACTTCCTTGGTTTATATTCCTGAGAATAGTGAGGACTCCAAATGGTAATCTTTAGAGAATTTTTTCTTGTGTTCGTGGTGTTTGATTCATGGAAATTCTTGTGGTTCATGCAAAGAAGAGTTCGTAGTCAAGGAGAGGATTAATGTAAAGGAAAAGGTCTTCAAGGTTAAGTCTTTCTCTTCTTCTATCCCTATTCATAAAGCATGTTGTATAACATAGATGTTTATCCTGTAGTTTCTATTGTTTTATTTATATATATTTTGAGTTTTTTAAAAATTGATTGTCATTGACACGTTGTTCACATGCTTCTGCGAGGAATTCAAGTCCTTCAATCACAACCTACATAATGTAATTTTTACCTTCCTTGGCCTTGGTGGCCTAGGATGAGGCCAAATTGAAACTGAAGAGATTTGGCCCTCTTTGGCCTTTGTGGCTAAGGATGAGGCCAAATTGTAACTGAAGAGATTTGTGCCCTCCTTGGCTTTGGTGGTCGCTGCCTTTGTGGGTAAGGATGAGGCCAAATTGGAACTAAAGAGATTTGTGCTCTCCTTGGCCTCGGTTGCCGAGGAAAAAGCCAAATTGGAACTAAAGGGATTTTGCCCTCCTTGGCCTCAGTGGCCGAGGATGAGGCCAAATTGGAATTTAATTGTTCCTTCCACGAAACTTGCCTTTTGGATAAATCCATAATTATTCAAAGGTATGCACGCCTTGCCCTTGGAGGCCAAGGCCGAGGCAAGCCTTAGTTCATTGTTTTTAGAAGAGCGAAGTTCATACGATAAGTTCTTTTTATTTTAGAAGCAATAACAAAAACTTCATCAAAAAATGAGGGCGAGACCCATGGCTTACATAGCATGATATAAAGAAAAAAGAAACCTTGAAGCACAGAAGAATAAAACATAGCAGTAAAAAGCATGAAAGTTAAGCACTCTCTTGATACAAATTCATATCCCTGCACCATCATTATCACTAGGCTCTTCACCCCCTTGAAAGTCATCGAGTGAGGAAAGAAGATTAGGATTGTCGCAACACCTATGCAAACATCACATCGGAAAGAACAAACCTGGCAAAGATATCAATGAGATGATTTCTTATACCACCAAGTAAGTTCGAGCTTCTTAACATCATTTTGCATTTTTGTATACCTTTCTATTTTCCTCAAATGTATTAGCTAGGTAGTCAACATAATCAAGGTATTCATTGGCCTCACTTAGTTGAGCCTTAATCTGGCTAACCTCGTTTTAAGAATTAATCTTGTTGGTGTAAAGCTCAACTTTCACCTCTTTAAGAATTTGCTGAATTTGAGCTAGGTTGGCTCAAACTTGGACCAATTCCACATAATCCTGTTGAAGGAAATAGATGTGGACGATCAAGCTTAGGCTTGAAACAGAGATCTTGGTAAACAACTAAAAATAGGGAGAGAAAACTTATTAGAAAGTTTGAGTTTTTAAATAAGCATTAAAGTCGAGGTCGGCCTTGGGAAAAAAAATAACAATGATAATCATTTACCTCTTAACTTGATTTGTTCTTTTTTTAGCAAGGTCTTAAGTATGGTCCTACATATCGATATTACAACAAGTTTAGAAGGACCTAACACCGTCTCTATCCTTCTTCTTTCTCCTACTTCTATTCTTAAAGAAAGCAGTTCTACGAGTACTCATTCTTGCGAAATGGAAAAAGAAGAATCGAAGAAGCATTGAAGTAAGAAGATAACCGAAAAAATAAAATAAAATAAAAGACCCAGGCCAACCTTGGAGGTTGAGGCCAACCCCATTGGGAATGTATTCTCTTTCCCTCCTTAGTTACTTAGAGAGGTTTTAGGATGGAAAGACTAATAAGAATCAAGTGTTCTTTAGTAGTAAATTTGGAGCCATGTTAGAAAGTAACGTCCAAACTTTGGACAACTCTCGTAAGGATATCTAGCGACTATAGAATACTACACATTGAACAAGGGATGGCACAAAGGAGTAACTCAAGTTGGACACCAATTACAGAAGATGGAAAAGCCCCGACAAGTACATAATGTTCATCAAATAGTACTCATAGGATTTTGGAAACTATTAATAAGAGAAACAAGAAATCATCCCCGCTAAAAATATTTTCATCCTTAAAAAGATATTTTAAGAAGAGAAAGAAAAAAAATGGAAAACCTATTTTTAGGAAAAGTAGTAGATAGAAATTAGTTTAAACTGAAAGAATTTTTACCTCAATTTGTAAGAAAAAGTTGGAAGGAATTGGCAATTTAAAATCAGGTAGAACAATGAAAAGTAAAAGAGGAAGAGGAATGGTCGAGGCACGTAAGCACACCAAAGAAATAGCAAACGCACTAAGTTAGAGCCTCCTCAGACTCGAAGGTCGAGGCCAACTGAGGTAGTCAAATAGAGGCATGTGCTCGACACCACAGATCCCTTTGCCCATAGATCACTCCCACGAGTCCCTTCAACCTTTGCCATCTCTTTTAAACCAATCACTGTCTAACATGTATCGGGTATGTACCATGTATGTGTTTTCTTCATATTCAAAGTCCTAAATATGAGTTTTTCATATTATTCAACATCCCGAAGTTTTCAAGTAATTCTCGTTAAATTACATTGAATTGTCTGGATGTTATTTTGTTAAATGGAGACTAAGACTGAATTTTGAAAGTAAGATAAGAAAATTAAATGATATTTGTAGAGATTTGGGAGTTTTGAGATTTTATTTGAGGAAAATTGGATAAATAAATTTGAATTTTAAAATTTAATTAACTTGCTAAATTAATTCCAATTTAATTATCTTGAATTAATTGGAGTTACATTTGGTTTTGTGGTCAAAATTAGATTATTATAATAAGATAATTCAAATTTTAATCCTAGAGGATAGAAGGTATTTGATATTGGAAAGATGTTGGACTTAATGTAATTAGGGTTAATTAATAAAAAATTTGGAATTTATGAAGGAAAAGGAAATATACATACATACATACATACATACATACATACATACATACATACATACATACATAGATATACATACATACATACATACATACATACATACATACATACATACATAGATATACATACATACATACATACATACATACATACATACATACTTACTGTTGGGAATGTGCTAAACTCGCAGTTCGTAAATATTGTTAACATATTCTATTTATCAATAAAAGTATTATTGAGTATTTTTATTCAGTAAACTGTCACTGATATTGCATTTTGTTATAAAAATCCATAAACGAATCCATGGCTATAATATGTATACTTTGACTTTATATGACGACATTAAAAGTGGATTAAGTTTTTTTTATATAGCCAAAATGGTTTATAATTATATGGATGAGATTGGGTACCTCATCCTAGTGACACTATTGAATGCGGCCCATTTTGTATACTGATACAAATGATGTGATCCCAAAATCATTCATGTGGAGAAATGTGAGTGAAGGCATCATATGCAATGAGTTTGCATAAGATCGAACCTCGAAATAGACACTTTTCTTTATAACAACCGTTTACTGTTAAAACTGACTATTCCAAAAATTTTAATGACCTAGGGTAACTCGATCTTAATCCTAATCTAACTATGAATTCCTGTTTATTCAGGATTATCCTTTGATTTGCATAGGTAAGAATAGTCCAACAACACTGCTCAATAAGCTTCCCATTTTGGGGATAAAACCAAATAGATAGCTGAAGACATAGTTCTGCAAGATGGAATTCACTCCTACCCAACTTAGCAAATAGGTTGTTCTCTTAATCGTTGATTCCTGGTCTTGAACAAAGAGGTCTCGCCCTCTCTTGATCAAGAGGGTCACGGTTTATGAGTCGGACTATAAACCAATTGTTCAATGTAGGATCAGTGGGAGCTTAAGGAGCAAGATGTATTTATAGGGGTAAAACAATAATTTTGGCCTAGCTATAAATATGAACGACTTGTGAAGGATCGACTTACCAATTATAATTAAAATGGACAGAAATATATCTACAGTGAAGAGAGTGCAACTATCGAATTATAATGGTGTGTCTCAGTAGTTAACGAATATTTATTAAATCGATTTAAAGAGTTTAGCCAATTAATCTCAAATTGTTGGAGCTCATAATCTGTAGGTCCATAAGGTCACTCTACTAGTTCGTAAGATTATCTTGGTGAATTGAGTGAATTTGAAATATTGAGATTCGAAATTAGGGTTTTGAATTAGAAATGTTCAAATTCAATTAGAGTTTCTATTAATTGTATTTGATACAATTGAAACGTTTAATTTTGTCGAAATTAAACAAAATTTGAGAGTTAGAAAATATTTAAATAATATTAGATGAGGTATAATATAATATTTAATATTTGATATTAAATTTAATTAATTTAATTAATTATCCAATTTTTATTCAAACTTATGAAATTGTTCAAAATTAGTAATTTGATTAATTAAATTTTTTATTTATTGAAACTCAAAATTATAAAATTGAAAATTAAAATTGATTTTTTGAAAATCAAATTTTAATAAAAATTAAATCAATCAAATTGATGAATTAAAATTGATTAGAATTATTTTGAAGTGGGAAAATCTAAAATAACACCTCATGCCACTTCAATTTCAACTGTTTTAATCTCTAATGGTACTAACTTCAATTTTATGGCCATACAATTTGATTGACAGTTGAAACTTTGCTGAAACAAAAACCCATCCAAACCCTCTCCAATCTCTCTTAAATTCAGCTCTAATTCGGTGTTTCCACCACACAATTCAAGTTAGAGAATAGTAGAGAAGGTCTCTGTGGTGGTTTACTGAACAATTGAAGACTCAATTTGTGGTAATCAGGTGGAATTGAAGAGTTTTCTTTAAAAATATTGTATTCATTGAACCATCTTCTGAAATTATGTTTTAATGCATATTTTAATCTCAAATTAAGTGTAATTAGAATGTTTATTGATTCTGTTCTTTTCCGCTGCATGTTAGTTTATTCTATCACATACATACATACATTTGTATATATATATAAACAGTTGAAAGTTAATGGAAAAGGAGAAAAATAAAAAAGGAATAAATTAAAAAAACTCTTTCTTTTTCTCCCTCAGTAACACCCACACAAACAACCTCCAAATCAGATCTCTCTCTCTCTGCAACTCTGTGTGGAAATCCCTCCAACGAAGCTATCACTCCTCGTCTCAGTACACCTTCGCCAGCCCCTATACCGGCCGACGACACAAATCTGGGTTGCATAGCCACCACAAAATTCCCCCGTTCATGCCGCTACCTTCCTCCACCCGTTGCTCGTCCTAGCCGCACCGTCGTGATCTAGCTTGTCGTTTTGATCGACGCCCAGTCACAAATTTGGCCACCGTTTGCTACTATGCATCCAACGCAATCGCCCCATAGTTCTTCGTTGTTGTTGAGTTCTCTAGCCGCTGACTTCGCCGAATCTTGAGTTATAGGGTAAGTTTTTAGGTGTTTTAGTTGTTTTTTGAATGCCCATCGATGTTGGTCTGAGTTTTGGCCCAAGATTTAATTTATCCATTATTTTGGATGTTCGGTCATGTTAATTTTAAAGATTTGAGGTGGTTTAGGACCAAACCATTTGTTGGGTGAGCAATCGAAAGTATTTGGATTTAATTATGTTTGCTGGAATTTTGGAGTTATAATCCTTATTATTTAATTTTACATATTGTTTGGAGCTTAGAAGTGGTTTTGGAACAAGTTACACTTTGGTAAGTTGTTTGGTGACGTTGAGTTAAACTTGTGATTGGAGTTATGCCCTAAAGGTTGAATCTCATTTTGGTTTATGTTGTACGGGTTGATTCATGTTTTATGCAGAAATTCTTTCGCTTGGATCAAATTCAAGGTAAATGTTTTACTACTGATTTGCTTTCGAACCAGCCATCCCAACCAAATGAAGATGTTAAGATTGTGTGTTATTATAGAATATTATGGACTGTTTTGGTTATGATTTTATGTTGAATGGACTGTGGGTGTTTTGCTATTTTCATGAGTTATCTTGCTATTGATATGGAATAGGACATTATGTCTGAAACCTGCCCTTTGAATATGATGAATATTTTTATGTGACTGTGATTATGATTTATGATATAGGATTTATTGGTTGACTGATACATGCATAAGTAAATGGTAACTGTAGTCTTCTTATCGGACAGTGTAATTTTATGACTGATATGTGTTCCTTCGAGATACACACCCATGACTGATATGTGCTCCCTCTGATTGGAATGTCCTAAAACTCACCATTTGTAAATCATGGAAACATATTCTATTTATCAATAAAAAGTATTGATGTAGTATTTATTCAATAAAAGTGTTATTGAAATTGCATCATGTAATAAAAATCTAATAAACGAATCCATGGCTGTAGTATGAATACTGTAACTTTATGTAGAGACATAAAAGAGAATCAACTTATGGTTCATAGCCAAAAGGGTCTATAAGTATATGGATGAGATTGGGTACCTCGTCTTGGAGACACTATGGATACGGCCTACTTTGTATAAAGATACAAATGACGTCATCCTGAAATCGTTCATGTGGAGACATGAAAGTAAGAGCATCCTATACAAAAGAGTTTTGCATAAGACCAAACCACGAAATAGTCATTTTTTCTTTATAACGATCGTTTACTGTTAAAATTGACTATTTTAGTTCGATGACCTAGGGTAACTCGATCTTAATCCTGAGCTAACTATGAACTCTTGTTTATTCGAGATTATCCTTTGATCTACATAGGTTAGAACAGTTCAACAACATTGCTCAACAAGCCTCCCATTTTAGGGATAAGATTGGATAGATAGTTGCCTGCAAGATGGAATTCACTCCTACACGTTTTATGGTTAGCAGATAGGTTATTCCCTAATGATTTATTAGTTGGACTATAAACCAATTGTTCAATAGAGGATCAGTGGGAACTTAAAGAACAAGATGTATTTACAGGGGTAAAATGGTAATTTTGACTAAGTTGTAAATACAACGACTTGTGAATGATCGACTTACTGATTATAGTTAAATCAAGTGGACAAAAATGTATCTACAATGAGGAGAGTGCAACCATCAAGCTATAGTAGTACGTCTTGGTGATTAACGAATATTGATTGACTCGGGTTAAAGAGTTTAACTAATTAATCTCAAATCGTTGGATTTCATGATCTGTATGTCCATAAGGTCTCTCTACTAGCTCATAAAACATTACACCTTGTATTAGAAAATTGAGCGAACTTGAAGTGTTCAAAATTCGAAATTAGGGTTTTGAATTTGAAATGTTCAAATTCAATTTTAGAGTTTAGATAATTATATTCAATATAATTAAACGTTTAAATTTATCGAAATTAAACGTAAATTGAAGAGTTTAAAATATTTAAATGTTTAAATTTATCGAAATTAAACGTAAATTGAAGAGTTTAAAATATTTAAATAATTATTTATGTATTGATTACATGAATATGATTCATGTTTAAATTAGGTGTTTTATTAATTTAATATTTGATATTAAATTATTATTTAATTAATTTATTAAATGATTTATCTAAATTAAATCGAAATTCAAATTTAGAAAATTCATCTTTTAGAAAAATTAATTTTATTTTAATTTAATTACATCAAATTAAATTTAATTTGAAAAATGATTTTGAAAGTGGGAAAATCCAACATTTGATGTTGGTAATAGAGTTTTCCATTTTTTGACACCTTGCCCACTCACTTAGTGCTAATTAATGTGTCAATTGGCTAAATGTATGAGTGCTTACATGTTTAAAATTGTTAAATACTTTATTTTTCATAATTATGAAGTCAGGCAATTAATTTTTTGCTGAGAATTTCTGAAATTCTCTCAACCCTTTCCAAACCCAACTCCCATACTACTCAATCTTGAGTTTCCACCACTCAATCCAAGGCCGAGGATAGTAAAGAAGCTCCTCTTGGTGGTCTACTAGTGATTTGAAGGTCAAATTCGTAGAGTACAACAATGATCAAAAGGGATTCTTAAAAGGTATACATCATATGAAACTCTCTTTTTATGAAAATTGTTTCATTGTCCTTTTGTAACTCAAATTACGTGTAATTAGAGTGCTTATTGATTCTGTTTGCTTTTGCTTTATGCATGTTTTTCCTATCACCCTTGAGATTGTACCTATGACTAATATGTGTTCCTTCGAATTCACACCTATGATTATTTTGTGTACCTTCGGGTTCACACCTACGACTGATATATGCTCCCTCAAGATCACACCTACAACTGATATGTGTTCCTTCACGTTCACACTTATGACTGATATATGTGTTTCTTTGGAATCACGTTTACGACCGGTTTGTGATCCTTTGGGATCACCACAACTGAAATGTTATATGATATACACTAATGCCTAGATAGGAAGTTTAACATGTTTACCTTAAGGGCTCAAAAGTGGGTCAGTTACTGAGTATTTCATACTCATCCTTTCTTATTTCATGTTTTTCAGGTAAAGACAGGAATAGACCGGCAAGTGACAAACGAGACCAATGACCATATCATATGGGATAAGAAAATCACTTCTGCTAAGTTTATGCTTTCAAATTGCTTAAAAGTTCTGATTAAGAACTCAATGTTAGATAGAAAATTTTTATGTTTTGTTTGTTATTTTTCATAAATGTTTTTAGGAAACCTCGAACAAAGGTTTTATTTTATTTTTTTTATTTTTTATAAATTGTTTTGGAAATCGTGTTTACTCATTTAATAAATTCTTCCTCAATAGTCAATTGTTTGGGTTTTAAACGTTTAATTATGAGGTAACGACCCATGTTAGACATCTCAACAAGTCGAACCGTTATAGTTGATAACGGAGTCTAAGTTTTAGGTTTTGTAGACTGACTTACGATGTAAGTTTAGGTTATGAGTCTCTTATGGCCATTTATGGATCCTTTGTCCTCACCAAGTATGTCTCTTATTAAGATGTTCTAAAACTTTATGTACATGACCTTGTCTATTTTCTTAAAGGAAATATTAGATTTCTTCCTTCACTGAGAATTGAAAAGAGATCGATCGTGAATGTTAGGAAATGCAGCCACGTCAAAGTACAAGAAGGGGTGGTCGAGGAGGAAGAACTGGTAGAAGGGGTGAACGTCACCCAACCATTGAAGATCTTGTTGAGAATGAAGGATAGACATCAGTACACCCAACTTGTGATGCACCTGTTGTTGGGGTAGATGACCTAAATCTCATGGGTTCTGTAGTTTATAATTGTAATGTACAAACAATTTTATTTATTTAATAAAACAAGAGATGTTTTATTCGATATTTAGTAGCATTAACCCTCAAACCGATAAACTAACATCCAAAGTTCTCTTTTGTAGCTTAAACATGTATGTAGAGAAATACAGGTGGATTATGTTTAAGTGATAACTTAAATGGTCTATAGTAGATGGATAAGGCTGGGTACTTTATCCTAGTGACACTACGAATACGACCCACTTTGTAGATATTAGAATTGTTGTAAAGTGCTACAAATGATATGATTTTGATTATTCATGTGGAGACATATGAGTGGGGCTATTCTATATAAAGGGGTTTGTATAAGATCGGAGCACGAAATGATTAGTCTCATTATATAAGCCATTAATAATAGAGATTTACATTTCACCAGGATGACCGTAGGTGACATGACCTGAATCTTGAGTGAGCTGTGAACTCCTACCTATGAAGGTGATCTTTTGATTTCTATGGGTGAGAGTGGTCAGATCCTCAATAAGCCTACCATTTTGAGGAATCGTCAGATTGAGAAGCTAGGAACACAGCTACACAAGACGGAATCCACTCCTTCCCTAACGTCTGGATAAATAGATAAATTGCTCCCTTAAAGGCTGATTTTGGGGCTTGAATAATGTGGCGGCACAACCTCTCTTAGCCCGATAGGGATTTTGGTCATAGTTGCACTATGACTTTTTGTTCATTAGAGGGATCAGTGATACTTAAGAAGTTAGATGTAACTATAGGGGCAAAACGGTTATTTTGGTTCAGTTGTACTTACGAGCAATTTGTGAAGGGTCATCACAATGTTGACTAGTTATATCCAATGGATACCGAAATATATCTGTAGTACGAAGAATGTAGTTGTCGGTCTTTAGTAAAGTTATTGATAGTTGATGGATGTTGAATAATTTAATTAAAGGAGTTTAATTAATTATTCAAGTACCATTGGAGCTTCAATATACAGGTTCATAAGGTCTCCTCTGTAGCTCAACAAGGATTTATGAGAATCAATTTTGGATGAATTTGAATTGTTCAAATTAATTGAGGGAATTAAATATATGTGATATAATTAATTTAACTTAACTATATATGATATGATTAATATAATGTATTTGATACATTATAATATAAAGTTTATTTGAAAGGAAATAAATATTTGAATATGATTCAAATATTAATTGTTGAATTGGATTCATATAATTAAATTTAGTATAAATGGGAATTATATTAAATGCCATGCATCAATGAGAGAATTAAAACTATAGGTTATATTGTATTTGATACAATATTAAACTATAGGTTATATGTTATACATGATATTGTTGGGATTGGTATCCTAATTCTCCCGAAGTCTCATTGTTTGTAATTATACACATTGTTTATGAATAAAATAAATGTTATTTATTCTGGCATTTACTCATATCCAAAAAACAAAGATCCATGGTTATCTTATGTAAACTTAAGCATGTATATGCGATATACAAGTGGATCATGCCTTAAGTGATAACCTAAATAGGTCTATAGTATAAGGATTAAGGAGGGATTCCTGATCCTGGTGATACTATGGATACGACCCGCTTTGTAGAGGTTTGCAAGTTTTGTAAACTATTACAGATGGCAGATCCTGACCATTCATGTGGAGACATGCGAGCGGGAGTGTCCTATACAAAGAGTTTGTATAAGACCGGACCACGAGATGATTCGTCTCTGTATATAACACCATTGATACTAGAGAATTAGATCTCACCTAAACGACAATAGGTGACATGACCTCAATCCTGAGTGTTTTGGGAACTCTTGGCTTGAGACGATCTTTTGATTTAGTTAGGGAGTGAGAGTGGGCCAATATTTGTGTCGAAGACTCACATATCTCCTACCTTTTGGGGACCTTTGATACTTGGCAGCTGGGAACTCAGTTACACCAATTTGGAATTCCAGTCCTTCCCCGGCAGCATGCGGTAAAGTAGATAGATTGCCTCTCTTAAAGGCTTGATTTTGGGGGTCTGAACATTCCAAGAGGCTCACAACTTCTCTTTAGAAGAGAGGACTCAGTCATAAGTATGACTTATAACTTATGTTCCATTTAGTAGAGGATAATATCTTAATGAGTTAGATGTAACTATAGGGCATAACGGTTATTGGCGGCGAGTTGTACTTTACGACGCGATCTGTAAAAAGGGTTGTCGCATTGTTGATTGGTTAAGATGGACACATGTATAAGGAAAATTTATTTGTTGGTGCCTTTTCGTCCGAAGTGCGCCTTGTAGTTAACGGTGGTGATCTCGTGGTAAAGAGTTTAGTCCAGTTATTCAACAGTACCGTTCGAGCTTTCGAGCTACAGTTCATAAGGTCCCCTTGGTAGCTCCAATGGATTCCAAGTTGAGAATTAGTTCTTGATTGTGCATTTGAATTGAATTGACGAGGTAATTCAATTATATTATAGATTATATCAGTATGGTGTAATGAGATATATTGGAGTGGAGGGTTAATGTAAATGAGATTTACGTTAAGTGCTTTGGAATAAGAAAGAGATATTGGTTTGTATTGTTTCATGAGATGAAATATTAAACTAAGGTTATAAATTATAGTATGATAAGTTGGTTATCAATTTACATTCAAAATAATAATTAATTATTAGATAATATCTCCTTTTCTCTAATGACAATTGAGTGGGAGTTATTGGTGGTTTCATGGTAATCCGTGAAGATAAAAGGAATATTTTCAAGTAATTAGTATTTATACTAAACACAGCTTGGAGAGACTAGACTCGTGGAGTGTCCTACACGATAGACACTCAGCTTGAAAATTAGCTAAAATATACATAGCTTTTAAGAAACGATTGGGCCATCAACCTATACGATAGGCTTACATCTCCCTTTTTGCATAATCGTTTACACGATTGCTCTCCTCCAGTCTCATCCTCTAACAAAGTCCACACAGAGCCCCCACCCTAGTTCTCAACACCTGAGAATACGAAGGTAACCTTTTTATTGGTGTCATGCTTCAACTCGACACAGTCGAGGTTTGTGGAGGCCGTTTGTGGTGTTTCGAAGTGTTCGTGACCTTGGTGATCGCTTTGTTCGAGTTCGCTATGATCGTGCAGTATAGCGTCGTGTTGTACGAGCGTTCGAGTGTTGCAGTGTTGCCGATTGTGCGAGCGTTCGTGATCGAGGGATCTTGAAGATTAGTCTTCAAAGGTATGTGAATTCTTCCCTTGATCGTTTAGTAAAGCATGCTGTAATTTCTGTTTTGTACATAGCATGTTGTTTCCTTTTGTAACTGTAATTGTGTATTTCATATATGATTGAAATTTGGAAAGATCCTTCCGCTGTTCATGGAAATCCTCATGTCTGATTTCCTTTAATTGGTATCAAAGCCAGGTTGTTCTGATATTCCACATTTCACTTCTGTTTTGAACTTCTTTTACAGTCGTGGTGGGTTTTCTGCGTGTTTAATTGTTAAATGCTTTTGTGGATGGCGTTGATGAATGTTTACGGGTTTAATTGTCTCTGTTTAAAGTTTTCTTTCAATTACAAAGTGTTAATTTGTAAGGGCCCCTGTGTTTTTGGGCGTAATTAACATGCAATCGAGTCTGTAATTCAAAGAGTTTGAGTAAGTTGAGTTATTCGTGATGAAGTTTCGAAGCATGGAGATATAGTTCTCAGTGAAGAAGAAGACCAAAAGTTGGTCGTGTTGTGTAGCCTCAGGTAAACGATCATTGGAATTTATCTAAACGATCATGTAGATTTTTCTATACAATCATGTAATATTTACTAAACGATGGGGTAAATCGTTTACTCTATCACGTAGCATTGGTTGCCTGATCGCGTAGACGTTGGAGGTAGATGATTGTAGTGGGAGCATATGATGCTTATCATTTAGAAAAAGGCGCGTGCTAAACGATCGTGTAGTTAGCATGCTCATCGCATAGTCACTGACTACAGGATTATACAGTATGCGATATGAAGGCGCTCGCTCAACGATCATTCAGATGATAGTGCTTTGCCGCATCGTTATCGTTTAGACGATTGTATAAGACTTGCGTTATGCGGAGCACGCTAGACGATCGCGTACCTCATGCCTCAACGCATTGTAAAAGGTACACAATCATTGTTAAACGATCATTTAGCTCGGGAAGCGTAGGTAAATGATAGAACAAAGCGTTTGTTCTTTCCTATAGACAATCATGGGGTGTTTGGTGCACGATGAGTGGAGACACATTGCTTTGCCCGAATGGTTCAAGACCCAGTTTGCCAGTTTGAACTGGTGACTCCTTGTTTTGCAATAGTTAGCTTGTTTCTCTTGAGTATTTGAAGTAATTTTACCCAATTCATCAACATTTATTTATTATACATGTGATGTATGGTTTATATGGCAAAGTGTTTGACATATAGATTTTAAACCCACCTTAGGTTGTCCAATTTTTCATGCATCATGTATTACAAATGTTATAATCTAGCATGAAGAAATTACGTGAAAGCATGCATATGCATCATGAAAATATAAGAGTGATATTTACATGTAGTGAGCATATTCATGCATCATCCTTTTATTGTAAGCGTTATAGTATAAGGGTGAATGGAAGCATATTTAGCGTGATTCGTTGCTTGTTTGTATAAGAGTTATGTAAAAAAATAACAATGAATGAACAATGCATTGAGCATGACACTTAGGCTGTTTATAATCGTTATGAATGCTTTGTATGTGTTAGCTTTGCATTGTAGTTTTGGTTGTTTCCGCTATAAGTGTTGTAAAGGAAATTAGAACTAAAATCGATAAGAAAGAGTTGCATGCAGACTTAGGGTGAACTCATGTTTTTAAAAGGCTTTCAAAATTGGATTGGGATAGACCTAAGTTCAACTGGTTCTAATGAGATTAGTAACCTAGATTAATCTTTTAAAATCGATTTAATAGGATTAGATTGATTAGCATAAAAGATTAAATTTGTTTTAAATCTATCTATAAGGGGCCTTTTTATCTAAGGCGGGTTCTGTCTAGGCTGGGGTATTTAAGCTGACGGAAACAAAACACCCGTATTTGGGAACCTATCAAGAAAGGTGAATTAGATAGATTTTCTACAAGCATACGACAATTGGTCAAAGACTCCGTTAAAGAGTTTAATGGATGATGATCAAAAGTTGTTTAACTATCCAAGGTAAACATTACTCTTGGGCAAACCTAAAAAGTCACTTAGTTAAAATTCTTAGCCGTGTTTTTTCTATGTAAACTAAACCCTACGTTATAAAATACTTAGTGGGAGGAAGAGATGTATCTGATATGTCAATGATTCCACTCATATTTCTCCCTGTATGTTCACACTGTGAGATTCATAATTGGCCACATGGTGCCTTGGGAGCATCCCCCTTCAGATGGTGTTTGCATGAGTCAATATCAAGGTGGACAGAGAGAGTGTTTATAGTAAGTGGGTGAAGGATGTGTGTCAACACGTCCTACGGTCTCTATCACTGGTTCACTCCATGAGATCATTCTATACTCCCTCGTGACGCCTTAGAAGCGTCCCCCTTCAGATGGGTTTTGTGCAGTTGGTCAAGCTCAAGGTGAACTCTAGAAATGGATAGGGTCGCTTTAGGTTTTGCCCAAATCAGATTTTTTCCTTTTGCATTGGCTGCTTGAGGCAGATCTCTAGGTTCTAAAATGGCAGGTCACACTTACAAGAGGTTGTTAAGTAAGTTAATGATCTCTTGACCAAATCAATGATGGATAGTCATTATAGAAATAAGAGTTTTTCTGGTATTAATGACTGGTTGAGAACTTTTCAATTCAGAGGAGGGATAATTGACCTCCCTTCAGTGGCTTTTATCCTAAACCTTTGAAGCGTCATTGCAAAACTAGATGTCACACGAGGTTCATGTTAGTTTTTCTAAACCTTATTGGATGTTGTGTTTTTTCAATGGGTATTTGCTTAAAACCTAATGTAGATCAATGTGTTTTTTTTAAGCAACTCGTTAGTATTTCCATTTAGTGCTTTTAATATGATTGATTACATACAGTGGAAAGAGTCGTGTAAAACGTATTTCGTGGAAAACGACCACAAATTTGTCATGGTTGAAGAATGTCCTCAAGTCCCGACCCTTGATGCATCGCGAAGTGTTCGCAAAGCATATGAGTTGTGGATGAAGGCTAATTCATTGGCCCGACTTCACATTTTGGCTAGCATGCCTGATGTTTTGGCCAAAAGAATTGAGAACATGGTAATTGCACGCGAGATCATGGACTCGTTGCAAGATTTGTTTGAACGTCAGTTCTTACTTTGCGAGTACAAAGGGATGGATGACAAAACCAGTAGTGTCAGTTGTTCTGATACTGATCTCACTACTGTCCAAAAGAGGAGGAAAGACAGTAAATCTGACTTATTGGTCTTGGAGATGTGTTTCGTAGAGAATGATGATTCTATTTGGATCTTAGATTCGGGTGCTACTAACCATGTCAGTTCCTCTTACCAAGGATTTAGTTCCTGGCAAACGTTGCCATAGGGATAGATGACTCTTAGAGTTGGTATTGGTGAGGTTGTTTCAGCTATTGCTGTAAGTAAGTTGAAGTTATTTGTTGACAAGAAACGTTATCTGTTATTGGATAACGTTTTCATAATTCCTCATATTAAGAGGAACTTAATCTCGGTTTCTTGTCTCATTGAACAAGGGTATACTGTCTCCTTTTTTGAGAATAAAGTGCTTATTTTCAAGAATGAAATGGAGATTGGTTTTGGTTCGATGGAAAGTAACCTATATGTAATAAGGTCATTAGTCATAAAAGCCTTGTTTAATACTGAAATGTTCAATACGACAACAACAGCTAAAAGACCAAAGGTTTCTCTTAAGGAAAACACCCATCTTTGGCATCTAAGGTTAGGTCACATCAACCTCAATAAGATTGAGCAGTTGGTGAAAAGTGGACTTCTAGAGAGTTTAGAAGAAAACTCCTTGCCGGCGTGTGATTCATGCCTCAGAGGCAAGATGACCAAACGACCTTTTACTGGAAAAGGTTACAGAGCCAAGGAAGCCTTGGAGCTTGTACATTCTGACCTTTGTGGTCTGATGAGTGTTAGAGCTCGAGGTGGGTATGAATATTTCATCTCTTTCATAGATGATTATTCAAGGTACAGGTATCTCTACCTAATGCAACGTAAGTCTGAAGCCCTTGACAAGTTCAAGGAGTATAAGGCTAAAGTTGAAAACTTGTTAGGTAAGAAGATAAAAACACTACGATCTGATCGTGGTAGAGAGTATATGGACCTCAAATTCCAGAACTATATGATAGAACATGAGATTGCTTCCCAACTCTCGGCCCTAGGTATACCTCAGCAGAATCGTGTATCAGAAACGAGAAACAGAACCTTATTGGAAATGGTTCAGGCTATGATGAGTTATACTCATCTTTCAGACTCGTTTTAGGGTTTTATAGTGGAGACTGCATGTTATATCTTGAACAACGTTCCCTCGAAGAGTGTTTCTGAAACATCTTTTGAGTTGTGGAGAGGCCGTAAAGGTAGTTTACGCAACTTCAGGATTTGGGGCTATCTGACACATGTGATTGTGACTAACCCGAAGAAGTTGGAACTGCGATTGAAACTTTGCCTCTTTGTAGGCTGATAACTTGTAGAAATACAAGTTATTTATGCTACTTTATTTAGATATTGTGGTTAAAAGAGAGGAAAGTTGTGTCAATTGTATGAAAATTAGCTAAGAAATACAAGAATTATAAATTGTCGTCAATACACCCACTGATACCGTTGCGATGGTAGAAAGGAATATTTCAAGTCTGTTTTGCAGGAAATCAAGTCAACGTATGCACTCATGGCTCAAGAAAAAAAAAAGATTAACGCATCTACGTTGCATTACGGCCATCATTCAGGAATGAATAGATGATCAACGCAATGACGGCGCATGCGAAAATCGATCAAGAGCTTTGCGATCAACACAACTTCAACCACAAGCAGTAATAAAAAAACAACACTGCATGCGGGCACACAATCGAAAGATGCAAATGAGCAACGCAATCGCGGAGGATTTTGACACGTGTACAACTAACCGTTGTGCATTTTCAACAGATTGATTGCATAACAGAAGAAATATTTATTCCACCATTTTCGGAATTTCCATAACAATAAAGTGGGGACCACATAGCAGAGAATCAGAGCATTCATCTATAAATACCTTCGGAGAATTCACTGAAAGATATACTTGATACGAGGCTATTTTGATATTTGTATATTGAGAGAGAGGCTGATCTGAGTGCTGATCAGAGAAAATCCGAGAAGAAAAGAGGCAAGGCCAAGAGGTGAGTCTTAAGGCGAATCATTCCAAATCCTCGTCGTGAAGCTCTATACCTAGATCAACTCTACCGATTGAGCAAGCCTGAGAAGGACGCTCATCCTTCCATTCACTCAATACGCCGACAAGCAAATTCTCCATCCAGATCTATGTCAAGACATTGGCACTCTTTTATATTTGTTTCTATCTCTATCATCAATTGTATCTCATCTTCTTAGTCTAAACCATTCATACCATGTATCAGACGCTAGATTTTATAATTAAATGTCATAATCATTTTCATCTCCATATCTCTGTCTACATCCGTTCCTCCATTAATTGCTTTCTCCATGATGTTTTCTTAATCCCTTGGTAATTGGAATGAATTAAACAAGTAAATTACTTTGTGCTAAAGGAATAAATATGTTTAGCTAAAGCATGCTAGATGACATCTTCACCTGTGAGAGTAGAAGTGAAGATGCCATTTTGATCTGTCGAGAGAAGGTTAGAAGAATGCGTTAACTAAAGCGAGAAGTACTTCCAGATATGGAAGCAACCTTGACTTCATAATGTTCATCCCTGTTTCACCAAAGAGATCTTGGAACCAGGCCGATCACGGAGAGGTGTACTCCAAGGGAAAGCGGAACCGTAGCTATATCTTTAACGCAATTAATGAACTTGCGATGTTTGTACTAATTATCTTTTCTCTTTCTGCTTCGTACATAAAGCCTTGCCACCGTATAACACGATTCTTTGTATAATTTTCACAGTCAGTCTCAAACTCAGTATCATGTATCATGTAACCTATATCTTGTATCATCATAGCTTAGGTTTATTTTTATCGCACTTTATTTTACTACACAACTTTATTTTATTGCAATTTTACTTCACAACATATTTTACTTTATTGTACTTTTTAAATACCTTTACAAACCTCACTTTTATTAAATTGAAAAACCCTCGGTCACATATGTCACGAACGTAACACAAGTAACCTAAAAAAATCCCTGTGTTCAACCTCGGATCACTCCGAGAAACTTGCGGTGGAATTATACTTAGTTTCAACGCAAGGAAACTTGTGACAACGCATCGTATACAACAAGCATTTTGATAATAGCACATACATCTAGAAGTAGTATCGCATATCATTGCATCATCGCATTAAGCGCTTACAAGTTGTATCTTGCATTACAATCATCCATGCGTTGTATGCCATAAGAAGAATAAATTTTATGCGTTACAAGTTTATGGACAAAATTCTATGTCAACAAGTTTATGGCGTCGTTGCCGGGGAACTGATAACGGGGACATGGACTTGTTCATTCATTCACATTCATCATTGTCCTTATGCTTAAGAACTAATTTTATGTCATCATAGGCTACCCTAAGAAAATGAGAGGTGGATACTTCATGATCCAAGCGAGAATAAAGTGTTTGTTTCTACAAATGCTATCTTCTTGGAAGAATACCACATGAGGGATCATAAACCATGAAGTCAGCTCATTTTGTGTGAGATTTCTAGTGAGACTGAGACTGCTGAAGGTTCAACAAGAGTTGTTGAACAAGCTGATCGATCAACAAGAGTTGTTGAGGTTGGTACATCTAGTCACCTAGCTCAAGAGTTGAGACTTCCTCGATGTATTGGGAGGGTTATGAACTAACCGGATCGCTACATGGATTCATTGTCTTTTAAGAAAGTAATAGAGGATGCTGATAACGGGCAGAAATACACGTTATTACAATGCTAAGTTATTAAAAATGCAGGTTTGCGTTGATAAAATGTATAATATTGCGTCCAAAAAGCATTAAATTCATAATATTGCGGTTGCATGCGTCCATCACATGAAAACAGTTAACTTATGTATTTTTGTGCAGAATATGCATTGACGCAAGACTGAAAATGTGATCACAAGAAGTCAACGGTCGAGGGCATCAAAAGATTGCATCACCGCAAGGCTATGCGGTCATTTGCGCTCGCAAATATTTGCTTAAGAAGGTTGCCACATAGAGCCGGGGCAACTTGGTGGATGCATCTGGGTGAAAAGCATAATATAATCCACGAGGAAGAAGCTGATAACGGTCGATTCCGAATTAAGTTGACAAGCCGCTAACGAACTACTGTAGCAAGTACACTTTAAACTTTTCGGTGACAAATATTTGGTGCATCAGACAGAGAATTAATGTCATCCCATCAGTGCAATCATAAAGAGAGAAGAAGCCTTCACCCAAAGCTCTATAAATACCGAAGGCAACCATCAGTGAAGGGGTTCGTCGAGTTCGACAGTTAGAATAATTTTCTCCATAGTTAGAAAGTAGCCTTGTTCTTAGTTTTTCTTTTATTTAAGAAGGCGGAAGCGAGGGAAGTGAATTGTATCGAGAGATCATTCCGGTGAACTTGGAGAAGTGCCGGAAGCGTCAAGATCAGAGAGAGGCCAACTTTTGTGGAAGCAGGAACATCTTTTGAACAGAGTAGAGTTAACAGTGTAAAAGCCTTGGGAAGCAAGGGATTGCTACCAGGCTCTCTATCCTTATCTTCATTGTCATTTTGTACTTTGAACTTATCTATAGAAATGGAATTTACTTCTTTATATCATTCACTCTCTGTTTATTACACATGAGTAGCTAAATCTGTCGAATAGGTTGAGATGCACTTAGCTAGCATGACTGGGGATCTTCATTCTATGCGATTATCTTGTATTATGTATGCATCATTCGTCCATTAGAGATACTCAGGAGGGTAGTCTAAGGACAGAATCTAGGCTTGGAAAAGTCAGGTTAGAATCTAGGCTTGGGAGAGTCAGATTAGAACGCATAATCAAGAGATAGGAGTTAGGAATAAGCACTGTTTGCTATTAACGCATCGTATGCATCCTAGAGATAGGTTATGATTGTATGCGGTCACCTTGTCTTTGTATGCATCTTGCATCATCGCATTAGCAAGAAGTAGAGACCTAGGAATAAGCTCTATGGACATTATTGCATTCATCGCATGCATCCTAGAATTAGGAGTTACCACATCTGCATTGGAAAATGATTCGTTGTCGCATGAGTGTAGCATGATCGCATAGTTTGAACGCATCCTCGGGAAATGCTAGCTAAAGAACTTCTCAACCCGTTCCTCCGCATACTCAGTGTATTTGTCGCATAATAAATCTTTCCTCAAATTTGCTGTATACTTTTTATACTTCAACCAACAAACCAATCCAACCCTTAATTTATTTGTTACCACAAAGTGATCTTGAAAATTATCACCGCATACCATTTTCCTTTGTCCCTGAGTTCGACCCTGGACTTACCAGGAAACTCAGTAGGATTTACACTTAGATTTTGCTGAAAAACGTTGTTGCACAATGCATTCCCATCACTGCAATTCCTTTCATTATTTCACCGCATAAAATAACGTATCAAATGTTGACAAGGATGAATGAGTTAAGACCATGAACTAGGAAATGGAGTCTATGTACTTCAATAATATCTGAGAGCTTGTTGATCTGCCTGATGGGGTAAGACCTATTGGGTGTAAGTTTATTTATAAGCGAATGAGAGGTGTAGATGGAAAGATGCAAACTTTTAAGGCTCGACTCGTGGCAAAGGGTTATACCCAGGTCGAGGGAGTTGACTATAAGGAAATATTCTCACCTGTTGTCATGCTCAAGTCTACCAGGATACTCCTGTCCATAACCACATTTTATGATTATAAGATATAGAAAATGGATACTAAGACTACCTTTCTTAATGGCAATCTTGAGGAGACCATCTATATGACTCAACCAGAGGAGTTTGTAGTTTCAAATTAAGAGTAAAAAGTTTGCAAGCTTAATAGGTCATTTATGAGCTGAAACAAGAGTCTCAACCATGGAACATTAGATTTGACACTGTGGTCAAGTCGTTTGGCTTTGATCAGAATGTTGATGAGCCTTCTATCTACAAGAAGATCATTAACAGCTCAGTAGCTTTCTTGGTACTGTATGTGGATGATATCCTACTAATTGGGAATAATGTAGGATATCTGACTGACATTAAGAAATGGCTAGCTGCCTAGTTCCAAATGAAAGATTTGGGTAAGGCACAATATATTATGGGGATCTAGATCATTCGGGATCGTAAGAACAAGAGGTTAACCCTGTCTCAGGCATCGTACATCGATCAAGTGTTGATCAGGTACAGGATACAGGATTCCAAGAGGGGTTTGTTACCCTTCAGACATGGAATCATTTTCTCTAAGGATCAATGTCCTAAGACACCTGAAGAAGTTGAAGAGATGAGACGGATTCCCTAAGCTTCAGCTGTAGGAAGCTTAATGTATGCAATGTTGTGTACCAGACCCAACATTTTCTATACAGTAGGGATTGTCAGTCGGTACCAATCCAATCCAGGATTTGATTACTGGACGGCGTCAAGACGATCCTCAAGTATCTTCAGAGAACAAGGGACTACATGCTCGTGTATGGAGATAAGGATCTGATTCTTACAGGATATGCAGACTCTGACTTTCAGACTGATAGAAATTCTCGCAAATCGACATCGAGGTTAGTGTTTACTCTGAATGGAGGGGCTATAGTGTGGTGAAGCATCAAGTAAGGATGCATCGCGGACTTCACTATGGAAGCCGAATACGTAGTCGTTTGTGAAGCAGCTAAGAAGGCTGTTTGGCTGAGGAAATTCCTTACAGATTTGGAAATTATTCCAAATATGGATTTGCCTATCACTCTCTATTGTGATAATAGCGGGGCTGTGGCAAATTCAAAGGAGCTTCAGAGTCATCATTGGGGCAAGCATATAGAGCGAAAATACCGCTTGATTAGGGATATTGTGCATTTCGGTGATGTGATAGTCACGAAGATCGCGTCGGAGCAATACGTTGCTGATCCCTTTACAAAGGCTCTCACAGCTAAAGTGTTCGAGGGTCACCTAGAGAGTCTGGGTCTGCGAGACGTGCAACATCTTGTCTAGGGCAAGTGGGAGATGACTGGGGTATGCCCTACTTTATTGTTTATTGTACATGTATTTTATATTGTATTGTACATTAGTCTCTCGAGGCATTAAGACAAGTGAGAGATTGTTGGGATTCGTGTCCTAATTCTCCCGAAGTCTCGTTGTTTGTAATTATACACATTATTTATGAATAAAATAAGTGTTATTTCATTCTCGCATTTACTCATATCCAATAAACAAAGATCCATGGTTATCTTATGTAAACTTAAGCATGTATATGTGGAGACATGCGAGCGGGGGTGTCCTATACAAAGAGTTTGTATAAGACCGGACCACGAGATGATTCGTCTCTGTACATAACACCGTTGATACTAGAGAATTAGATCTCACCTAAACGACAATAGGTGACATGACCTCAATCTTGAGTGTTTTGGGAACTCCTAGCTTTGAGGGTGGTCCTTTGATTAGTATGGGTGAGAGTGGCCAAATTGCCAACTCAACATGCCTACCTTTTTTAGGTCTTGTTTGATCTGGGAGCTGGGAACTCAGTTACACAAGATGGAATTCACTCCTTCCCCAAAGCAGGGGTAAGTAGATAGATTGCTCCCTTAAGGGCTGATTCCGGGACTTGAACATAGTGGCCACAACTTCTCTTTAGAAGAGAGAACTCAGTCATAGGAGGACTATGTCTTATGTTCATTAAAGGGATCAATGGTACTTAAGGAGTTAGATGTAACTACAAGGGCATAACGGTTATTGGTCGAGCTGTACTTACGAGTGATCTGTGAAAGGTTGTCGCACTGTTGATTGGTTAAGATGGACACATAATATATCTGTGGTAAGGAAAGTTTAGCTGTTGGTCTTTAATCGAGTGTCTGGCAGTTAACGGATGGTGGATCTCGTGACTAAAGAGTTTAGTCAGTTATTCACATACCGTTGGAACTTTGAGCTACAGGTTCATAAGGTCCCCTTGGTAGCTCAATTGATTCAAGTTGAGAATCAGTTCTTGTTGTTGATTTGAATTATTCAAATTGACAAGAGGTAATTCAATTATATATGATATGATCAGTATGGTGTATGAGATACATCAAGTGAAGGGTTAATGTAAATGAGATTTACATTAAGTGCCCTAGAATAGAAAAAGAGATATGGTTTGTATGTTTCATGAGATGAAATATTAAAACTATTGGTTATAAATATAGTATGATAAGTTGGTTATAATTTACATTCATAATAATATTAACTATTAGATAATTATCTCTTTTTCTCTAATAACCATTTGAGTGGGAGGTTATTGGTGAACTGTGAGGTTAAAGGAAAAATGTTTTCCTAAATTTAGTACTTTTTTTTTTTAAATTTGAGATTTCCAATCTTGGAAAGTACTCATGGAATAGTTGTCAAGTAAATTAGATTTACTAAAAGACAACTTGGACAGACTAAACGATCATGGAGTGTTCCTACACGATAGACACTCAGCTGGACAATTAGCTAAAATATCACATAGCTTTTGAGAAACGATTGGGCATCAACCTATACAATAGGCTTTATCATCTACCTTTTGCATAATTGTTTACACGATTTCTCTTCTCCAGTCTCATCCTCTAACAAAGTCCATACAGAGCCCTCACTTTGGATTCTCACACTGAAAATACCAAGGTAACCTTTTTGTTGGTGTCATACTCAACTCGACACAGTCGAGGTTCTGTGGAGGCCTTTCGTGGTGTTCGAAGTGTTCGTGACCTTGGTGATTACTTTGTTCGAGTTCGCTATGATCGTGCAGTATAGCGGTCATTTTGTACGAGCGTTCGAGTGTTGCAGTGTTGCCGATTGTGCGAGCGTTCGTGATCGAGGGATCTTGAAGATGAGTCTTCAAAGGTATGTGAATTCTTCCCTTGATCGTTTAGTAAAGCATGCTGCAATTTATGTTTTGTACATAGCATGTTGTTTCCTTTTGTGACTGTAATTGTGTATGTTCATATACGTTGCTCATGGAAATCCTCAAGGCATTTCCCATATCCGTAGGGGGACACAAGCAAAAATGCCTCGAGGTTGAGCATGAAATTGTACTACCAACTAATGAGAGAAACCATAGGATATGTTAACACATGTCCCACTCCCACTTACTCTAAACACTCTCTCCATTCACCTTGTTATTGATCTTTATAAACATCATCCGTAGGGAGACACAAGCAAAGGTGTTTCGAGGCTAAGTATAGATCTCACGGTGTGAACTTTTAGGGAAAATGTGAAAAGGTAAAATGAAGTATTATACACCCCTTTTCCTCCCATTGAATGTTATACCTAGGGTTATTTAACTTAGAAAAATCCGGCTACTGATTTTTAACTAAGTGTTTGTTTATTTGCCCAAAAGTAACACTTACTTTGGATGGTTAAACAACTTTGATTAATGTTTATTAAACACTTTAATAAACTTCAATCCCATTGCATGTTTATAACAAATCTATCTAATTCACCTTTCCACGTAAGTTCCCAGGTAGGGGTTTTAGTTTCTATCAACTTGAATACCCTAGCCTAGACAGAACAAACCTTAGACAAAAGGTCCCTTATAGATACGTTTATTACAAATTTAATCATTTAATTAAGAATTAATTTAATCATATTAAACTGATTAAAAGATTGAACATAATTTCTAATCTTATTAGAAAAGTGATCTCAGGTCTATGTGAATCATATTTTAATACTATTTTAAAAAATGATTTTAACCTAAGGTTTGTATGCAATTCTAAATTATTGATTTTAGTTTATAATTTGATTTAATTGTAACTTTTATAAACAAATGAAATAAATTAAAATTATGCAATTGCATTCATTGACATACTTAGTAAATTATAACAATTATAAATTACCTAGGTTAATGTCATGCTTCATGCAATTCTATTTTATTACTAACTATATATAACATTTATATAATAAGATAATGAAATATTTAATAACATTCATCCATACATACATAAAACTATATATTATAACACTTATAATATAAAATGATGCATGGCAATGTTATTAATGCATGCAAACATATACTATAACACTTATATTATATGATGCATGAACATGCTATAAAAAATAATCGTGCAAATATATATTATAACATTTATAATATAAATGATGCATGAAATTAAATGCATAATCTATAGTGGGATTTTATACTATATGATATACATTATGACATATATATAAAAATTAAAATCATACATCAAATGCATAATTAATAAAATAATTATTGGATTGGGATTGGACACTTAAAAAAACAATTAAATTAATATAACACTTAGATTGATTTAATTAATGAAAGTAACTATCTATTATATAAATAAATAGTCAACCGGTTCAAAACAAGTGAACCGAGTCTTGAACCTTATGAATTGGACCACCTAGTGCCCTGATCACCCAAGAATCACTTGAACCAACCGAACCGAATATGAACTAAAAGAGCCACGAACCGAAATGGGCACGAACCAAAATGTTCTTTCCGCCTCGCAGCGTTGCAACGTTGTGATCTATGGATAGAACGCTCTGATCGCCTAATTGCAGCATTACAACGCTATTGTATAGTTGCGATTTTTTTCGAGTCTCCTTCGTTTTTGGCCCCGTCTTCTCTAGAAATCAACTGAAACAGCCAGAAATGAATCAGAATTTCAAGTTACAAACTCGATCACAAACAAAATGCCTCAAAACATGGGCCATTACAAATTAAATTGTGATTTGAAAGCGATAAAACTAAACTGACCAATCCTGAAAACATCCAGTAATCATAATCAATCACATTCATCAACATTCATCACATGAATATACAAAATCCTAAAATCCTAACTTTAAACTGTAAAATTAACTCTGAAATTTTTGAAAAATTTGGGCCAAAAACCCTGCTCTGATACCAATTAAAGGAAGTGGTGAAGGTTCTTGAGCTGAAATGGGGATCGGTCCCAAATCCCAATTTTTAAAGAATTAAAAATTATATAAAATCTAACAGAAACAATATGCATTCAACTAAACTTTTAAAGCATGCTAAAATAAATTAGATAGAAGAGAAAATGGATGGGAATTACTAACCCTTGAAGATCTTTTCTTTACGTTTTTCCTCTCCAAGAAAGGTTACGAACAAGATGATCTCCAAATGGGCACCACCATGAAAATTATCTCTGTATTCTCTAGGATGAGAATCACAGAAGTTTTGTGGGCTCTGTGATTTTTGGAGAGGGAAAGAATTGAGAGAGGAGAAGAAAGTTTGGGAGAGCAAATTTTTTCCAGAACCCTTCTGTGCTCACATTTCTGTCACAACGAATGAAGAAGGAGAAGATGCAAATCTTTCAACCACCTACACAGTACGTGGGTGGAAAGAGAATAGGGGAGGAAGTCATTTCCCTCCCTTAATTTCAAAGTTAAAAATTAATTTCAACCATTACACAGTATTCAAATTTGATTTTAATATATATATATATAATATATATATAATAACCAATTTATTATATGAATATATATGTATATAGTATATGTATATAACCTATAGTTTAAATTGTATCACTTACAATATAACCTATAATTTTTATTCTCTCAACAATGATATTTAATATAAATCTCATTTATATTAAATTTAATTATATGAATCCAATTCCACATAATCAATATTTGAATCATATTCAAATATTTATTTCCTCTCAAATAAACTTTATATTATAATGTATCAAATACATTATAGTAACTATATTATTTATAATTCAATTAAATTAATTATATCACATATAATTAATTCCCTCAATTAACTTGAATAATTCAAATTAATCCAAAATTGATTCTCATTTAATACCTATTGAGCTACAAAGGGGCCCTTATGGACCTATGGCTTGAAGCTCCAATGGTACTTGAATAATTAATTAAACTCCTTTAATTATGTTACTCAATATAATTAAAGGTTTTTAATTAATTATTCAATATCTATTAACTGTCCGATATATCACTAAAGATCGACAACTGCATTTTTAGCACTACAGATATATTTCTGTATCCATTTGATATAACCAGTCAATAGTGCGATGACCCTTCACAAATTTTGTAAGTACAACTAGACCAAAATTACCATTTTGCCTGTAGTTACATCTAACTTAAGTACCACTAATCCCTATAATGAATAATAAATCATAATCCAACTATGACTAAACCCCTCTCGGGCCAGGAGAGGGTGTTGCGCCACATTGTTCAACCCCCTGAATCAGCCTTTAAATGAGCAATTTATCTATTTACCTCGACCTCGATAAATTTCGTCTTGTGTAGTTGTGTTCTCAACTCCCTAATCAGACAAATCCCCAAAATAGTAGGCTTGTTGAGTCAACAATTTGGCACTTTCACCCATACAAATCAAAGGATCGCCTTCATGGGCAGGAGTTCACAACTCACTTAGATTTAGGTCATGTCATCTATGGTCATCCTAGTGAAATGTAAGTCTCTATTATGAACAACATTATATAATGAGACTAATCATTTTGTAGTCCAATTTTATACAAACTCTTTTGTATAGAATAGCCCCGCTTACATGTCTCCACATGAATGATCAGGATCAGATCATTTATAGTACTTTACAACAATTGTAACATCTACAAAGTGGATTGTACTCGTAGTGTCACTAAAATAAGGTATCCAACCTTATCCATCTACTACAGACCATTTAGGTTATCACTTAAACACGATCCACCTGTATGTCTCTACATATATGTTTAAACTATAGAAGATAACTTTATATGTTAGTATATTAGTTTTGTGGATTTAATACTATTAAATGTCAAATAAAACATCTCATATTTTATTAAATAAATAAAATGTTTGTACAATACAATTACAAACTATAAGACCTTACGAGATTTAGGGCACCAACCCCAACAAATTTAATTTAAAATTATGAAAATTTCACTAAGTGGATTATTCCCACTTTGAACACCAAATATTCCATTTAGCCTAAATGTTTAAGGTGTCATCATGTTATGAAAAATTATTATTGCATGAAAGATTTGAACAAAACCAAGTCAATTTGGGTTGAGAAGATGACATGCATTTTGAGGCTTTTTAAGAAATGTTCTTCAACCCAAGAAAAAAAAAAAAAAAAAACAGATAAGAAACCTCTTTTTTTTCCCTTCAATTCCAATTCCTTTTGGGTCCCACCACCCAATCCAAGGTCCTAGAGAATAGTAGGGAAGATCCAGTGATGGTCCACAACCATTTAAGGAGGAAATTCAAGCTGGAATTGTTGAATTGAAGAGTTTAATAAAGGTATAATTTCTGAAACCCTATTCTTTTTAATATGAACATGCATGTTTCTTTGCTAAAATTGATGGAATTAGAGTGCTTAAGATCATAATTGCTTTAGCATGTTGAATGTCAACACCAACATGACTGATATGTGCTCCCTCGGGATCACTCCTACAACTGATATGTGTTCCTTCGGGTTCACACCTATGAATGATATATGTTTTTCTTTGGGATCACATTTATGACCGATTTGTGATCCTTCGGGATCAACACGACTAAAATGTTATAGGATGTACACCAACGCCTAGATAGGAAGGTTACCATGTTTACCTAGAGGACCCAGTAATGGGTCATTTACTGAGTATTTTATACTCATCATTTCTTATTTCATGTTTTTTAGGTAAGGATAGGAACAAACCGACGAGTGACAAACAGTGCGTGACCGCACTACTACAAAAACAGTGTTTCTTGACTTTTTTAAATGTCAAGGATGACTTTTCTTAACGTTTTTCAAAGCATCAAGGAAGCCAGTGTCAAGAATGTCGATTTTTTTGACGTTTTAAAAATGTCAAGAAAAGTGACACTTGACATTTAAAAAACGTCAAGAAACATAGACATTTGACATGTTTGGAATGTCAAGAATATGCCCATTCTTTTCAAGGAAAAAATGTCAAGAATTTTTGTGAACTTGACATTTAAAAAACGTCAAGAAACACAGACACTTTACATTTTTGAAATGTCCAGAATATGGGCATTCTTGACAAGGAAAAAATGTTAATAAATTTTGTGAACTTGATATTTAAAAAACATCAAGAAATTTGTTTGTGATTTTTCTAGATAAATCTACAATGTTGATGTTTTTACCTATAATTGCTCTTGTATTTTGATATCGTATATTTACCCGTGATATTATCCTTATTGAGTCTAGGTAGTACATAGTATCATCGTATGCATTTATAGCAAGTAGTGCCCAATGACCACTAGTTAATAAAATATAATTAGTATTTTTATTGCTAATGGAAATTGATAAAAAGAAAATGTGTTTTAACTCACCTAGGATTAAAAAGAGCAAGAACTAATTGGTTTGCTTTTGAAACCATCAGTCTACTAGACAGGTTTCGAGTTTTAACTTCTAGAGAGTTATGTCGAGAGGAAATGAGAGATGGATCTACAAAAGTGTATTGTGAACTTTCCTTTGAATCAATAAAGGATGAATGCAAGTACCTATAAAAGATTTATAAAATAAATATAGATGACCAAAATTGGAAAGAAACGAAAGAACTGAAGTCTACAAAAGTATTAACATTACTTATGCCATGTAAGCCACCAAAGTCAATGTCTTGACTTCATCCATATTACAAAAGTTAATTATGTCCTCTCGCAGGACACAACTCTTTGAACTGATGCCAAAAGGTCCAACTGGGAAGTTGTAAATAAATACTAGACTCTTTGGTTATCACCTTCTCAGCATATCTAAGAATGGATTTCAAAGATACCGGAAGAACCAATGTAATTGAGTCACTAACTTCTTTTTTCTTAGTCATTTCCATTGAAGATTTCTCCTAATGCAGCAAAATCATAGCAACAAAAGTATATAAAGAAGAAAAATTAGACATTTGATGAACTTAATTGATTTTATAAGTGTTACTAACCTTAAAGATTTTCAAATCTTCTGCGTTGCAATTTATATTCACCTTTATCTTGTCTCTTCATTTCTCTGGGGACTTAATCTCCTCCATCTTAATCTTCTCTTTCTGTTTCTTTTCATATGCAGTCTTTATCTTGTCTTTTTTTTTTTTTTTTTTATCTTGAGATTCAATCTCATCTGCTAAAAATTGCTTGGAGCAACTTCCATGTCCAGAAAATGTTGTAGAGATGAAATTTGAAAACGAGCTTCTAATTCTCTAACACGTTGACGAAGTGCTTCATTTTCACTTACAATTTCATTGTTTTCATCCTTACCATGTTTTGACTTTCGTTTCACTGTATGAAAGTAAGTCGTTGGAGTAACAAAACCACCAACCCTATGCACGTGCCTTTCTTGAGTACCCAAAACTTGTGTTAAGATATCATTGGGAGAGTGATATTTGTGGCACAATGGATTTGTATTATTCTTTGAGATCTCATCCTAAAAAAAATGAAATTTAATATAATTAAGCTATATGTCATATACTTCATGTAAATTTAATACTTGTCTTACTATTCGATTGACGACTTCTTGAACATCTTCATTGTCGTATTCTTATTTCTTATTAACTCGAGACTTCTTCCACAGGTTAGCTTGATCGAAATCAATTTCATTTGAAGATACTTTCTTCTACATTCAAATGAAGAAAAAATTAGATATTGTGATGCATTTAGGAATCGTGAGAACATATATTAAATTCTTACCATCTCTTTAACAAGGTTAGCATAACCTTTCCTTGAAATTCGATAATTGTACGTATTCTTAGATCGACGTTCTTGTTGCAAGCGTCTTTTATCCTATACAAATGTAATGATTATTAGTAGGGAATGACATAACAAATATTTATAAAATTAAATTAATAATTTACCTGAAACTTTACACACAATCTCGATATTACAAACTCTTCCCAATGACTTTGATCAATAAATGAATACTTTTCTGGTGGATTTATCAGAAGTTGAGGTTCATCTTTATATGGCATAATGTATTTTGTTGTTAATCAATTCTTAAACTGACGAAAAGTTATGCCTGCAGTTTTCATAATGTTCTTCCTAGATCTTGTATCAATTACAAAGGCAGCCTAAACATTGAAAAGTTAGTGAAAACATTACATATATATCTACAATATTATCAAGATAAAAAGTTGAATATATATATCTCAACTGTACTATATATCTTATCTTTCAACTTAGTAGGCACACGTTTCCAAGATATATATATAATAGGTACATAATAATGCGTAGAGGACCCAATGAAAGACTTTAACTTAGCTCCATTTTCACCAATGGGTATGCCATCTTTATTGTATTCCACAAACTTCTTTTCTCCCGCACTCCCAATACGTGTTACATCAAACATAATAGTAGCTCCTCATTCTCTCTTTTTTTGATTGGTAGTTTCATTTGACCTAACAACTACTATTTCTTTTTCACTAAACTCTAATTCTTCGTCACCCAGTGTACTATACTCCATCTGGTGTATAAATAAAAAACTGCAATCAAATTTAAGAAACAACTGCATTGTATACATATTAAGCAAACAAAAAATTAAATATGATTCGAAGAGTAACCTTTAGTAACCTTTATTCCTGACAATGTCTTTAAAACACAATATTTTTCTTCCTTTGTAAGAGTATACATGTGGGAGGAATGAAGAATTTTTTGTCACCACTAACAAGTGCAAGCTTTGGTCAAATTTTTAAATTAACTAAATCACGTCTAGCATTCAATCCATCCTTACTTTTCCCTGGAATATCAAGAAGTTTACCTAAGATATTCATGCAAACATTTTTTTCAATGTGCATCACATCTAAACAATGTATGATATAAAGATCTTTCTAATATGACAGCTGAAAAAAAGAAAGATAACTGTTCAAAAAAATCTGTAAACTTCGTTTCATGGTCTGTTTTTTATTGTTCCTCTTTCCTTTAAGAAATTCAAGATATTTTATTTTTAAATATATAGCCTCCTCAGATAGTGGTTCTGGAATTGTAACAAGTTTCTTTTGACAGTTAAACGACTTTTTTTTTGTGCCGGTACGGATGATTTCGTGCTAGAAATCTTCGATGTCCAAGGTATGTCATTTTTTCCCCATATTTCAATCTTATAGAAGACATATTGTCCCCACAAATTGGACACGCCTTATACTCTTTCACACAACATCCACTTAGGTTACCATATGCAGGAAAATCGTTGATTGTCCACAACAAAACTGACCGTAAGTTGAATAGTTCTTCTTGATAAGCATCATAACATTCAACACAACTTTCTCATAAAAATTTTAAATCTTCAACTAGTGGTGTTAATTATGTGCCAATGTCGTCCCCTGGTTGTTTTGGACCCGAAATCAACATTGATAGCTTTATATACTTTCTTTTCATACACAACAATGGTGGAAGATTATAAATAACCATCACTACAGGCCAACAACTATATTTAGAACTCATTTCACCATGTGGATTTACTCTATCGACTGACAATGCTAAACGAAGATTCCTAGGTTCAAAACCGAAGTCTAGCCCTTTAGAGTCTACTAACTTCCAAATCGGAGAGTCTGTTGGATGTTGTAACTTACAATCTACAATTCTTTCATTAATGTGCTAAGTTAAGTTTTTAGCACAATACTTCTAAAAAGCTTTTTGAATCATGGAATTGGTGGAAAGTACCATATCACTTATGAAGGTTTTTTTTTCCCACATTTTGTATCCTTCCCGTTTTTTCATCTTGATTCACCACATTCAGGACATTCAATTGCATCTGCATATTCTTTTCTATAGAAACAACAATCATTAGGGCATGCATGAATCTTCTCATATTCCATTCCTAGTGCACCTAAAGTTTTCTTTGCTTCATTCATTGAATTTGGGAGCTCATTGCTAGTAGGCAAAATTTTCTTTAAGGTTTTGAGTAGTTCTGAAAAACTAATATCACTCCATCCGTATCTAACTTTTAAATTATACAATTTGACTAATGTAGACAACTTAGTTTATTTTTTGCACCCTTCGTATAATGGTTTTTTAGCATCATTAAACAACTTTTCAAATCCATTCTGATCTCTTGAATATTCCTTGTGAGCAACTTTAATAATTTCTTTTAAACTTCCAACATCAGTCTTTTCATACATATGGGTGTCTAACTTAGAAGATTCTCCACAAAATGATGAGTTAGGAAGTTTTTCCTCATGCCAAAACCAAATTTTATAACTTTCATCAATCCCATTGACATATAAATGATCTCTAATATCCTTGTTACTATGTTTTTCACAATTCCCACATTTCAAACAAGGATAGCGAATATAGGAGCTATTTGTATTAGAAAATTTAAATTTTATGAAGTTTTTCACATCCAATTATCTTTGGATAACTTACTCTTGTGCATCCATGATTTATCCATGATTGTAAATCTAGTAAAAAAAAGATGATAAACAATGATCAACTTCAAAAAACAAGTTGTGGAAAACAAACAAGTTCCCAATACATACAACTTGTCATTTCTAGGTCTACAATATTCCAACCTCAAGAAAGTAAGACAAATAAAAGAACCTCAAGGTAAATCAGAGAACAAAGACAAACACATCTAAAAAAAAATTGAACCCAAGATGTAATCAAACCTCAAAAAATTAAACCCAAGGTGTGCACGTGCTCTAATGTGCTAAACATATATTAATTCCAATAACTAAAAATTGAACCCAAGTTTGGCAAAGCATTACTTAGTTCATAAAGCCCTAACAAATTAGACACAATGACATATCTAACTTTGACAAGCATTTAATTAAAGAAAAGTGGCAAGTTCTCTNAAAGTTCAATCTCATTCAAGAACAATATGAAACAAGAGTTTATTATGAGATTCAAGAATATACATGAGAGATTAAACCCTAAATTTGAAAGTTCAAGCCTTAAGCCAAGAAAATCAAGCCCTAACTTTGAAAGTTCATGCCTTAAACCAAGAAAATCAAGCTCTGACTTTGAAACTTCATGCCTCAAACCAAGAAAATCAAGAATTAAATCTAATCTAAACAAGATTAAGCCTAATCTAAACAACAAAATCAAGATTAAGCCTAATCAAACCAAGAAAATCAGGATTTAAACCCAAATTAAACAATAAAATTAAGATTAAACCCTAACTTTGAAAGTTCATGCCTCAAATCTACTTACCTCAATGAAGAATCTCTTCAAGATTGATGAAATAACAAAGATGCATCAAAGGGAAGTGAAAAATCAAGAAAATTTTGAGTGTATTGCGCAAAAAATCAATTGCATAGACTACAAATCGACTGCTGGAATTTCTTTTAAATCTGTCTGATGGCGTCGCGACACTACTAAAAGAGCGTTGCAATACTATTCAAGAGGCGCATAATTTTCCTGTCAAAATCCATAGCATTGCAACGCTATTGAGAACGTTGCAATGCTACGTGCGTGAGGTGCAAGTGTTTTTCATTTTTCTGTTAAAATACGTAGCGTTGCAACGGTACCCTATATATTTTACAATTCTTGACGTTTTTAGAACGTCAAGAATCCATTAATTGTACTTGGTATTTTTAAAACGTCAAGTATTGTATTTTCTAGGAAAAATGCATGACCCCCGCATTTTAAAATCAATTCTTGACTTTTTCTCTTTAAAATCACCTATTTCTTGACTTTTTTTTTCATAAAAATGTCAAGTATTTAAAATTGAAAACGTCAAGAAAGATGATTTTTCTTGTAGTGCCGTGCCATTTGGGACACAAAGTCGCTTCTTCCCAGTTTATGTTTTCAAGTTGCTTAAAAGTTTTGATTAAAAACTCAATGTTAGACGTAAAATTTTAATGTTTTGTTTGTTATTTTTCATAAATATTTTTAGGAGACTTCGGACAAAAGTTTTATCTATTTGTTTATTTTTTTATATAAATTGTTTGGGATGTTATCTTTACTATTTTAATAAATTCTTCCTCAATGGTCAATTGTTTGTGTTTTAAACGTGCAATTATGAGGTAATGGCCCGTGTTAGAGATCTTGAAAAGTCAGGCCGTTACGATTCTCTTCTAATTTTTATCTACTTTTATGTTGTTTTCTTGTCAAAATCATAACATACATAATTGAGAGAAATAGATTTTCAGTTAATCATGAATTAATTTATTTGCATGATGTGAGTAATAGTTTAGGGTTTTAGGATAAAGATAACAAGAAATGAATAAAAATTCAAATCTTGCATCTCCATACAATCCCAAAAGTCAATCAATGATGGTTACTTCTAAGAGATAATATAAGGAGGGTTTAATAAGCCAACCCTTAAAAAGAATAAAGGGCCAACCCTTGAAGAGGAAACCTAAAAATTCAATCAAGATTTGATAAGGTTATTCCAAAATGAAAATGATGTAAAGATCACTCGAAAATTAACTAAATTAAGCCACACTGACGGCCGCACACTCGGCCCAAAACTCAAGTGGTGTACGTCTTGAGGATAGAACATTCATAAGTGCAAAAATGGACATGCTAAAAGACGAACAAAAGTATATACTACATCATTATGTAGAATGGTGGAACAATAGCAAATAAACTCCCAAATTGGTAAGTTCATCTCCTGAACTCCATTATAAAAAGATCTCCTCCCTAAAACTGTTTGATCAAACCTTTGTGTTGAGATTTGAATAAAGTATTAGAGTGTTTATGGCAAACATCACACTGTATTGTTTTGCAGGTAATTTTTCCTTAAATTATAAATTTACAATAGCGACACGTGAAAGTCATGTGAATTTGCTTGATCGAATTTTTCCATCAATAGACATAAAATTAGATTTGCCTATATAATTGGACCTTAAACTTTTCAATTTGTTTTTAGTACATTTATGGATTAAAAAAAAATGTTAGAATAAGCTAAGGACCTATTAAACACCATTGAAAATTCTATGACTTAATAGAAACAAAATTGAAAGTTTATGGATCTTCCTATTAGACACCTCTCAAAGTTCCGACACCAAGGATTAAATGCTAAACTGGGTACTTAACATAAATAATAGCAAAAGTGCGGACAATTCGGAAACTATTTGCAAAATTAACGTAGATTTTTTGTTTTGGGATTGCATCATTTGAAAAGTCGTAACCATCCAAAATTTGTGCTGGGTTGCTTTTTTTTTTTTTTTAAAGATGCAACCTTTTCTTTAATTATTTTCTTCAAACGGCTGCGTTCCTTTTATTATTATTATTTTTATTTTTTCATCCATTTACGTTTTGTTTACTTATTGGAAAGAGTCGCAACTTTTCTTTTTATTCATTTCTTTTGTTTGTTTTTAAGATATAAATAACGTTCTTACTTTTTTGTCTTTAAGATAAAAAGTGAAAATTAATTTATTTTAGAAAAAAAATAAATTTTCCATACGTTTTGGATTTAGTTTCTATTTTGTCCCTAGATTTCAAAATTTTATAATTTTAGTCTTTAAGTTTTGAGTATGATTTTAGTTTAGTTCTTAGGTTTCAAAATGTTACAATTTTATCCTTGAAGTTTAAATTTTGTTTCGATTTATAGTTAAGTTTTAAAATTTATATTCTAAACCTTGATTTTTTACTAAATACTTACCTTCAATCTTTAGTATTTATGTCTATTAGTTAATTTAAAAGAAATTAAAAGAAATATATTTAATTAAGTTTCACAATCTTTTAAACACTATTAAAATTAATTTTAAAATCCACTTCATAATTATTTTAAATTAATTAGTAGACATTAACGCCAAAGACCGGAGTATTTATTGAAAAATTAATGTTAAAAGTGTAAATTCTGAAATTTAGGGATCAAATTGAAACAAAACTCACTCCTCAAAGATAAAATTGTAATATTTTGAATCCTAAGGTTTAAACTGAAATCAAACTCCAAATTAACGAAGGATTAAAAGTGTAACTAAGGAGGAAATATAAACCAAATTCAAAACCTAATAACAAAAAAATATTGTGATTCTTCACAATAAGTAAACAAAACATAAATGGATAAAAGGAGATGAAATGTTAAATACAATAATAAGAAAAAACACACACACACGAGGTTGAACCCAACACAAATTTTGTATGGTTGTTGTGTCTTTTGAAAAACACAATCCAATAAAGACAAAAAAAATCTACACTAATTTTCCAAATAGTTTTTGAAGTGCCCAAATTTTTACTAATGTTTTAGTCAAGTACCCTATTTTAGCAATTAATCCCCTAATTAAATATAAAAGTGAAAGTTTAACAACTAAATTAATAATTTAACTTAAAACTAATATTGGATAGCTTTTGGCTTTATTTTTCTAATTAAAATTTATGGGCAAACTAATGATTTGAATGCAGCAACTCTTTTGTAAGTTTGAATGGTAAAATGAGTATGTATTTTTAAAACTTGATAGCAAAAATTAGAAGTTAAAAACTCTTCTATTATATAAGTTATGGTTCTCCTTTTACAACACAACAAGACCCTTATTTCTTTGGGTCTTTTTAGAGCTGAGTTTTTTTTGGGTAAATATCAATTTATACCTTTAAATTTTGGGGATTATATTAATTTAAATCCTAAACTAAAAAATGTATCAATTTAAACCTTAAACTTTTTGGGTTGTATCAATTTAAATCAACTTTGTGAATTTTATCAATTTAAACTCTAACCTAAAAATTATATCAATTTAAACCTTAAACTTTCATAAGTGTATCAATTTAAACATGATAAATATATCCAAATTAAATAAAACATAATGGAGGGTTTAAGTTGATACAATTCTGAAAGTTTAGTGTTTAAATTGATACACTTATAAAAACTCAGATTTTAAATTGATACAATTATTAGTTTAGGTTGAAATTGATACAATTATTAGTTTAGGTTGAAATTGATACAATTATTAGTTTAGGTTGAAATTGATACAATCTCCAAAATTCAGAGTTTAAATTGATATAATTATTAGTTTAGGGTTTAAATTGATACACAATACCCAAAATTCAGAGTATAAATTGATATTTGACATTTTTCTTTTAGTAGGAGAGCTATGCAAAATTTCATGTTTATTTTTTTTTTAATTCAAAAGAATTCAATCAAAACTAATTTTACAAATGTCATAGTATTAGATATTTACGTATTCATTATCTCTAGTAAAAAAATCACCTTGAGATTATTTGAAAACTATTTTCGAAATAAACTTTTGGGTTTTAGAAGAAAAATTCACAAAAATACTTAGACCTTAAAGGTTACACATCTTAAAATCTTCCTAGAGATTTATATATATATAAACTTAAATATTAGTTTCATCGTCTACAATAATATTCACATTTTTCTTTGTCATGGTACAAAATATTATATCATATACCCATTATCCCTCGTAAAAATCCCCTAAAGCTTATTTAGGATTACCTAGGGTTGAACATATCATATATACTCCAAAGTCATTATTTTCCCAATTTTTCATCTTATAAAAAAAATCTTAATCCTTATCAAAGTTACAAATTATTTTATAAAATACTTATTTCACCATGCAAGATAATGTCCACAATTTTTTAATTAGAAAATAAATAAAAAAATATTTAAAAATCATAAAAAAAAAAAAAAAAAAAAGTTGTCCAACTCTACATTGCCTTTAAATACATCAATCACATGATAATATTTGATATTTTAAATGTAAGTGTGTGACATTTGAAAGTGGTTGGAAAAGGGACAATAATGGAAAAGAAAAAGAGGGAGTCAATTCAAAACCCACAATTTGTTTAGTGGTCAACACTCTGAAAAATTAGTCAATGTAAAGGGCAGTAAGTGCATTACTCTTGTCTTTCATGCAACACATTTTTCTCTCATTAGTATTATTATTATTTTTTCCTTTAAAAAAAAACCTAAAACAACTATGATAATTATCCACCATGGTTTTAATACCTTATGTTTGGATCATGTATGTGAATGAATTAGAATATACCTAATTTTATAACTTTGAGGGTTAGGGGAAAAAATGGAGAAATTTACTTAAAAATGGATTTTAGAGATATAATTTCTAGTGATCTAATTTTATCAACAAACCAATAACTAATTAGGATAAGTAAATTTATGTATTGAATTCACGATTTTAAATTTTCTCACGAGTTGAAGTTTTCTTAAAAGAAGTAATTAGTTTAAGTTGATTGATTAATTGTAATTTTGACAATAATTAAGATTAATTAGGTAATTGAAACTTATAAATGTTGATAAAATTAGAAGGGGACCGAATTCATAATTGGTATTTACCATATTGATCATCTTTGAGACTTACATATATATTCCTGAGAAGTCTCTCTCGTTTATAATTATAGTAATGAATCTTATCATCTTTCTTTTACTAGGTCGACATGTATTCATCTTACTCATTTCCTTCACTAGGAAATCACATACATATACATTTTACTAAAAATATATATACTCGTTATCACTTTTTGTTTTTGACCAAAATATTTATAATTATTTAATACATTTCCACATGACATGAAATTAAGTAAGATTTGTTTAAAAGGAAATATATAACATGGAATAACTAGCTTTCACTTCTTTGGGAATGATTTTCCATATCTATAAGCATTTTTATTTTGCATTTCCATCAATATCTAGACATTGATATCTTTTTGCAAAAGAAAAAAGAAAAAAAGGAAGTAAACGATAAGATCGGTCAATGCCCAAGTGTTGGACCACTTGGCTATACTCCAACGGCAGTCCATGAAGATCCATAAGGATGAGAACATATGCAGCGTTCGCAGCCGTTGGATTAAAATCCCACTAAAATCCTTCGAATTCTTTCCTTTTTATTATCAGTGTTCAACAAATACGAGAATCCGAAAAAATCAACCCACTCAATCCATTTGGATTGAATTGAGTTCAAATAAATGAAAACTTTATGGTTGGATTGGTTATGTGTTCACCTAATATAACTTGAACCAATCTGAATTTATTATTAAGTTAAAAATATTTTTTTGTTACTTATAACACGATTATTTATAACACGATTATTTCGAGTTCCTAATGAAAGTCAAAGACCAAAAGAGAGAAACAAATGTTGACACTTTCTTAAGAAAGTTCTACAGAGGTTCAACCTCTGAAACTAAGTATGTGCCTTCTTCATCTGACACTAAAAAGTGGAAGAAGAAGAAATGAGGTCAAGGGAATAAAGCTAACCCTACTGGGGTTTAAAAAGGCAAGAAAGCTAAGGTTGCCAAGAAAAAATGTTTCAACTGCAACCAGAAGGGACATTGAAAAAGGAACTGTCCCAAGTATTTTTTGCAAAGAAACAGAAGGCAAGCAAAAGAATTAGTTCCTGACAGCAGCTCAAGGCTGGCGAAATGATGATGCAGGTTGAAATAGGACATGTCGCCTCAGCGATTGTAATGGAAGGCATTAAATTACTCTTCCAGAAATCTTTTCTTATTTTAAAAGATGTTTATATGGTTCCAGGTTTAAAACGGAACATGATTTCTGTACAAACTTTAGAATGAGTAATTTATATGTGCTAAGACCATTAGCAACTAAGACCTTCTTAATATTGAAATGTTTATAAAGACTCAACATAGATGACAAAAAAAATCTCTTAAGAAAAATACTCATATTTGGCATCTAAGATTATGTCACCTAAATCTCAATAGGATTTATACAAATAAAATAACGTTGAAGATAGCGTTGAAATTAAAATTGGCTATAAAAATACAAATTTTGTATAAACAAATAAAATAATACTGACAGAGATCACGATCTTGATTTTTTTTAATAAAGCAGAACGATATACTAACCGATCATCACGTGGATATTCCACCACTCAAATATTTTATTTATTTATTTTAAATCAGACAATTAGTATATTATTAGTATTACTGGAATCCACCTCTTGAAAAAATTTAAAATATAAAATTTGCTCTAATCCCGTTTGATAGTCATTTATTTATTTATTTTTTGAAATTAAATCTATATGTTAGGTTTACTTTTAAATTTTTTTTATTTTTATCTATTTTTTACCAAAAATTTAAATAAGTCAAAATTTAAAAATTAAGGTCAAATTTGGTAATCATTTCATTTTTTGTTTTAGTTCTTGAAATTATATCTATTTTCTCCCAATATATTTCAATAATCTACATCTTTTTAAGTACAATGGTTGAATTTTTAGTAAATTTAAAAAATATAAACAATTTTTTAAAAGCTATTTTTTTTAGTTTTCAAATTTTGGCTTGGTTTTTTAATTTGTAAAAAGTAGATAACAAATGATGGTCTTAATTTTCAAAAACAGAAACTAAAAAATAATTTATTGCCAAATGGGGCTTAAAAAGTAGCTTTTAAAAACTTGTTTTATTTTTTGGAATTTAGTAAGAATTCAACTATTGTACTTAAGAAAAATACAATTATTGTAGAAAATGAGAGGAAATAAGCTTGATTTTCAAAAACAAAAAACAAGAAACGAAATAATTACCAAAACAAGTCTTTGTAATATGTTTTCGAGGATGGTTTCTTAAAATTATTTTATGCCCTTTCTAATAATTTCTTGAACGACTTTTTTTTTTAAGTTTTAAAATTTATATATAACGAGTCATTTAATTCACACAAAATTTGAACAACTAACTTCAAAATTAGGAGTTTGATTACCTCATCGATAAAAAAAAATATATTTATAAAAACCGAAATATTAGTTTAAAGCAAATTATCTTCACAAAATAATACTGTGAAAATTCTAATTATATTTAGAGAAATTACTTAAATAGTGTGCTCTTTTGATATTTTAAAAATTAATTTTGAGAATTGATACTCACTAACCCTTGAAATGATAATTAGTATTTTTATCTATTTAGTTATGTTCAGGATGACGAGATAACAACTATAATAAGATTTATATAAGAACATCACATCACAAATATAAGAGTGAACATTTGAACCTACAATTTTTTATAAGAAGAATTAAAAATATCTTAAACATCAAGCTACATTCTTGTTGATTATATTTTAATGCATTACGAGTTGAATCAAAATATAATTTCGAAGATTTGTTCAGTTAGGTGATTGTTCATGTGATTTTGTTTCTTTATTTTTTATTTGAGTAAAAAAATATGGAATATAAAAATTTAAACCTCCAATAGTAAGAGAATATAATATATTTTAATATTTGTGTAGTTACACTCATATTAGCTCATGGGGTGATGTTTTAAAGATGAGTTTGACCATGACTTTGTGGAGATAATGAAATTTGCAATTACACCCAAGAATTTAAATTATTTATTATCCAATATTTTATTTCACAGTGTCTGACTTAGCCATACAAGGTGCATCTGAAATTTCAGGCTAAAATAATTTTATACTCACAAACCTCATTCAATGGCATTCAGATCCAAAAATCTTTTCTTTATACTCATCCAAATCTCTCTCTCTCTCTAATGGGCAAATCATAATATTTTCAAAAAGAAAAAAAGAAAAAAAGAGGCAAATCATAATAATTAAAAAAAAATGAACCAATGTGTTATTGTGGCAATCAAAGAAAGAAATTAATGTTGAGTACTTGAGACTATTCATCTAATTTAAATGGGATATTTTAGAATTGTTTGATAGTACTTTGATTTTTCGGTAATCTTTTAGTTTTTGAAAATTAAATCTATTTTCTTTTAATTTTGTACAATAGTTTACGTCTTTTTTAAGTAAAAGAGTTGACTTCTAAGCCAAATTGTAAAAAAACCAAGTTTTTTTAATAAAAAACTATTTTTTTAATTTTCAAAACTTAGCTTGATTTTTGAAAATATTGGTAAAAGTAGACGATAAAACAATAAAGTTAGAGGTGAAAATTGTGCTGTTTATTAGTTTGGTTATTAAAAAAAAACAAAAAAAAAATGGTTATAAAATGGGGTTGTAGCTTTCCAAAACTTTTTATTTTTATTTTTAATAATTTGACTTGGCATTCTTTTTTTTTTTTAATAGGTAAAAACCATCATTAAAAAATTTGGAATAAACAAACATAAATTTGAAAAATTAAAAATGAAGGCATCGCAAGGTAATATCATTTTTTTTTTTTTTTTTTTTTTTAAGAATTAAGCCTATAAACACCATTTTTACCTTTAAATTTCTAACTCAGTTATCTATTTTGTATTAATATTTTTTTTAAAAAAAAATCAAGTTTTGAAAACTAAAAAAAAAGTTTTTAAAAACTTGTTTTATTTTTAGAATTTGATTAAGAATTCAACTCTTTTACTTAACTATATAAAACATCGGAAGAAATTGATAATAAATAAAGTTTAATATGCAAAAATATAAAATCAAACGCCAAATAATTAACAAATGAGTGGATATTATGAATATTATAATAATATATAGATGTTCATTGCTTAGTTTCCAAAAGTCATGTGTCACCCTTCATATTGTCCATGTGCCTAGTAGTTATTAAAGTTTGGAGTCCATGTAAGTCCATATCCTACTTACCACTTTGTATATAAATAGTGGCATTTGGCGGATCTTAAAATCACACATATATTGGTGAGAATTCCACTTCCACTAATTTTCATATTGTCCAATTTTATAATTTTAGTTATTTTATGTTTTTAGTTATTTTATTTTATTATATTATATTTTCTCTATATCCGTATTCCCGTTGTGCTCCTCAAATTCACAACACGTTATCAACATGAGCTTCTGCCGTCTTTCTCGCTAAAGGTAGGTCCTAAAGTGCTGCCATGACAAATCTTACAAAATTAGAATTTGTCGCCCTTGATATTAACGACAATAATTGTCTGTCATGGGTACTTGATGCTGGATGCTATGAATCTTAGGGAGACTATTAAAGAAGGAAATACGACATCTAGTCACGACAAAGCAAAAGCTATGATTTTCATTCGTCATCATCTCCACGAGGGATGGAAAATGGAGTATCTTACATTAAAAAATCCTCATATCTTGTGGAAAAATTTAAAAGAGAGGTATGATCATAAAAAAAAAAAAAAAGTTATATGATCATCAAAAAACAGTTATTCTTCATAAAACTCGTTATGAGTGGATGCACTTGAGGCTACAAGATTTCAAATAAATAAATGATTACAACTCTATATTATTTAAAATCAGTTCAAAATTGTTACTATACGGAGAGAAAATTACTGATGTCGATATGTTAGAAAAGACATTTTCTATATTTCATGTTTCGAATATGCTCTTGCAACAACAATATCGAGAGAAAGTTTTTAAACAGTATACTGAATTAATTTCATGTCTTCTCGTGGTTGAACAAAATAACGAGTTATTGATGAAAAATCATGAATCTCGACCAACCGGAATGACACCATTCTCTGAAGTAAATGTTGTGAATTTTAATAATAATCGTAGTCGAGGTCGTTGTTGCAGTCGAGGACATGACTGTGGCAGAGGAAGAAATAATTATTATTTTCATGATGGTCGTTTTAATCATTCAAATTTCAAAAGGACCACACAAAATGATGATCACAAAAGAAAAACTCCACAAGATAAGAATTCAAAAAGTGTTAAAGATAAATGTTTCCGATGCGGAATGACTAGACATCGGTCACGTACTTGTTGTAAGTTAAAACACTTAGTTGACCTCTATCAAGCCTCCCCAAAGGAAAAAGAGAAAAATGTAGAAGCAAATTTTGCATACTAGGATAATTAATGACATATTTGACCCATCCCATATGACAAATTTAAATGTGACAGACTTCTTTGAATTTTCTGAAAAAGAAGATTGACGCAGTTGATGGAACATCACGTGTTTATTTTGATTTTGATAATATCTAGACTTAATGTTATTATGTTCTTTTATCTATCTTCATGTTTTTTTAGTAACTTTTGTATATTTTAAGTATTGTTTTTTTTATTATAATTATTTTCTTTTAATGAAGAAACATGGATCATTTTCACATGTTGGGTATTTCAAGAAAGAGCATAAAAGATCTATGTCTAGTAGACAGTGCAACTACACACACAATACTTACAAATAAAAGATATTTTTTTTCAAATTGACAATGTGAAAGCAAAAATAAATAAAATATCAGGTTCTGCAAATTTGATCGAAGGTTTTGGAAAAGAAAATATTATTTTGCCTAGAGGAATAAAAATTACAACTGACAATGCATTGTTCTCTAGTCAATCAAAGAGAAATCTTCTAAGTTTTAAAGATATACGTTACAATGGTTATCATAGTGAGACTGATAGTAAGAATAATGTGGAATATCTATCATATCATATCTACTGTCTCAAATGAAAAACGTATATTGGAAGAGTTGCTTACTTTATCTTCTGGATTGTATTATACTCATATATGAGTAATTGAAACATATGCAACAATGAACCTGAAATTCATGAATCCAGACATATTTACAATTTGGCATGACCGATTGGGTCATCCAGGATCTATAATGATGAGGAGAATTATTCAGAATTTAGATGGACACCCATTGAAGAACCAAAAGATTCTTCAATCTAATGAATTATCATGTGATGCTTGCTCTCAAGGAAAAGTGATAATTAAACCATCACCAGCAAAAATGGGGACTGAATCACCTGCACTTTTAGAATGAATTCATAGTAATATATATGGACCCATTAACCCACTAATTGGACTATTTAGGTATTTTATAGTATTAATAGATGCATCCAGTAGATGGTTACACGTGTGTTTATTATCACGTCGAAATCTTGCATTTGCAAGATTACTTGTTCAAATAATTAAGTTAAGAGCACAATTTATTGATTATACAATTAAGACAATTCGTCTTGATAATGTTGGTGAATTTACATCCCAGGCTTTTGATGATTATTGTATGTCAATTGGGATAAGTGTTGAACATCTTGTAGCTCATGTTCATACACAAAATGGTTTAGCAGAATCATTTATAAAACGTTTGCAATCAATTGCAAGACCATTACTTATGAGAGGTAAGATTCCTTTATTTGTGCTCAATACTGAAATGTTCAATACAACAACTGTAAAAAGACCAAGAATTTCTCCTAAAGAAAATGTCCATCTTTGGCATCTAAGATTAGGTCACATTAATCTCAATAGGATTGAGAAATTGGTGAAAAGTAGACTTCTAAATGGTTTAGAAGAAAACTCTTTACCAATATGTGAATCATGCCTTGAGTGCAAAATGACTAAACGACCTTTTACTGGAAAAGGTTATAGAGCCAAGAAAATCTTGGAGCTTATACATTCTGACCTCTATGGTCCGATGAATGTAAGAGCACAAGGTGGGTATGAATATTTCATCACTTTCATAGATGATTATTCTAGATTTGAGTATCTATACCTAATGCAACATAAGTCTGAAGCTCTTGAAAAGTTCAAGGAGTACAAGATTGAAATTGAAAACTTGTTAGGTAAGAAGATAAAAATACTAGGATTTGATCGTGGTAGAGAATATATGGACTTAAGATTCCAAAACTATATGATAGAACATGGAATCACGTCCCAACTCTTAGCCTAGGTATACCTCAGCATAATTATGTATCAAAAAGGGGAAACAGAACCCTGTTGGACATGGTTTAGTCTATGATAGAGTTATGTTCATCTTCTAGACTCGTTTTAGGGATATGCAGTAGAGACTGCAGTTTATATTTTGAACAACGTTGCCTCAAAGAGTGTTTCTGAAAAACATTTTGAGTTATGGAGAGGTCGTAAAGGTAGTTTACACCATCTCAGGATTTGGGGATATCCAGCCCTTGTGCTTATGGCAGACCCCAAAAAGTTGGAACCTCGTTCAAAAGTGTGCCTATTTGTAGGTTATCCCAAGAAAACGAGAGGTGAATACTTCTATGATCCAAGTGAGATAAAGTGTTTGTATCAACAAACGCTACTTTCTTGGAAGAAGACCACACGAGGGATCATAAGCCACGAAGTAAATTTATTTTATATGAGATTTCTAATGAGACTATTGAGACTTCAACAAGAGTCATTGAACAGATTGATAGACTGACAAGGGTTGTTAATGTCAGTTCATCTAGTCATCCATCTCAAGAGTTGAGATTGCCTTGACGTAGCGGAAGGGTTATGAACCCACCTGTACGTTACATGGTTTATAGAAGCCAAAAACATAATATCTGATAATGGTGTTAAGGATCTATTGTTTTAAAGTAATGGAAGATGTTGACAAAAATGAATGGATTAAAGCCATGAATCAAGAAATGGAGTCTATGTACTTCAATTCTATCTGGGAACTTGTAAATAAACCTGATGGGGTAAAACATATAGGTTGTAAATTGATCTACAAGAGGAAAAATAAGTGTAGATGGAAAGGTACAGAGCTTTAAAGCTAGACTTGTGGCAATGGATTATACCCAGGTTGAGAGAGTGGATTATGAAGAAACTTTCTCATCTGTTGTCATGTTAAATTCTATCAAGATTCTCTTGTCCATAGCCACATATTATGACTATGAGATATGGAAAATGGATGTCAAGACTGTCTTTTTTAATTGTAATCTTGAGGAGACCATCTACATGATTTATTAAGAAGGATTCATTGAACAAGATAAAGAGCAAAATGTTTGCAAGCTTAATCGGTCCATTTATAGACTGAAACAAGCATCTCGATCTTGGAATATAAGATTTGATACTACGATCAAATCTTATGGCCTTGATCAGAATGTTGATGAGCTTTGTGTTTACAAGAAAATCATCAACAGCTCAGTAGCTTGAAGAGGCAAGCACATAGAATGAAAATATCATTTGATCTGGGAGATTGTGCATCGAGGTGATGTGATTGTCATGAAGATTGGGTTGGAGCACAATGTTGCTGATCCGTTTACAAAGGCTCTCGCGGATAAAGTGTTTGAGGGTCATCTAGAAAGTATGGGTTTACGCGATATGTGGTACATTGTCTAAGGCAAGTAGAAAATATTATTGGGGTATAGTGTATGCCCTAGTTTATTGTATTTTGTAATTTATTTGTATTGTACATTAGTCTCCCTTAGCTTTAGGACAAGTGGGAGATTGTTAAGAATGGTGTCCTAAATATCCTTGGAATCTCGTAGTTTGTAAACTCTATATAAACATATTATTGTTAATAAAATAAGTGTTATTTTATAAGCATATACTAATTCCAATAAACTAAGATCCGAGGTTATTTCATGTAATTTAAACAAGTTTGTAGAGACATACAAGTGGATCTTGTTTAAATAATAACCTAAACAGACTATAGTAGATAGATAAGACTGGGTACCTTATCTTGATAACACTACAAATACGACCCGTTTTGTTGGTGTTACAAGTGTTATAAAGCGCTACAAATGATCTGATCCTGATCATTCATGTGGAGACATGGGAGCGGCGGTATCCTATACAAAGAGTTTGTATAAGACCGAACCACGAAATGATTAGTCTCTTTATATAATGCCGTTAATAATAGAGACTTACATTTTATTAGGGTGACCGTAGGTGACATGACCTGAATCCTGAGTGAGTTGTGAATTCCTGCTCATGAAGGCGTCCTTTGATTTGTATGGGTGAGAGTTGCTAGATTTCTAACTCAACAAGCGTACCATTTTGGGGATTCATATGATTAGGGAGCTGGGAACTCAACTACACAAGACAAAATTCACTTATTCCCCGATGCAAGGGCAAGTAGATAAATTACTCCCTTAAGGGCTGATTACAGGTCTTGAATATACCCACACTCTCTCCTGGCCCGAGAGGACTTGGTCATAGTGGGACTAGGATTATTGTTCATTAGAGGAATCGGTGGTACTTAAGAAGTTAGATGTAACTACAAGGGCAAAACGGTATTTTTGGCCTAATTGTATTTACAAGCAATTTGTGAAGGGTCATCGCACTGTTGATTGGTTATATCCAATGGACACAAAAATTTATCTGTAGTGCAAAGAGTGCAACTGTCAGTCTTTAGTGGAGTAGCCGATAGTTAACGTATGTTGGGTAATTTAATTAAAGAATTTAATTATTTATCCGAATACCGTTGGAGCTTCAATCTATAGGTCCATAAGGTCCCCACTATAGCTCAACATGGATTTTATCTTTGGATTAATTTGAAGTGTTCAAATTAATTGAGGGATTTAATTATATATGATATAATTAAATATAATTTATTTGATACATTATGAGAGGAATTTGAATATGATGCAAATACCAATTATATGAATGAGATTCATATAATTAAACATAAATATGATTTATTTTGAGAGGATTTAAATATTTGAATATGATCGTAATATCATTTATATGAATGAGTTTATATAAATAGATTTAATATAAATGTGATTTATATTAAATGTCATGTATCGTTGAGAGAGAATAAATCTATAGTTTATGTTGTATTTGATACAATATAAAACTATATACTATATTTATATTTGATATAATATATAGTGTATATATAATAAAGTAGTTATTATATATTCTATTTTATTAATTTATTTGAAATCAATAAAAGGGAAGGAGTTATAACTCCCTCCCCACATTCTCTCAAAGAAAACTAACTTATGATAAAAAGAAGTTGAGGGAATCTTTTTCCTTAATTGATTCGCATGATAGAGAAAAGTTTTCTGTGAAAAAACTTCCTTTGATTCTCTCCTTTTACTTCCCTCTACCAAGGATTCAAGTAAAGCCTACAACTCATACTTGAATCCTTTAATCCCAAAAGAGAATACAAAGGGTTCTCGATTGGTAGTGTCACTACATGAAGAATAAGGAGATCCATGAAGAAGTTCTGTTCGTGATTGTTCGAGGGATTTGTGAAGAAAAGTTCTTCAAAGATGATATCTCTTGAACTTGTTTCTTGTTTAAAAGCATGCTGTAATTTAATTATTAAATGCGTATCTCTTGTATGTTTACTGTAAATTTTGTTTTCAATAATTAATGGAATTTGGACGACCCGCTTCCACTCAAGGATCTTCTCATGTTGAGATTTCTTCAATTATATCATATATAATTAAATCTCTCTATTAATTTGAAGAATTCAAATTAATCAGAAAACTGATTCTCAACTAAATCCTATTGAGCTACCAAGGGGACCTCATGGACCTGTAGTTTGAAGCTCCACCGGTACATAAATAATTAATTAAACTCTTTAATTACATTATTCAACATCCGTTAACTGTCGGACACTCCACTAAAGACTGACAGTTGCACTTTTCGTACTACAGATATATTTTTGTGTCCATTGGATATAGTACGATGACCCTTCACAAATTACTCGTAAGTACCGCTAAGTCAAATTACCATTTTGCTAGTTATATCTAACTTCTTAAGTACCATTGATCTCTTTAATGAATAATAGATCATAGTCCTACTATGACTAAATCTCTCTCGGACTAGGAGAGGGTGTGGCGCCACATTGTTCAAGATCCGGAATCAACCCTTAAAGGAGGAATTTATCTACTTACCCTTGCCTCAGGGAAGGAATGAATTTCATCTTGTATAGTTGTGTTCCCAGCTCCCCAATAAGAAGAGACTAAACAGAACCGCCCTCACTTTTCGTACTAGGCTTGTTGAGTCGGCGATCTGGCCATTCTCACCCATACAAATCAAAGGACCGCTCTCATAGGCAGGAGTTCACAACTCACTCAGGATTCAAGTCATGTTATCTATGGTCATCCTAGTGAAATGAAAGTCTCTATTATGAATGACATTATATAATGAGACTAAAAATTTCGTAGTCCGGTCTTATACAAACTTCTTCGTATAGAATATCCCGCTCGCATGTCTAATACATAAATGATCAGGATCAGATCATTTGTAGCACATTACAACAATTGTAACACGTACAAAGCGGGCCATACTCATAGTGTCACAAGGATAAGGTACCCAACCTTATCCATCTACTACAGACCATTTAGATTATCACTTAAACATGATGCACTCGTATGTTTCCATATAAATGTTTAAGTTACAATGATAACTTTGGATGTTAGTTTATTGGTTTGTGGTTAATGCAACTAAAATATCATATATTTATAGATAATGAATAAAATATCAAATATTTTATTAAATACATAAAAACTTTGTTCAACCATGTTTACAAACTATAGGACCCTATGAGATTTAGGGCATCAACCCTAACAATTACAACTCCGCATTATTTAAAATCAGCTCAAAATTATTATTATATGGAGAGAAAATTACTGATGTTGATATGTTAGAGAAGACATTTTCTACATCTCATATCTCGAATATGCTCCTACAGTAGCAATATCGAGAGAAAGGTTTTAAACCTTATTCTGAATTAATTTCATGTCTTCTCGTGGTTGAACAAAATAACAAGTTATTGATGAAAAACTATGAATCTCGACCAAGCGGAATGACATCATTTCCTAAAGTGAATGCTGTGAATGTTAATAATCGTAGTCAAGGTCGTGGTCGAGGTCATGGCCATGGTAGAGGAAAAAATAATAATTATTTTCGTGGTGGTCGGTCTAATCATTCAAATTTCAAAAGAACCATGCAAAATGATGATCACAAAGGAAAAGCTCCACAAGATGAGAGTTCAAAGAGTGCTAAAACTAAATGCTTTCAATGCGGAATAACTAGGCATTGGTCATGTACCTGACATATGTCAGAACACTTAGTTGACCTTTATCAAGTCTCCCTGAAGGAAAAAGAGAAAAATGTGGAAGTAAATTCAGCATACCAGAATAATGACATATTTAACCCATCCCACATGATAAATTTGGATGTAGCAGACTTCTTTGAATCTCCTGAAGAGAAGATTGACACAATTGATGGAACATCGAGTGTTTCTTTTGACTTTGAGAATATCAAGACTTAATGTTGTTGTTTTATTTGATCTTTCTTCTTTTTTTAAGTATAGTTATTTTCTTTGAATGAAGAAATTTAGATCATTTTCATATGTTGGGTGACTAAAAAATGAGTAAAGAAAATCTATGTCTAGTAGATAGTGCAACTACATATACGATACTTACAAGTAAAAAATATTTTTCCAAACTGACAATGCAAGAAGAAAAAGTCAATACGATTAGGTTCTGCAAACCTGATCGAAGGTTTTGGAAAAGTAAATATTATTTTGCCTAGAGGAACAAAATTTACAATAGATAATGCATTGTTCTCTAGTCAATCAAAGAGAAATCTTCTAAGTTTTAAAGATATACGTTGCAATGGTTATCATATTAAGACCGATTGTAAGTATAATGTGGAATATCTATATATCATATCCACTGTCTCAAATGCAAAACTTATTGTGGAAGAGCTACCTGCTTTATCTTTTAGATTATATTATACTCATATACGAGTAATTGAAACATATGCAACAATGAACCTGAAGTACATGAATCTAGACATATTTACAATTAGGCATAACCGATCGGGTCATCCATGATCTATAATAATGAGGAGAATTATTGAGAACTCAAATGGACATCCATTGAAAGCCAGAAGATTCTTCAATCTAATGAATTATCATGTGATGCTCGCTCTCAAGGAAAATTGATAATTAGACCATCTCCAGCTAAAGTGGGAACTAAATCACTTGTATTTTTAGAATGAATTCATGGTGATATATGTGGACCTATTAACCTATCAAGTGGACCATTTAGATATTTTATGGTATTAATAGATGTATCCAGTAGATGGTCACACGTGTGCTTATTATCAGATCGAAATATTGCATTTGCAAGATTACTTGCTTAAATAATTAAGTTAAGAGCACAATTTCTTAATTATACAATTAAGACCATTCGTCTTGATGATGTTAGTGAATTTACATCCCAAGGTTTTGATAATTCTTGTATGTCAATTGGGATAAGTGTTGAACATCCTGTAGCTCATGTTCATACATAAAATGGTTCAGTATAATCATTCATAAAATATTTGTAATTAATTGCAAGACCATTACTTACGAGAGTTAAGCTTCCTTCATCTGTATTGGGACATGCTATTTTGCGTATTAGGCCAGTAGTTTATCATAAGTACTTTGCATTACAATGAACTTATGGTCATGAGCCAAATATTTCCCATCTAAGAATTTTTGGGTATGTAGTATATGTTCCAATTGCTCTGCCACAACGCATTAAGATGGGTCCTCAAAGGATGTTAGGAATATATGTTGGATATGATTCCCCATTAGTTATTAAATATTTCAACCCCTGACAGATGATGTATTTACTGTATGATTTGCTGATTGTCATTTCAATGAGACAAATTTTTCAACATTATGGGGAGGAATTAAGAAGAATTAGTTCAAGAAAGAAAAAAAAGAAGCTATTTTATTTTGGTCGATCATTGAATAAAACGTAATTTAGAAAAAGAAATTATATGGAATGCATCGTTATTGTCTCATTAGATCCTCATACAGATCAACGTGAGCTTGAAATTCAGAAAATAATTCATTTGCACAATTTAGCAAATCAATTACCAGATGCATTTATAGATGCAAAGAATGTAACTAAGTCATATATACCAGCTGCAAACGTTGCATCAATAATTAATATCTCAACACAACAAGTTGTCGCTAATGAGTCTGGAACACACGTCAGAAGCATGGTAGACCAATGAGTTCCAAAGATAAAAATCATCTAAAAAGAAAAATAATTAATAGTGAAAAAGACTTGGTTGAGGATGTAAATACCCATGAAAAAAATCCTCGACATGACTAGTGAAGAATGTGATATACCTAAAGATAATAATGAGATTTCAATAAACTATGTCATGATAGGAAAAAGATGGAATCGAACTAATGTAATTATTGACAACATTTTTGCGTATAATATTGCTCTTGATATTATATCTGAAAATGAAGATCCTGAACCAAAATCTGTTGAAGAATGTCGACATAGAAAAGATTGACTTTAGTGGAAAGAAGCAATCAAGGCATAATTAAACTCACTTTTAAAAGGTCAGGTTTTTAGACCAGTACTCTGAACACTAGAAGGTGTTAAATTTGTGGGATACAAATGAGTATTTGTAAGGAAAAAAAATGACAATAATGATGTCACAAGATATAAAGCAAGACTAGTTGCACAAGGTTTTTCATAAAGACCTAGTATTGATTATGAGAAGACATATTCTTCAGTGGTGGATGCAATTACACTAAAATATTTAATTGGCTTGACTGTGTATAAAAGTCTAGATATATGCATCTTATGGATGTAGTCACAACATATTTATATGGATCTCTTGATAATGATATTTATATGAGAATCCCATAAGGATTTAAAGTACTTGAAATACATACATCAAATTCTCGAGGATGGTATTCAATAAAATCATTGAAATCACTATATGGATTGAAAAAATCTGGACGGATGTGGTACAATTGCTTGAGTGGATATTTATTGAAATAAGGATATCAAAATAATCCAATATGTCTTTGGTTTTTATAAAGAAATCACAATAAGGATTTGCTATTTTAACGGTATATGTTGATGACTTGAATATAATTGGAACTCCTGAAGAGCTTTCATAGACAATAGAATATCTTAAGAAAGAATTTGAGATGAAAGATCTTGAAAAAACAAAATTTTGCCATGGTTTGCAAATTGAGCATTTAGCATATGGAATATTTATTCACCAGTCAACTTATACATGAAAAATTTTGAACCATGAAGAATCTCTTAGTCATGAACATATACAGTTAAATTGAGATGAAAGCCCATTCATTGGATATAAAGATATATTTCAACCTGAGAAGATAATGAAGAATCTTTTAGTTATGAAGTACCATATTTTAGTGTAATTGGTGCATTTAAGTATCTTTGTTCGTGGTTTCGTGATGTGTACTAAGAGTGTATTATGAGTGGAGATGGAAGATAAGATTGATGTAAATGAAGATGAATGGTGAATGACTTCTCTAGGTGAGAGAAATGGATGATGCGTTATACTCACTGGAAGAAGCTTTACCTGAGCTAGATCTAAGTATAAATCTAATTCAAGTTCTTGGTAAGTCCAGGGTCAAATACAGGGATTTAGGTTGGACTAACGCAAGTCTTGCATTGCATTGATGTAGAAGGGTTCTAAATAAATACTGAAAAAGTTCACTATTTTAACTGTATGCGTACAAGAAGAAACAAGAGTTCAAGTGAAATATAGGGTTCAATGAAGGAATGGTGCTAAATGATAAGTTGATGCGTTGATCCAAGTAAGATGGACAAGAAAGAGTGTGGGTAAGAATGAAGATGAAGGATGCGTGTTTACAATCAAGTGCATGTCAATGCGTTGGATTTCTGTTTATCTAATCATTCAACATTTCTCAATGAAAATGCCACATATTCCTATCTCTAGGATATATGGGTTGGATACAGAAAACAGTGAAGCACAAGTATCTTTATCTCTAAAGCTATTGTGTGTTCTTACTTGATACGTTTCTAGCTATCCTATTCTCAAGATAACTTCAACCAAATGATCAGAATGATTTAAGCTTTTAGAATTTTAGGATGCACAAAGTTAGTTGCTTTTCAAACGCCGACATTTAGATACCCATACTTCCAAGTGGTGATTTGACAGGAACAACTCGAACCAATGTATCTTCTATGCGTTGGAATTCTTCAGACGCATGCCTTTGCGTTAGTTGCGCCTACAACACTTAGTGAATTTATTAAAATCTTGCGATGAGATGCGTTAGTGACGCAGTTTTATAAAAAGAATGTTTTTGTAAAGATTAGTTATGTTTGAAGGACTCCATGCGTTTTCTTTTAAGAAAGATGAGATTTTATCATTAAGAATCCTGATTGTTCCAATTTTCGAGAGACAATAACTTGTATTTCTACAAGTTATCAATCTTGCTAATAATACAAGACTAGATATTGCATTTTCAGTAAATTTATTATCAAGATATAGTATTTTTCCAAGAAAAAGACATTGGAACGGAATTAAGCATATACTTTATTATCTCCGAGGAAACAATCGATATGGGTTTTTTTTATTCATATAAATCATATTTTGATCTAGTTGGTTATGCAGATTCTGGATATTTATCTGATCCACACAAAGCTAGATCTCAAACAGGTTATTTGTTCACATATGGAGCAATTGCTATATCATGATGATCGGTGAAACAGACCATAGTGGTCACTTCCTCAAATAGTACTGAAATTCTAGCAATTCATGAGGCTTAGTCGAAAATGTGTATGGCTAAGGCCAATGATTCAGCACATTCGTAAAACGTGTGGCTTGTCTTCTAATAAAAATCTTCCAACAAAATTATACGAAGACAACATAACTTGCATAACCCAAATCAAAAGAAGGAGATAAAACAAATCATATTTCACCGAAGCTTTTCTACATATATGATCTTGAAAAAAATGGTGACATTAATGTACAACAAATTTGTTCGAAGGATTACCTAATAGACTTATTTACAAAGGCATTACCAACTGCAAATTTTGAAAAATTGGTGCACAACATTGGAATGCGGCGACTCAGAGATCTTAAGTGATGTTTTCATGAAAGGGATTAAATATATTATATTCTTTTAGGAGTATATATTTTATGAAATATGTACTATTTTTCCTTCACTAGGGTTTTTTTTTTTTATTGGGTTTTTCCTATAAGGTTTTAGCAAGGCATATTTCATATATATATATGGACATCTAAGGGGGAGTATTATGAATATTATAATAATAAATAGATGCCCGTTGCTTAGTGTCCTAAAAGCCATGTGTCACCCTTCATTTTGTCCGTGTGTTTTGTAATTATTTATGCTTGGTGTCTATGTAAGTCCACATCCTACTTGCCACTTTGACTATAAATAGTGACGCTTGGTGGATCTTAAGATTACACATACATTGGTGAGAATTCCACTTCAAAATTTCACTAATTTTCATATTATCCAATTTTATAATTTTAGTTATTTTATGTTTTTAGTTATTTTATTTTATATATTTAATATATTATATAAATATATTATTTTATATTTTATCTATATCCGTGTTCCCGTCGTGCTCCTCAATTTCACAATATAGATATTTTTTTTTCCTTTTTACCATAATATCATTAAAACACCCTTAAGAACCAACAACTTTAATAAATTTTCTCTAAATTCAAAATTTCCATGCCAAATTAATAATTTAAGTGCAAGCTTTTCAATAAAATTCAGTTAGGTTCCCATATTTTTTTCAAAATTAAAATAAGAGATCATGTTCTCTGCAAAATTAAATGAAAAAAAATTTGCAGGGATAAGAAATGGGGAGTACAAACGGGTTACTTCGAGTCCACGAGCTATTCAATGTATAGATTTTTTAAAAGAAAAATATCATTGTGGGGTTTAGGTTTTGAATATAATTTTCATTTAATCTTTATATTACTATGTTTTACATTTTTAATCTTTAAATTTTGCACCTGATTTTAAATTAGTATTTGAGTTTTTTTTTAATTTGGTCCATTAGTTTCAAGATTTATACTTTTAACTTCATTTTTTTTTACTAAATACTCACTCTAGATTTTACCGTTAATATCTACTAATTAATTTAAAATAATTATGATGTCAAACTTTAAAATTAATTTGAACGATTATGAAAAAATAGTGAAGCTTAATTTATTATATATTTTTATTTTTAATTAATTAATATATATTAATATTAAAGATTGAAAGCAAGTATTTAATGAAACGTTTAAGTTAAAAGTGTAATTTTAAGGACCAAATTGATGCGAAATTAAGACTTTAAAGATAAATTGTGATATTTTAAAATCTATAGGCTAAATTGAAATCTAACTTAAAATTTAAAAATTAAAAGTATAATGTAAGAAACCTAAGAACCAATTTAAAACAAAACTCAAAATATTGGACCAAAAGCATATATATATTTGTGTGTGTGGTTAAATAATATAGCACAAGAGTTTAAGAAGTAGGGATCAATGGCCCACATTCAAATGGGTCATATGGATGGATATTATGACACAAAAGCCCATTACCTTGTGAAGGTGCTATAATGTTTTGGTTTCTTGTTTAAATTTCAAATGATTTAGACAATTCTCCTATTTCAACACCATTATTTCATAATTGTCTAAAAGATTTGAATTTTTTCAAATCTAGATTTCTGTTTGGTTTTTTTCCAAATTAACCCTATAACTATTTATCCCCTTAATTAATTTAAATATTTTCCTTCATTATAATTATAATTTCATTTAATTAATATTTATTTATAGAATTTCCATTAGTCATTTCTCAAATTCACTTAATCCAATTCATTTACCATGGGTAAAATTTCTTGAATTTAGGAATCAAATCTACCAATTTATATGTTGAATATTCTAGAAAGCGTAAATTTACACTGTATATATTATGATTTTTTTTTTATGTATTTACAAATATATTGAAAAATGTAAATACACATTATTGCATATATTGTTTGGTATATAAAACGATTATACCATACAAATTGTTTTGTTTAGGCACTCATCAAATATACCCTAATTTATTTTAGAAAAATCAAATATATATAAATATATTGTGATGTAAATATCAAATATATGTAGTTTTCTCCTTCAATTTAAAAAGTTCATATCGGCGAGAATTTCTCTTACCTATGTCTTTTGTTATTAATAGTATTATATACTTTTTTTTTAAAAAAAAAAAAGTAAATGACAAAGATGATTGAAAAAGTAAATTGGGTCAAGATTTTTGTGTAAAATAATAGCTCATTAGATTATTTGTCTAAAAAATAGAAGGTTTATACAATTGTGTTCTCGAACCGGTTGTATATAAATTTTTCACCTCTTAATGCTAAGATAATATCTTATTCAATCAAACCATATCAAATTACCTAAATATAACTATAATAATTTATGAAAAAAAAAACTAAAATTAATTTTTATGGTTCCTTAATTTTGAATTTTTTAATATATAAATTTGTATTATTTTAATTTTTAATTAGAAAAAAATATCTTTTGGTCATTGAGTTTATAAGAATAGGTGCATATGGTTCTTAATATTTGAAATCGATCATTTTAGTCCATGAATTTTTAAGAACGGGTTTAAAAAGTTGATCTACTAATACAACAATTAAATTTTAATTGATTAAATGGTGACCTGACAAGATGACTTAAAAAAAAAATATATATATATTTTTAATTATTTCCTCTTTTCTCTTCTCCTCTCTCTTCTCTTCCTCTTCTTTCTCCCTCCTCTCCCATAGTCTCTCCTCTGGTCCTCCCTTCCCATCATCTCCCTCTCTCATTTTTCTGCAATTTAACATCCCCTTTCTTTACCATTTTACTTTCAGCTTTTTAGCCACAAATTCCTCATAAATCTTTCCTCAAATTTCTTAATTTTAACTCTGATTTTTTTTTTTTTAATTTTATTTTACCTCTGAAATGCACTAGCTTCCACTAGACAACCAATGAGATTCCCTTAACCCCCTTCCATATACTACAAAAAAAAATTTCATTCACTCAAGTTTAAGAACCATTGTTTACTCTAAATACTCATTTGCAGTATTTACGAGGGTTGGAATTGATACTCTAAATCTCATGAGTAATTACAATGTACAAACAATTTATTTATTTAATAAAGTAAGACATATTTTAGTTGACATTTAGTAGCATTAATCTACAAAATTAATAAACCAAGAGCCAAGGTTATCTTCTATAAGTGAAATATGTATGTGGAGATATACAGATATATCATGTTTAAGAGATAACTTAAATGATATGTAGTAGATGGATAAGGGTACCTTTTCCTGGTAAGGCTACGAACACAACCCTTTTTGTAGTTGTTACAATTATTGTAAAGTGTTACAAATGATCTGATCCCGACCAATCATGCGGAGAAATGTGAGCACAAAGATTTTGTATAAGACCGTACCATGAAATGAATAGCTTCACTATTTGACTCCGTTGATAGAATAGACTTACATTTCACAAGGATGACCATAGGTGACTTGACCTGAATTCTGAGTGAGTTGTGAACTCATATCTATGAAGGCAGTCCTTTTATTACATAGGTGAGAATGGTATGTATCGCTGGCTCAATATTCTTTTAATAATGGGGATTTGACTGATTAGGTAGCTGGAAACGTAGCTTCACAAGAAGGAATTTGTATCAACCTTTTTACTTCTTTAATTTTTTTTTTCATTGTTAGTTTCTTTGGTTTTTTTGCTTTCTTTGGTTGGATTATTTTAATTAATAATATGTCATTTTAAAACTAATTATATTTTTATTTAATTAATAAGAGTCGATGTTAAAAATAATATAATTATTTATAAATAAAGATATGTGTAAAAAGAAACTTGAATATTTGAAATAATAAGCATTAAAACTATTTAACTGACACATAATTATGTAAATAATTTAAAATAGAATAGTTCCAATTTTTTAAATTTAATTTGCGCATGCTTTTATGTAATGTGTTTTATATTGAGTTTATCCAATTTGTATTTTGTAAAAACTAATTAAAATAATTCTACATAGTTCAATTGATAAATTCATTATAAGTCAACTTTCAAGTTTGTTTATAAGCTCACATGATCCTATTTTAAACATTACAAACCACGTGTATTGCGCGTGTTCTGAAATTAGTATCTTATAAATGTTATAATATATGTTTGCATGCATTAATAACATAGCATGCATCATCTATATTATGGTATAATAGGGAAATCATTTCAAATTGTAAAAGTGTGGAAAATATTTACAACATATAGCAAAATTTTACAACTGCCAATGATAGATGCTGATAGACACTGATAGAAGTGTATCAATGTCTATCAACGTCTATCATTGATAGTTCATTTAGTTTGGATGTATGATGTATGTATATTATTAATACTTTCATTACTTTAGTATATAAACGTTATGTATGATTAAGTAATGAAAATTAAAATTGAAATTGCATGAAGCATGACACTACTTTAGGTAATTTTATAAATGTTATAATTTTACTAAGTACGTCATTATGTGCAATGTTTGACTCTAATTTATTTAATTTATTTTATAATTGTTATAATTAAATGAAATTATAAATTAAAACCAATGATAAAAAATTGCATGCAAATTTAGGTTAAAATCATTTTTTAAATAGTTTAAAATTTGATTCACATAGACCTAGTTCACAATATTTCTAATATGATTAGAAATTTGTTTGATCTTTTTAATCAGTTTAATAAGATTAAATTGATTTTAATAAAAGATTAAAGTTGTAGCAAATGTATCTATAAGGCTGAAGGTTAAAATGCATTAAATAAAACAATTAAAACATTTTGATCTGATCGAGGTGGAGAGTATATGGATCTGAAATTCCAAGATTATTTGACACTGTATGGAATTATATCTCATCTCTCAGCACCTGGTAAACCTCAGCAGAATGGTGTATCAGAAAGAAGAAATCAAACCCTGTTGGACATGGTTCGGTCTATGATGAGTTATGCTTCCTTACCTGACTTGTTTTGAGGATATGTTGCAGCTTACATTTTGAACTGCATTCTATTCAAAAGTGTTATTGGAACATGTTTGGAATTATGGAGTGGTCGTAAAGGTAGTTTACGCCATTTTAGGATCTGGGGTTGCCTAACATATATGCTTAAGACAAATCTTAAGAAATTGGAACCTCGTTCAAAATTGTGCTTAGTTATAGGTTACCCTAAAGGAACGAGATGTGGTTACTTCTGCGATCTTAAAGATAATAAAGTGCTTGTATCGACAAACTCTATTTTTTTAGAAGTGGACCACATAAAGAAGCATAAACCTCGTAGTAAGATAGTGTTAAATGAACTTTCGAGTGAAACTATTGAACCTTCAACAAGAGTTGTTGAAGAGCCTAATATCTAAACAAGAGTTGTTGAAGTTGGTTCATCTAGTAGGTCACATCCACCTTAAACGTTGAGGGAGCCTCGACGTAGTGGGAGGGTTGCGAACTTGCCTATTCGTTACATGGGTTTAATAGAAACCCTAGCTATCATAGCTAATGATGATGTTGAGGATCCGTTATCTTACAAGAAAACAATAAAGGATGTTGACAAAGATGAATGAATCAAAGCTATGGATCTCGAAATAGAGTGTACGTACTTCAATTTAGTTTGGGATCTTGTAGATCAACTTAATGAGGTTAAACCTATAGGATGCAAATGGATCTACAAGAGAAAACGGGATGTTGATGGGAAGGTACAAACCTTCAATAATAGACTTGTGGCAAAGGGTTATACCCAAGTGTGAGAGTCGACTATGAGGAGACTTTCTCATCTGTTGCCATGTTGAAGTCTATCCGGATACTCCTGTTCATTGCCTCATATTATTGTTGGAGTTAGCATGCAATTGGCAAAAGAAATTAAGATCATTAAGCACTCTAATTCATCAATTTTAGCATATAAGTAAGCATGTTCATAAGATAAAAGGAGGGTTTCTGAAACATACCTTTGTAGAACTCTTCTATCTTTAAATTGAGCTTGAATTTCCACATCAAAGTGTTGTAGACCACCACTTGATCTAATTATAAATGGTAAGTCGACCATTCACAGGTTGTTTGTAATAATGGTGGGTCAATTACTATTTTACCCCCGAGATTACATCTTGCTTCTTAAGTCCCACTGATAATCTAATAAAAAATTGGTTTGTGATCCAATCACGAAATTGAGCCCTCTCAGGCTAGTGAGAGGGTGGGGTCCTTTATTCAGACCTAGAATTAGTACTTAAGAGTACAACCTCTCTACTATCCCTAAAAGTGGGTAGGAGTGAATTCCGTCTTGCACCCTATGTCTCCAGCTATCTACCCGGTCTTACCTCTTAAATGGGAGACTTATTGAGCTGGCACTGTTGATCCAACTCTCATTTATGAAAATCTAAGGATAATCCCGAATAAATAGAAGTTCATAGTTAGCTCATAATTAAGGTTGATTTACCTAGGTCATCACTTTGAAATAGTCAGTCTTAAATAGTAAACAGTGTTATAAAGCAAGAGTGACTTGTTTCTTCGTTCGGTCTTACACAAACTCATTGCATAGGACGCCTCCACTCGTATGTCTCCACATGAACGATTCTGGATCACATCGTTTTTACTAAACACAAAGTGGGCCGCGTCCGATAGTGTTACTAGAATAAGGTACCTAACCTTATTTGTATAATATAGACTGTTTTGGCTATCAACTCGAATTTGAACCACTTTTATGTCTCCACATAAAGTTGAAATACTCATGTAACAATCATGGATCTTATTTTATTGGAACTAGGCTTTACAAGTGTAATTTACATATTCAATAATATATTTATTAAATAAATCTCAATAACATCTTTATTGTAAATAGAATATGTTTAATATTACAAACTGCGAGTTTTAGGACATGTAACCTGACAAACTCTTACTTAGACTAAAACTCCAGTGTGTTTACATATATACAAATATACAATGTTGAGTATGAGATAATCAATACAACAAACTAGGGCATCAGATACCTAATAATTCTCCCACTTGCCCTACATTTATCTATCTCGTAGTACTAGTCCCACTAGGTGACTCTCAAACATTTTATCTGAGAGAGCCTTTGTAAAGGGATTAACTAAGTTGTCTTTAGTGGCTATCTGCATGACGATCACATCTCCTTGGTGTACTATCTCCTCAATGAGATGATACTTGCACTCGATGTGTTTTCCGTGCTTATGGCTTCTTGGTTCTTTGGAATTTGTAACTACTCCACTATTATCACAATAAAGGGTTATTGGTAGGTGCATATTTGGAACCACTTCCAAATCGATCAAGAACTTTCTAAGCTCCTCCGTTAAGAGTAAAAACTTATCTTGAAGTGAACTACTGAGAGTCCTTATCAGTCTGAAAGTCAGAATCAATTTATCCAATGAGGATCAAATCCTTAGCACCATATATGAGCATATAGTCCCTCGTTCTCCGAAAATACTTGAGGATATTTTTAATGATAGTCCAATGATCATATCCAGGATTGGACTGATACCTGCTGACAATTCCAACTGCATAGCATATGTCGGGGCGTGTACACAACATGGCATACATAAAACTTTCAACTGCTGATTCATAAGAAATTCATTTCATAACCTCAACCTCTTGAGGTGTCTTAGGACATTGTTCCTTAGAAAAATGAATTCCATGCCTGAAAGATAACGTTTCTTTCTTGGAATTTTGCATTTTATATCTTGATAACATTTTGTCTATATAAGAGGTTTGAGATAATGCTAGTGTTATGTTTTTGTGATTCCGAACTATTTAGATCCTAAGAACATACTGTGCATCTCTCAAATCCTTAATTTGGAATTGCGATGATAGCCATCTCTTAATGCCAACTAAGAATTTTACTTCATTTCCAATTAGTAGAATATCATCAACATATATAACTAGAAAAGCTATAGTCTTGTTGAAAATCTTCTTGTAAACGCAAGGTTTGTCAACGTTCTGTTCAAAGCCACAAGATTTGATCACAGTGTTAAATCTTATATTTTAGGAACGTGACGCTTATTTTAATCCATAAATGAATCTCTTAAGCTTGCAAATCTTTTGCTTTTGACCCTGTACAATAAACCTCTCTGGTTGAGACATATAGATACTCTCTTCAAGATAACAATTCAGAAACTATAACAAGAGTATTCTAATATACTTGATCATGGCAATCGAAGAAACTGGTTCTTCATAGTCCACCCCATCTCTTTAGGTAAACCTTTTGGCCACGAGTCTAGCTTTGTAGGTCTGTACCTTACTAGATTGGTCTCGTTTTCGCTTGTAGATCCATTTGCAACCAATAGGTTTTACCCCTTCTTGTTGATCTACAAGTTCCTAGATTGAATTGAAGTACATTAACTCCATTTTGAGGTCCATGGCTTTTATCCATTGGTCCCTATTCACATCTTCCATTGCTTGTTTAAAAGTCAATGGATCCTCTATATCATCAGGTATGACGACTTGAGTTTCCGTTAAACCCATGTATCTATCCGGCTGTTGAACAACCCTCCCACTACGTCGAGGTACTCTCGACTTTTGAGAAGGATGTGAAGTACCAGTTTCATTAACAACTCTTGTTGAATGACCAGTTCAACTCTTGTTGATTTATTTGTAGTTTTTATGGACATCTCACTTAATACTAGCTTACTACGAGGTTGATGTTCTTTATGTGGTCCTCCTCTAGAAATGTTTCACTTGTTGATACAAATACTTTATCTTCTTGAGGATCATAGAAATAACCACCTTTTGTCTCTTTAGGATAGCTTACAAATAGGCATATTTTTAAACAACGTTCCAATTTTTATGGGTTTGCACTAGTACATGTGTTGGACGTCCCGAAATCTTGAAGTGATGTAAACCACCTTTACATCCTCTCTAAATCTCGTAAGGTGTTTCTGAAACACTTTTCGAGGGAATCATGTATAAAATATACACAACAGTCTCTATTGCATGTTCCCAAAAAGAACTAGGTAACTGAGCATAACTCACCATTGAATGCACCATGTCCAACAGGGTTTTATTTCTCCTTTCTGTTACGCTATTCTGTTGAGGTGTACCAGGTTCAGTGAGTTGAGACTGAATTTCGTGTTTTATCAAATAGTCCTAGAATTTTAAGTTCATATACTCACCACTTCGATTTGATCAGAGTGTTTTAATCTTTTCACCTAATTGGTACTCAACCTCTGCCTTATATTCATTGAACTTTTCAAGTGTTTCGGACTTATGATGCATTAGGTAAATATAGCCATATCTTGAATAATCATGTTTGAAACTGATGAAATAATCATACCCTCCTCACGCTTTAACATTCATCAGATTGTAAAGGTTTGAATGCACTAACTTTAATGGGTTTTTTGGCTCTAAGACATTTTCTCGTAAAAGATCTTTTGGTCATTTTACCCTCAAGATAAGATTCACATGGTGGCAAAAAGTTGTCTTCTAACTGATTTAGAAGTCCACTCTTAACCAACCTCCCAATCCCGTTGAGATTAATGTGACCTAGTCATAAGTGCCAAAGATAGGTATTAGAAGAATTTTTTTGTTTCTTATTTTGAGTTTTAGCTGTTTTAAACATTTATATATTAAAAAAAGCTGTTACATTAGTCAATTTTAACACATATAAGTTATTTTCCAGTTTTGCAGAACATATTTTAATACCTTTTGAAATAATAAACACTTCATTATATTCAAAAGCGACTTTATACTTTTGTTCTAGCAAACATGTGATAGATATTAAATTCCTTCTCATGGAAGGAATGTAATAAACATTTGCAAGTAAATGAATCTATCTTCAAGAAATAACTTCATATCTCCCATTGCTATAGCTGAAACAACCACCCTGATCCCTATCTTAAAGGTTGTTTCGCCTTCTATAAGCTATCTCTAGGAACTAGTTTTCTGAGCGAAAACACAAATATGATTAGTGGCACTTGAATTTAATATCTAGGTTAATTTATCATTTTTCACTAAACATGTCTCAATGACAAGTAAATTATATTTACTTTGTTGTGCTTTCTGTGTTTCTTCATCTATGACATTCATGTTTATTACTTCTAACATATCCAAAATTAGTTCATTAACTGAGGTTCTATCCTTTATGTCACAGTTATAAATTTCTTTAAGAATATCATTCTTGACAGATTGTCCAAACAATATTTGTAACAAATCAATGATTCCTTTAACAAAAAGCCATGTTCTCGAATTTCTTAGCCAGTATATCAGATATATTTGCTAAGATAAGGAAGGGTCTTTTCATTGGCCTTAATCCATCTTTCATATGCATTCCTTTTTGGTTTGTTGATGAACTGGGAGGTTGAGGACATTTCTCTGTTAAAACAAATCTTAGGTCATCATCTGCTAGTATTACGTCTTTGTTCAATTTCCATATTAAATAATTAAGACCGTTAAACATATTGGAAGCATGTAATATTGAAGAATTCAACATGCTAAAGAAATAAACAAATTCTAATTAGTAAATTTCTATTATATGTAATTTTAATTTTAGCAGAAGTAATAATGTACCCAAATTTCATTATTTATTTGTAACGATACTTTAGTGAATTAGAGTAGATGCTACTGAGGGGCAGTCAAATACTCCTTCACTAAAGTAAGACAATCTTGACTAAATACTATCTCTAGAATAACTCATATTCCTATAGTTATTTAGTTACCATTCTCGGTAAAGAACTTACTAAAACTAAGTAATTCTTGTAAGTGTAACCCTCCATTTTTAGACCTCAGAGGTTGGCCCCAAGAATGCTATCGAATTGGAGAGTCAAAGTTGGGAATCAACCTAAGAAATCTTGTCCATTTTTGGAGTTTGAGTTGTTCCGAATCCCATGTTACAACCTTCCAAGGCATGGCTACTGTAAAATGACTAGCTTATGTCACATAAAGTCGACAAGTAGGTACAACACAGGAATCTCAAGTCAAAACTAATGCAAGAGACTGCAGGACATGTCACACATCCTTTACCCACTTACTATGAACTACTTTCCTTATTCACCTTGCTATTGACCCATGCAAACACTTTCCAAATAGAGGTCATTCCTAGGGTGATATGAAGCCGATCATGAATCTCACGGTGTGAACTCTTAGGGACGTAAGAGCCAAGAAAACATATTATATATGATATTAATCTCCCACCGAAGTGTTCTATTTGATTTGGGTACATATTTTCTTAAGTATATTCTGGCTAATAAAACAACTTAAGTCTAGGTGATTATCCAAGTATAATGTTTATATTTGGATTCTAACCTACGATATCTAGGTGATAAACCAAATTTAAAACCTCACATCGCTCACACATGCTCATAAACTAGCATTAACAACATTCAATTATTCGATTATAATTCCTAGGTAGGAGGTGTTCTATAAACCATCAACTTAAATACCTCTAGTCTTAGATAGGATTATAAACCGTTTGAGTTTGTAACCAAATTTTGCAAGATAACGACCTATTTTAACTATTAAAACATGTTATTTGTTAACCCTAAGTGAGCATGCATCCTATCTTTGTTATGGACTTTAAATGTCTAATCCAGTTTTTATAACAATTATAAAACAATAGACATGCTGATCATCCATAACATACATCAAGTATTTCGAGATTTAATATAACACTTTATATTAAATACTTGAAACTCTAAACATGCATACTATATATTATAACTTTTTGTAACATACTTTCTATGGTGGGATTTTAAATCTACATGGTATACTATATGCACATACAAGATTTATTTAATTATAACATACATTCACAATGCATAAATAATTAAACACACACTGATGTGGACCAGTTTTTCCATTTCAAGCAAGCAATTAGCCTAAATTATTATTATAATAATAAAAAAAACCAGCTTAAAAAGGCTTCTAGTCTTCACGAACCGACTCGAACCGGCCAAATCGGATATCCAAAGCTTCAAAACAGGTTGAACCAGCTAAAAAAGGGTTGAATCAGACCTCCTTGACTTGAACCGACTAAACTGGTTCACTTGAACTGCCGGTCAAGTCGCATGCGAACTTTCTGAGCTAGGATGAGCAGTGTTGCAACGCTCTATCCCAGCATCGCAACGCCTCAAGCTCTTGTAGAATAGTGTTGCAATGCTCTGTGGGCAACGTTGCAATGCTGCTTTGTAGTAGCTTCAAAGTTGGTTTTCTTCAGCTGGCCTTCCTTACTTCTTTCTTCAATTACAACCTAATTGCAACTCTATTGACTCCAACAAATTTATAGACTCTTAATCACACATTAAGGCCCATAAACAAAGAGCCAATTACAAGAATTAACACTTAATTGAAGAGAACTTTAATGTCAAAACTGAAATTATCCATATCAGCAACCATTTTCATACTACCTATGAAAAAACACCCATTATGCTAAAATTACCATGAATTGAGTGCTTAAATCATGCTTTGATATCAATTGTTGGAGTTAACATGCAATTGGTAGAGGAAATCAGGATCATTAAACACTCTAATTCATCCATTTTAACATCTATGTAAGCATGCTCATAAGATAAAAGTGAAGGAACTCTTATAAAGAGTACCTTTGAGCGGAAGTAGATTGTTCCAAACTCATTGTGTTACCACATTTACAATCTAACAGAACAAATATGCATTATATAACAAAATTACTGGCATGCTTTTAACAAAATAATAATAATAATAATAATAATAATAAGAGAACAAGAAAATATACCAGTTGAAGAACTTTTCTTCACCGAAATCTCCTTTCTCCAAGGGCTGTTCCTCTCGCTCTCGCTGGGAAAGTCCACTTCAATTGTTCACCAAAACACCGGTTGTCTACTCACGAACGACCTCCACATGAACACAATAACAATGAGGATGACACCACCATTTAGAACACTCAGTATTCTCGAGGTGTGAATCCAAGAGGTGTGGGCTCTGTTGGATTTGGTAGAGGGAAGAACGAAATGAAAATTGTATCACTACAAGAATTTTAGGCTTTAATGTCGGTTGACAACTGACATTAAAGATAGTGTTGTTAAAGCCCTTTAATGTTGGTTTTAAACCGACATTGAAGAGGGTGTACAATGTCGGTTTAAAACCGACATTAAAGACAATCGACATTAAAGAGCTTTGATAACACTATCTTTAATGTTGGTTTTAAAGCCCATAATTATTATCCATTTTTTTCAATTATTATTTGTTTTTTTGTAAATACCATGTTCGTTTTGTTCAATTATTGTCCGTGTATTCAATATAATTATTGTCCAATCCATTTTTCATGTCGATCAAAAAGTTAAAAACGATATGTCTCTAAAACTAAGGTAATCAACCTATCCATGCACAAAATAAATTCTTAATTGATTTCACAAATCCATAATAATAAGTCACAAAAGAGGAATTGGATGATAGTTTAACTCTAAAACCAAGGTAATCAACAAATTACCAAAACTCATAAGGGTTACACAAAATTAAAATATTATTGGATCCAAACAACTTTTATTGGTGCATCAAAAAAGAGCAAGAACTTACTTTTAAACTATAAAATATAAACTAAAACTTTTAAATACCCCCCTCCCAAAAGAAAAAAAACAAAAAACAAAACAAAAGTGCACACACTTGTTGCCATTATATAGTGTTCTCCAAATAATCTTTCAATTGCTCTTTCATTATGTTCTCTCCACCATCCACCACAGATTTGATCCAAATTGAAAGCATGACTTCCTGCAAGTAGAGAAAAATAGGCAAACATATAATAAGAATTCAATTACCCCACACAAAGAATTTATGAAATTCAAACTAGGTAGCTAGGGAAAGACAACATGGGAATTTATGATTTCGAGTCTTCATGAAAATTTGCAAAGAAGGCTAAGACATCATGTTTTGTTATAAACAACAACTCAGAAGCTCGAATCACATAATAAAAATCCAAAATATGCCAAAACATAAGCATAAGCATACGAAAGAGGAAAGGAGGAAACTAGCATCTCCAATTAAAAAGTTTTATATTATTCATATAATTAAAAGGTAAAAAGCCCCCTAAAGCAACACCAAAACTTCAAGCAACTCAAAAGCACACCAAACGGATACAAGACTTCAATCAAATGAAACCACAAAAAATGTCTCCAACTAAAAGATGCTATCGAGGGTCAATCCTAGATAATGAAGAATTTGATTCAAATTGACGAAGAAGCACAATAAATGGTTAAACAAGAGATAACAAAAGATTCAAAGATGATAATGAAGAATTAACCTAACCCACAATGCATGAATAATCCACAAAATACCATAGTGCAATTGGATTCATTTAGACAAATAATGCATAAATATAAACGACCAAAGGATGCCTAAGAAGTTCCATTACCATAAACCAACCAAACCATAAACTACCAAAGGATGCCTAAGAACCTATTCCAAAACTTTAGAACAAATAGACTTTTAAGATAAGCATCTTATAAATATTACCTTGTACTTGTTATTAATGTTGTTATGAAGTCCTTTTTGTGTTGAGTGCAATGTTTTCCACTTGTCAACCTTCTTTAAAACATGTCCAATACAATCTTCCTATATTCCTTCCAAATCCTTAGAATCAAAATTTAGCCTTACACATCAAAACTTGAACCTAACAAAATGAAAAACTTCACTCAAAGTCATTTCATTATTACTCAAATAAATTAGCTCCCAAATTCTAATTCGACTAGTTTTCAAAAGAACCTTACTCTGAAATAGTTTCGTATCCACTCGAAAAGGCCAAGAAGAGACTATTTGAAAAAAAAAAGAAAAAGAATCGCCTTGTCAAAGAGAGAAGAAAAAAAGAAGATAAGAAAACAAGTAACCTATCTTCATAATGGTTCAATCACCACAATATTGCTCCTTTCTCTTGTATAATCCTGTTCAAGTGAAAAAAAAGTGTAACAACAATTAGTAACCTATCTACTATTGAGATAATTTTGATCATAAACAAAATTGATTCTCATAGATTTAGCTAGTTTATCTAGTTGCAGTTTAACGCTCAAAGTATAAGAATATTATATCTTTCACAAACGGACTTGAGTAAACAACAAAGTATCTTCTTGAGTTGGTTTTAGTAACTCACTTCTTTCCCCCAGAAGAATAGCAATTGTAAGCATAAAAAGTACCTTCTTGAACTGAGACGTATGCATCTCATATGTTGCAGCACACCGACTCTCTCATGATTGGTTTCATGCTTGATATGACATCCCGTACTTCCTCAAATATATTGAAAAAGTGTTAAAACAGTAACTATTTAAAGTGAAACTGACATTTATTTTACTTTTATCTCTCAACAAAATTGTAAACATCCTATATATAAAAAATCTAAAGAAAGAGAGAGAAAGAAAGAGAGAAATCAATGAATTACTTTTATCTCTCAACAAAATTAAATAAACATCCTAAAAGTATCTTGTTGTCTACTTCTCATCCCTTACCTTGCATGCGTAAATCTGCATTATAAGTCTTTTGATCTTGAAAAAATTGCCATTATTGCTAAGCACTGAGAGCTCCTAACCTTTCTCTTCCTTCTTGGTACAAAATAATTTCACTTTTCCTCAGCATTCAAAACACAAGATAGAATCACTAGCTAAGCAAACAAATCATTATGATATCAATATCCTCTTTTCATAATAGGAAACTACTATTCAAACACAAGTTAGTTTCAAGGTGATAGTGAGAAGCAATATTTTATACTTCACTTGTTCCTTAACTGAAATTCAAAAATCAATGGTGCACTTTCCTCTAGTAAAACTTGTAACTAAAGGATGGTTAGCAAATAGAAATTCAACAATTGTAGACGTGGAAAATTCGTCATCTCCAACAAAAACAAAACTCAGTAAATTACAATCCAACCAAATAAAATCTCATATAACATTGAGCAACCCAGTATAATCTTCTAAGCAAAACACCCCCACATTCCACTCTTTTTAGTTATTAGTCATCAAATATTAATGCAAACAATTACACTTAATCAAAACTACGATTATCATAACTTCAAGATAGTTATAGCACACAATCTAATCCTACAGTTCATAATAATATGATAAAAAGAAAATAAGCGGGCTCATTCTTCAGCAGGCAATGCTCCTCAAGTCATGTACCGCGTACTGTTTTACCTTGCTCTAATAAAAATTGGTAATCAAGCATATATTATCATATCAGTGCCAGTTCACAATCAAATTTTAAGCAAAGATGCAATGTATACCTTACATATAAGGAACAGATACCAATATAGGCAAGAAAGAAGAAAAGATTATCTAAGTAGGGCACGTGAAAGTTGAGGCATAAACAATAACTGTAGTCATGAAGGTTGAGCTAACAAAGAAGAAATTTTAACTAGAATATAAAATAACCACAAGAGAACAAGCCAGTTAATGTGTCAACATTAGATCATCTTTCAGGTATCAAACGAACAGAGGTGAGGCACAATTTTCTCAGTGAACTTATACAAAAGTAACATCCACTCCCCCCCCCCCCCCCCCCCCCCCCCACCCTTTTTCGCAATACACATACGCTCCACTGCTATTAGTGTTTTGTTGGTCACCTAATGGACCATTAATGAAATATAGGTGAAATGAGATGCTCGAGAGTTTTAAATTCCAAATAGAAGAAATAGAGGTTAAGCCACCACCAACAAAATCAACACAAACAACAACCAATTCAGTATGATTTACTTCTTCTTTTATTGAAAACATTATTCCATTATCCCTCTCTAATACCAAATATAAAGAACATGACATTATTTTTTTAAAAAAAAAAAAGAAAAGAAAAAAGAAAAGAAAGAAAAAACATTTTCTTTCCTCTGGATTCCATTTACTCATTTTTAAGTCGCTACCACAACAATACCCATCAAATAAAGCTTTAGAATTTCCTTTTGCTTGATTTGAACAAAGCCTGCTCCCTGTTTCACTTTTTCGCCGCTACCACCAATAAGCCTGCTCTGAAGTAAGTGAGTCGCCGGTCTTCTCTCTCCGCGAAGAGTGCATTCAAGACCATCGGTTGCTGGAAATGGACAAGAAGGGGGGTCGGGGAAGGTGTTGGCCGGATGCTTGGCCGGGTTGTGGGTTTCGCATGGAAGGAAAAAAGGAGTCACGTTGGAAGGGTTTCGCATGGGTTGTGGGGTGAGTGAAAGTCTGGGAATGAAAGAAGAAAAGAGGGGGGGGGGGGGGGGGGGCGGGGGGGAGGGGGAGTCTGAAGGGAATGAAAAAAAAATTGGGGGGAATGTCGGGTTTCTATCAAACATTGATAGATATCTATATATCATGGTCTATCTTTGAAAGGTAGTGACATTTTGTTATATCTATAAATAAGTTGGTTCATTTTTCATTAATTGAAAGCAATCCATATTCTTTTGGTAAGAAAGGAAACCATATAAATATATTGTCACAATTAGAGGAATGTTCATTATATATGTATATATATATATATATATATATATATATATACACTACTACTACTACTATACTACTATTACTACTGGAAAAATCAAGAATAAACAATAGTAGTGACTTTTTTTGTGTGATATATTAAAAGTACGATGACATGATTTAGGCACACCTGAAAATGCAAGGACTCAAATAAAATGAAAGGTTGTTTTCAAATATAGGAAAATGAATCTAAAAAGCATTGACGATAGTTGAAAGTAGTTTACTTGGTTGTTATGTTGAAAGCATTAATGATAGTTGTAACAATAAAAATTCTAGCAGCAATAAAACAAGTAAAGTCACGCAACAGTTGTAACCTAGTTCGGTGACAAAAACCTACGTCTGCAAGGTTGGACGCCCAAGAAAGATAGTCCACTAATATTAAAGAGTTAAGAAGTTTACAACGTAGTACTTATCTATAATCCCCAAACTACTACCGTGGCTCACGTAGAGCTTAACTCACCCGTCACTTAGGCTCCCATTAGATGTGAGACTCCCTCTCAACTAAAGCTAGGCTTCCTTTGAGTATGTATAGTAGCAACGAATACTTCGGCACCCGACAGTGTGTGACTCTTCCTCTCATGACAATACCTTTCCCAATATCAGTGAAAATCCTTCACTGATGATTCTTAGGAACTCCTGAAGATGAAGAACTCCCTTCTTCGAAGCTGAGTCTTAGGCTCCCCCTAAGACTGAGAGTCCCTTCTCTGGCAGCTAGGGCTTAGGCTCCTTCTAAGCCGTAATAATCTTCAAAGTCATGCATCAGTGATCAAGGGACTTGAAGATGAGTCTACAAAGGTTTGTTGATTCTTCACTTGATCTGTAGTAAAACATACTGTAATTTCTGTATTTCACATAACCATATGTTTTCGTTTGTGATTGTAATTGTAATATTTATATACGATTGAAATTGGAAAGATCCTTCCGCTGCTCATGGAAATCCTCACGTCCGATTTCCTTCAGCTACTACAGAGTCTCTCATCTACATTAGTTCCACTAGAGTCTTTTGTTATTTTTAAATGAGGTTGTGCAAGAGTTCTTTTAACACGAGCACCTTCAAGGCCAAATTTCTTCACTAAATTATTGGCATATTTACTCTAAGAGATAAAGATTCCCTCATTCATTTGCTTTACTTGAAACCCTAGAAAATAAGATAATTCTCCTACCATAATCATTTCAAATTCATCATGCATGTGTTTCGCAAAGAGCTCAACCATCTCCTGAAACGTTCCTCCAAAAACAATGTCATCAAAAGAAATTTGTACAATTAAAAACTTTTCATTAGATCTCCTTACAAAGAGAGTTTTATCAATTCCCCCTCGCTTGTACCTATTGTTAACAAGAAGTTGGGTTAGACACTCGTACCATGCCTCGGGAGCTTGTATGAGGCCATAGAAGGCCTTGTTGAGTTTATACCCATGCTCAGGATGAGAAGGATCCACAAATCCTTTGGTTTGAGCAACGTACACTTTCTCGTTTAGAATTGCATTCAAGAAGACACTTTTCACATCCATCTGCTATAATTTAAATGTCAAAAGACAAATAATGCCGAGCAAGATTCTGATAGCTGCTAATCTTGCAACAGGAGAAAAGGTTTCATCGAAGGCAACACCTTCAACTTGAGTAAATCCTTGGGCCACTAATCTTGCTTTATTTATGATCACATTTCCATCCTCTTCAGCCTTGTTTTTCAAGATCCACTTTGTGCCAATAACATTCACAGAATCATGCTTGAGAACAAGAGCCCGGATGTCATTCCTCATGAATTGCCTGAGCTCCTCTTGCATGGCATTTACTCAACATTCATCTTCAAGAGCATTTTTTTTAACATTTTTTGGTTCAACAGGATAAGTGAAGCAAATATTGTTGATTATGTCAAGAAAATTAACCTTATCCTTTCTTCTAATTATCACTCCATTCTCCAGATCCCCAATAATGTTACTAGGGATGATTTTTATAAACCCTATTAGAAGGTTGCTTGTTGCTTGTGTCTATCTACTCAAAAGTATTCTGGTTAATCCCCACAAGATTTTTTGAATTCATGTCTGTCTACATGTCAAATGAGATGTTAGGCACATTAGTATTAACAATTGGAAAAATATTTAGATTTTTTTTTTCAATAAGAGAAGAACAAGGAGAAGTAACATCATCATCCATTACAGTATGAGTTCGCTTTTCATAGACACCAGTTGGCTTTACATTACAGGGTTTTAAACATTGTTCATACATACACTTATGTACATCACAATTTAATGAGCCCAACATACAACACTAGTCCCTATATGGCAGACACATGTATACTAACAATTACAGAGTAATCAGTTCCTTCAACCCATGTCTTTGAGTGGAAAAGCAATAACAGAGATGTCTTCTAAGGAGTGATTGCTACTTCGGGGAAAATCACTTTGAAAACATGAGCCAGAAGCCCAGTGAGTGACTAACATTTAAAACATAAGTATCATACATAAAACCAAGTAAACTGAAAGGTTTAACTGCAAACATAAACTTAGGTAAACAACATTCACATTAATCATTTTAACATAACAGATTGTATCTGTACATAACTGAACTATTTCTCAGTTGAGAGTGACCCTCTTGCTCAACTCCCAACACTTGGCCTCTTTCCTGAGAGTGAACCCTCTTATCCAACTCTCTACCTTACATAACTGCATTACTACTTAGCTGCGAGAAGGAACCTTTTTGTCCAACTCTCCATACTGCTCTAGGTTGAGGTGTGTCACCTTTGTCCACTACCTTCCACCTAGCTTTCCTCATAACATACGTAGGTTAAGGCATGTCTCCTTTGTCCATCACTTTACCTCGTAGTTCCCTAGGATAAGATGTGTCATCTTTGTCCATAACCTTTCTCCTATTTTTAGCGATCCTAGGTGCACGTAGACTGGATCCTATCATTAAAACTCACGTCTAAGACTTAGCTCCAGTATCTGCACACTTAGTCCTTCGGTACTGAGAAATTCATATTGAACTCATATCTAGGACTGAACTCCATTACGTTCACATCAAGTTGCTCAGTACTGAGCTATTCATAACATAGATTGAGCTCCAATACCTTCACATCTAGTCCTTCAGTACTGAATTATTCATTTCTAAGGCACATTCTTATCTTTATATGACTTAGTTTCCCTAAGGCATTCTGTAGTAACACATACTCATGATCACAGGAGTGCGTAACATAAACATAAAATCAACGCATAAACATAACATTAAAGAGAGATGCATTATTTTGGAAACTATTTGAAAATAGTTGTCATAAATATCTTTCAGTAAACATGAATTGCTAAATCATTCATAAAGCATTTGCAAATAATTTAAAGCATTTAAAGTCACTCATTGTCTTTGGAAATCCTCTTAATGTACTCTTTCTTTTGATGTCAAACCTGTAGACATCACAATGCATTCTATCCATTAGCATTGCCCCCATTTTAGGGACTAATTTTTCATAACTAGCTTACTTTGTCTTAGTGTGCAGCGTTATTTTCCAATGCCAAGCTCACTGTGCGTTGAACCCTTAGAATTCTCTTCTAGATGCGAAGTGTGCTATACGGCAGTCACACACACACTATCAATGCATACCATGCGTCCATTGCTAGTCTTATTCGTTCAAGCCTTCTATGCATTCAAGCTTTCAGTCTATGTGCTCACAGCCTACTGCATGGTCCATTGCATTGTTAGCATTTGCGCTAATCATTCTGCCCATGCACTGATCTTGTAGCACATCAACTCATGACCTATGCGTTCATCCAATCACGTGCCACATGCTCTAGCATAACCTTGTGCCTAAGACCTTATGTGCCTACCTACACAACTCGCTCACTCTGCCTTACAGACCAATGCCCTTATAGCGTGCTCTTGCACTTATGGCCTCAACATGCATTGCATGGTCCAAAACATCTCAACACGTCCTTGTGCCCAGGCTAACGCATTCCTTGCATGCAGCTTAGCTTTCAGCGCATGCGTTCAGCATCATCGTCTGGCCCTTTAAACTGCTTGTTCAAGATTTTCAGATTCCACTTACTATTTGAATAACTAATTTCCATGCCTTTTCTCAAGTAATTTTCTCTAAAATGTCTTAGCAAGCTTTCCTTAAAATTTCAGCCCAGAACTCCTCGTGATTTGGCCGAAATCCTCAAATCAACAAGACTGGCTCGAGCATACCTGAGAGCTTAACCTTCAACAGGATTCTTCAATCTCCAGCCTGGTTCTTCTGGAATTTCCTTCTGGCAACCAACCTCAGCAACTAGACACACTTAGGGTTTGAATGGCTTTCGAATCACTCCTTTTACATGAGTGAATTGCTCACATCCTCTCTTTGAATTCAGGCTTCCCTTTTATACTAGCAGCTGCATGCTAACCCTTCATTGTCAGGCTGCCACATCATCCTTAAAGAGATAAGAACAAACCAAAGAATGACAATAGGCTTAGCTAATCGTTCACTAAGCTGATCCTTTCCTCTTGGTCATCAACAGAATGGTCAACTCTCAAGCCAACACTTGCAACCATTTGGCCCCATGCCTCCTTCAATAATGCATCGCCCAACCTTGGCCAATGCATAGCTCACCTTGAGGCTATTGCGTTCCTTCTATGGTTGTATACCTTAGACCAACACATGTCCTAGCCCATGCATAACTTAGTCTTAACATATCACCAACCAAACGTTAAACCTTCCTCAACGCACAACCACCGAGTATCGCATGCATCATGTACCTTGCACCAAGGCTGCCAACACTTTCTAAGTAGTCACACAGTCTTCAAGTGCAATCACATACCTCACTGCATACTTCCTTGATTCATCGCATAGCTTTAGCGTGCATCCAATACCCAGCAACTTGTGCTCATTGCCGTACACTTGTCAGCACGCACGCCTAGCCTCAACATTCATCCTCACGTTCATCGTGCAACCCAAGCGCACATTGTATACCCCATTGTCTTGCGCTCATCGTCTAGTGCTTATCATGCAGCCTCGCATGCCACTATGCGATCACTCTTATGCAACACCCAAACGACCAATGCCCACGCTCACGCAGAACTTTTGCGCTTCCTTGCTGCGCCTGGCCTATACTAATTATACGATGGCCCTTCCTCATTGCACGATCATGCAAGCCTCTTGGGGTCGTTTGACATGCTCTTCTCCCACGCTTGGACAACCCCTTCTTGTCATCAATCGACCAACCTACACCATACGTCCAATAACCTTAAAAGAACTTTGTTGCCGTATACTCTCTAACCTTGCAAGCTCTTTGGCTGCCGTACACCTTATGAATGCATTATGAAAAATCCATCAACTCATGCGTTCATGCTTAGCTCTAACGCATAGTTTGTCCTTAGATTCAACAGTTAGCCTAAAAAAACCTCTACAAGCCTTGGTTGCCACACATATAATGGCTCATGCGTCAATGCTTCCCAACACTAATGCATGCCTACTATTGGCTTCTATACTTAGCCAATTTTTTACTTGTTAAACTATCTAAAACTCACCTGAGACTAGGTTTTTCCAACACTTAGATTTTTCTTGATCCATCTTCCTAGTTTCTTTACTTCGTTTTACAACTTTACTTTAACATATTCTTAGTCTTTGCTTAGCATGGCTATTACTCACTTATGTAGGGAAAAATGGAGTACGAGGTTTACAATTATTTCCCCCTTAAGAAAATTTCATCCTAGAAATTTGCTCGGACTTACTTGTAATTAAGGTTTCACAACATCCTTTGGTTGTGAGACTTTATAACATTCTTCTTTACCATGCTTTCGCTGCGCTACTCTGACATTAACATGTTGATAAGAATTAATACTAGTATGTATGAACAACCTAGTCACAATAGTTTATGGTTCCTATTACATCATCTGGTAACTCTTCCATTTCCTGCTGAGACATAACATTCATTTTATTACTAGGGTGGTCCTGTTTCCCTTTCCTTTACAATGCCACTAGAACCTTCTTTTCCAGTTACCTTTGAACTAACTTACTAGCTACGAAATCACTTTCTGCATCGACTAAACTTCTCGACCTAACTGAGGGCATTCTTCCTAGAATGTCCTGTCTATCCACTATTGGGAGAATACATTCTTTCTATTATAACCTTTCCCAACTATAGCTTACCAAACTCTACACATAAGAGTTTCTTAACCGTACTAGCTTTAGCACATTAAGAAGTTCAAACTTTGAACTATTACATGAACCATCAGCAGATCTAGATATTTTCCTTTTCATCTTTTGCTGACCACTTTGTTCCTACATTTATACTCAACGTATCTTTGGTTTTTTTCGAGCTCGCCATTCCTTGTCTTTTCCCTTTCCTTTTTTGATTAACTTTAACTTTAATTGGGGCTCTCTCGATATGACACTATTTTCCTAAATTCACAAGAATAGACTCCACATTTGCCACCAACTTCTGGGCAAACTTGCTAAACATTCTATTTTTCTAGTTAAGAGTCTATTTCTACTTGTGAGATTCCCAACTTCAATTCCTGAAGCTGTCTTCTGAGCTACTGGATCCATATCTTTCACTTATTAGAACCCTCGTTCTTTTGAATCTCAAAGCTTCGAAAGGTAGAGTCAGGGTCCTCGTCGTCTGTTTACTTGCTCTCCCTACAACATCTACTTGACATCTTCCTTTTACTTAGGTAGTACACATGCTAGGGACTCACATAGAACTCAAATTATACAAAAACTTTCCCTTTCTTCCCAAAATCTCATGCTCTGATACCAACTTGTCACACCTCGCCCCAGATTACCCCTTAACCTGAAAGGAGATGTGACGACAATAGTTACCAACCCTTTTACAGGCACTGACTGCTTAATTAACTTGTTCAATCTGTTCTAAACCCTGGTATACATACATTTTATCAACATACTGAAGAGATTAACTCAAAACTTAAGACATTTACATTACAGAATTTTAAACATTGTTCATACATACACTTCCCAATATACAACACTAGTCCCCATATGACAGACACATGTGTACTAACAATAACAGAGTCATCAATTCCTTCAACCTGCATTTTTGAGTGGTAGAGTAGCAACAAAGATGTCTTCTGAGGAGTGACCGCTACCTGGGGGAAAATCATTTTGAAATCATGAGCTAGAAGCCCAGTGAGTGACTAACATTTAAAACACAAGTATCATACATAAAACTGATAGTAAATTGAAAGGTTTAACTGCAAACAAAAACTTAGGTAAACAACATTCACATTAAACCTTATGACATTAAAAATCATATATGTACATAACTGAACTATTTCTCAATTGAGAGTGACTCTCTTGCTTAACTCCCAACACTTGGCCTCTTTCCTAAGAATGAACCCTCTTATTCAACTCTCTACCTTACATAACTGCATTACTACTTAGCTGTAAGAAGGAGCCTTTTTGTCCAACTCTCCATATGCTCTAGGTTGAGGTGTATCGCCTTTGTCCACTACCTTCCACCTAGCTTTCCTCATAATATATGTAGGTTAAGGTGTGTCTCATTTGTCCATCACCTTACCTTGTAGTTCCCTAGGATAAGGTGTGTCACCTTTGTCCATCACCTTTCTCCTAGTCTTAGCCATCCTAGGTGCACATAGACTGGATCCTGTCATTAAAACTCATATCTAGGACTTAGCTCCAGTACCTTCACATTTAGTCCTTCGGTACTGAGCTTTTCATAATAAACTCATATCTAGGACTGCACTCTAGTACCTTCACATCTAGTCCTTCAGTACTGAGCTATTCATTTCTAAGGCATATTCTTATCTTTATATGACTTAGTTGCCCTAAGGACTTCAGTACTAACACATACTCATGATCATCGGAGTGCATAACATAAACATAAAGTCAATGCATAAACAAAACATTAAAATTAGATGCGTTACTTTGGAAACTAATTGAAAATAGTTGTCATAAAAAGCTTTCAGTAAACATGAATTGCTAAATCATTCATAAAGCATTTGCAAATCATTGAAAGCATTAAAAGTTACTCACTGTCTTTGGAAATCCTCTTAATGTCCTCCTTCTTTTGATGTAAAACTTGTGGACATCACAATGCATTCTATCCATTAGCATTGCCCCCTTTTTTGGGACTAATATTTCATAACTAGCTTACTTTGTCTTAATGTGCATACTTACCTTCCAATGTCAAGCTCACTATGCATTGAACTCTTAGAATTCTCTTCTAGGTGCTGAGCTTGCTATGCGGTACTCACACACACACTATCAATGCATACCATGCGTCCATCACATGCATTAATTGCTAGCCTTATGCGTTTAAGCTTTCAGTCTATGCGCTCACAACCTACTGCATGGCTTATCACATAGTAAGCCTTTGTGCCAATCATTCTTCCCATGCGCCCATCTTGTGGCACATCAATTCATGCCCCATGCATTTCCCCTAGTCGCACACCAAATGTTCTAGTGCAACCTTGCGCTTAACACCTTGCGCATCTGCCTAACAGTCTACTCACTCTGCCACACAGACCAACGCCCTTACAGCGTTCTCTTGCGCTTATGGACTCAACATGCATTGCATGGTCCAACATATCTCAACGATTCCTTGCACCCATGCCAAAAAATCCCTTGCACGGAGCTTAGCTCTCAACGCATGCATTCAACATCACCGTCTGGCCCTTCAAGCTGCTTGCTTGTTCAACCTAAACAGCTGTCTGCTTGTTGAAGATTTCCAAATTCCACTTTCTATTTGAATAACTAATTTTCTAGACCTTTTCTCAAGGAATTTCCTTCTATAAACTTTCTCTAAATATCTTATCAATCTTATCTTAAAATTCCAGCTCAGAACTTTTCGGGATTTGGCTGGAATGCTCAAATTATGAAGACTGGCCTGAGTTTATCCGAGAGCTCGACCTTCAGCCGGATTCTTCAATCTCCAGCTCGATTCCTCTTGAATTTCCTTTCGGAAATCCAACCTTAGCAACTAGACACACTCAAGGTGTGAATGGCTCTGGAATCACTCCTTTTGCGCAAGGGAATTGCTCAAACCCTACCTTTGAAGTCAGTATTTCCTTTTATACAAGCAGTTGCATGCTAACCCTTCATTGTCAAGCTGCCACCTCATCCTTAAAGAGATAACAGCAAACTTAAGCATGACAACTGGCTTAGCTAATCATTCACTAAGTTAATCCTTTCCTCTTGGTCATCAACGCAAGGGTCAACTCTCAAGCCAACGCTTGCAATCACTTGGCCGCATGCCTTCTTCAACAATGCATCGCCCAACTTTGGCCAACGCATAGCTTACCTTGAGGCTATCACGTCCCTCTTATGGTCGCATATCTTAGACTAACACATGTACTAGCCCACACATAGCTTAGTATTAATATATCACGAACCAAATGTTAAGCCTTCCTCAATGCACATCCATGAAGCATCGTATGCCTCATGTACTTTGCGCCAAGACTGCCAATGCTTTCCAAGCAGACGCACAGTCTTCCAGTGCAATCGCATACCTCATCGCATATTTCCTTGGTTCATCGCATAGCTCTAGCTTGCATCGAGTACCCAACACTTTGCGTTCATCACCACACACTGGTCAACACGCATGCTGAGCCTCAACGTTCAGCCTCGCGCTCATCGTACAACCCAAGCGAACATCGTATACCCCATTGTCTTGTGCTCATCGTTTAGCGGTTATCGTGCAACCTCACATGCCACTATGCGACCACTCGCGTGCAACGACCCAACCTTTAGTGCATATGCTCGTGCGCAACCGAGCGCTTCTTTGCTTGTGTCTGGCCCATACTCGTTGCACGATGACCCTTCCTCGCTGCACGATCATGCAAGCCTTTAGTGGCCATTTGACAAGCTCCTAGCCCACACTTAGACAACCTCTTTATATCATCACTCAGACAACCTACACCATGCATCCAATAACCTCAAAAGGACTTGGTTGTCACATACTCCCTAATCTCACAAACTCCTTGGCTGTCGCATACCTTATCAACGCATCATAAAAAATCCATCAACTCATGCATTTATGCTCATCTCCAATGCATAGTTTGTCCTTGGCTTCAACACATAGCCTCACACAACCTCTACAAGCCTTGGTTGCCATACAATAATGCCTCATGCATCAATGCTTCCCAACACCAATGCATGCCTACTCTTGGCTTCTATACTTAGTCAATTTTTCACTTGTTAAACTATCCAAAACTCACCCGAGACTAAGTTTTTCCAACACTTAGAATTTCCTTCATCCATCTTTCTACTTTCTTTACTTCCTTTTACAAATTTACTTTAACATATCCTTAGTCTTTTCTTAGCATGCCTATTACTCACTAATGTAGGGAAAAATGGAGTACGAGGTTTACACATAGTGCTTGAAGTTCCTGGTTGTAAGACTACTCTGTTGTGTATATGACAAACCGTGTTTAGAGCTTCTGCTCAAAAGTGAAATGGTAGCTTTGCATGTATCATCACATAAGCCATCAAGAGTTATGTTTTTCCTTTCCATAATTCTATTCCACTATGGTGTAATATGATTAGAAAACTCATGGTGAATTCCAACAGACTAACAAAACTCAGTGAATTTAGAGTTTTCAAACTTCTTACCCTGATCACTTCGAATGCGTATCACATTTAGATCTTTCTTACGTTGTAGTTGAAGACATAGAGCATGAAAAACAAAAAAAATGTCTGATTTTTCATGAATAAAATACACCCAGGTGTATCTAAAGTAGTCATTAACAATAACTAGAACATATTGTTTGCCTCCTATATTCTCAAATTGCATGGGTCTCATTAGATTCATATGAAGAAGTTCCAAAATGCGGGAAGAGCTAGAGTGACCTAATTGCTTGTGAGAGACATGAGTTTGTTTACCAGATAGACAATCTCAAGAAATAATTCTAGGAGAGCTTGATAAAGAGGGGAGACTAGTTATAACATTAGTTGCAAGAGCCTTTCGAACGACTCTATCTTTCAAAGCATGCATTTCCCTAGGAACATGTGGATCCAGGGAACCTTGCTCGGGAACACCTGCATGGATAGAAAAAAGAAAATGTTCATCCTATCATTTCTCTTCATCCTCAAGCTCAAACTCTCAACAGTTTATGGGAAACACAGTCGATCATATAGGGTTTACCGCAATTTCATCTTTTAGATGTAAATAACCCTAATCCTCAATGGCTCGCTTCATCTTGTCTAAAAAGACTACAAATTTATGAAGGATGATCAGAACTCCACAGGTAACAGTTATTAGAAGAATGTAAACCTGTCATAATGAGGGATTTGACATCGTCTGTGACAACACATTTTTCTTTGGTAAAGCTCACATTCAGACCTTGATCGCACAGTCGACTAATGCTAATAAGATTGGCAGTGAATTCTTCAACCAATATCACATCTTTCAAAGGAAGAAGACTCGGATAAGTCAGCTTTACTTTCCCAATGATTTTTCCACAAGCACCAACATCTAATGTGATCTTTCCAGAACTGACAGATTTTAGATAAGACAAATATCTCTCTTCACCATTCATTTACCGAGAGCTTTCACTATCAAAATACCAGTCGTCTTTAGCAGAGGATCTAAGCGAAGTCAAAACCACATTACAGTTATTCTGACTATTTTTCTCTCTCCACACATGTTTGACTCTTCTTCTGTTATAATAATCATGTGTAACATAGGGAGTACTTCTAAAATAGATGGGTATGTAGAGAATCTTTAGTAACTGAAAACAAAAAGGATGTTTGTGTCCACCTTTCCATAGTAGCGACAGATCCATCTTGGTCTAATCAAGTGGTCATCTTTTAACATAACATTGCCGATAAATGTACCTGTAAACCCATAAGATTATGGATCTTAAGCTTTAACAAATTCAATCTTTTGCTTCCCTTTTAGTTTTGACTTATTATAGTGCATACTTCCTTTTTTAGAAAATCCAAGTCTAGAGTTATCATCAGCAGATTTTTCTTCTGTTAATTTTTTTTTTCTAGAGATCCAGCACCAGTGTTTAACATTATGATATTCTTGCATATTGAATTCTTTTCAGCTTTAACTTGAGAACGTTCACACTTCAAATATGTAATAGTTGACATAAGTCTGTAATTGTCAACTATCAAGGTCTCAATTCTTTCTTTCTGCAGGTTAAGGGCTTTCTGATCATCTAGCCATTTGAGAAAAAGAGCATGATAAGAAGGTTTGATAGACTCAAGTCCTGTAGTGTCATGATTAGTTTTTGCATACACATCATATTCGGCAATATGACATGACGAGGTGTCTAAGGAGATGTTACTGACAAGTGCTTTGACATAATCCTCAAAGTCACTGCTATCTTCAAATTCAATATCGGACAACATTAAAATTAGCCTTTGCTCCGTTTCTTCAAATAAGTAGGACATTCAGCCTGTATATGACCAAATCCACCACACTCTCTACATTGAAGTTATTTTCTTTGTGAGGAAAAAAATTACTTGTCTTGTCAGGTTCATTTTTACTATTCTGAGATCTAAATTGATTGGGAGTAGATCCTCCAAACTTGTTATTACTGTAAGAGCCAGGCCTCTTACCAAATTATTTGAGTGAACGATTAAACTATTTTGAAAGTAGTGCAATCGATTCGGCAAAAGGATCTTTTGAATCTCTATCGTCACCAATCAACTCTTCTTTAACAGCTGATTGAAAAGCAATTCCCTTATTTTTCTTTTCAACTTTCTCGTCAAGGGACATTTCAAAAGTGAGTAAGGAGCCAAATAATTCATGTACTTTCAACTTTGTTATGTCTTGAGCTTCCTCATTGGTTGTGTCCTTCATGTCAATTTCTTGGGTAGAGATTTTAGAACTTTCTTGACAAGTTTTTCTTTTGAAATCTTCTCTCCGAGAGGAAACGACTCATTTTCAATGTCTAGCAAACGAATAAGGAATTCAACAATGGATTCCTCATCGTGCATTCTAAGATGCTCAAACTTTGATGTCACCAACTACAACCTGGACATCTTTACTTTAGGCGTTCCCTCATGAGCAATAGACAAGATATCCCATGCCTCCTTAATTGAGACACAAGTATTAATAACTCTGAATATGTTGCGATCTACACCATTGAATATCACATTCAAGGCAGGTGAATTTTCCAACGAGGCTTCATCTTCCTCTTCAGACTACTGAGCCTTTGGCTTCAGAATTTCCTTTCCATCCTTAGACTTGATGATAGGATGTGTCCATCAAGATGCAACAGTTTTGCAAGTTTTGCTATCAATCAATTTCAAAAAGGCACTCATTCGAGCTTTCTAGTATGAATACTTTGTTCTATCAAGAACAGGTGGATAAGTGGTATAGCCCCCTTCCTTAATTCCATCCATGATCGAAGCACCTGAGATAAGGGTGATCCACTCTGATACCAATTGAAAAAGCGTTACGATGACTTGTCACTCAATATGTGGTTGTGAAGCTAGTTCAGTGACAAACACCTATATCTAGGGAGCTGAACGCCCAAAAAAGATAAGTCCACTAATATTAAAGAGTTATGCAGTCTACAATGTAGTACTTATCTGTAATACCCCAACTACTATAGTGGCTCACGTAGAGCTTAACTCAGACATCACTTAGGCTCCCCCTAGATGTGAGACTCCCTCTTAACTAAACTATGTATGTTAATATTATCAAAGTTGAGTCTTAGGCTCCCCTTAAGACTGAGAATCTATTCTCTGGCAGCTAGGGTTTAGGCTCACCCTAAATTGTAATAATTTTCAATGTTTTGGATTCAACGGATAAAGAACATGGACAACGGAATAAAGTAAGCAACGAGCAAGATCACAATATAGGACAATGCGACTGAATGCTGCAAACATCTTGCTCTCAAAAACCTAAATCGGCATAATAAAAATTGCTCATCGAAAGCATACCAAAACACTCCTTTTATAAACGAATCCAAAAAAGGAAACATGCATCCAAATAGGAGAAAATAAGTTGCGTCTTAATAAAGGAAAATATCAGACTACATCAATCTATCTGATATTTCTTTAGATTAAAAAAGTATTTTGAAGAAAATATTATGATGTCAAAACCTGATGTTAGTACTTTATTTGATACATATATGAAGCCACCGCCTTAGAGAAAATTATATTCCAACAAACCAAATCTATAACAGAATCAAAATATTTATACATATAGTAAAATGTCACTATCTATCTACATGGATGCGATAGACTACTATTTGTGTCTCATCTGTCGATAGGCACAAATAGTAGTCTATCACGTTCTATTTCAGTCTATCACAGATAGACTATATGATATTTTGCTATTATTTTAAATATTTCGACAGTTTTGTCATTTAAAATATTTTTCCTAAAAATGAATTTAAACTATTTTATATAAATAAATTTATTTTTTTTTATGCAGAAATATATTTTTCAAATTTGAATTTAAACTCTTCTAAGAAAAAATTTAAATTAAACATCCCTTAATAGATATGAATGTCATACCATAACAAGACCAAATCTCCCTTACACTTAGAGAGGAACAAAATTTCAAATAAACTCATATTTATTCTTTGAGTGGTACAATTGCATATAAAAGGTTACACATGAAGCAAAATTCAAATGGATTTTTCTTCTTTAATATTCTTCTAGCTATTGCACCAGCTAGATATCAATTGAAGAGCTTGTTCTTACTCATCCTGTGGAAAAAAGAAAAGGATAAATAATCAAGAAGGGGCTTTGTATGACATAATATCAGTTAATTTGGCACATAAAATTTGAATAAAACATCTTCACTAGTAGAGAATTCTTAATACATGAGAAAGTGATAAAAGAGTTCAACTCATTGGGTAATGTTTCTTGTTTCTTGTACATGTCGTGTCATTTTAATAAAGAAAAATGAAATTGCGTATTGTAACTTTTTTTTTTCTTTTTTGTATTTCTTCTTCTTTCATTTTTTTAAAGAAAAATAGACACGTTTGATAATTTTTTTTAAGGATTTGGTAACTATTTTCTTCAATTAAGTTGATGAGTTAGGATGAATTTAATTATAATTTTAATCAACCCTTGAATTTTTGAATTAAAAATGTAGAAATTTGACATAAAAAGTAGATATTAAAATTTAAATATTTATTATGCAAATTAGAAGTACAAAAAATAGAATAATAATTTTATTTAGTTTTTGAAAAAAAAATGGAAGAAACAAATAAAACAAGAAAGTTTGATTTTGTTGTTTCCAAAAACTTTCTCCACAATTTTGAAACGTTTTTGAAAAATGAAAAACAAGAAACAAGCTTGAACAATTGTGAACCATTTTTTGGGTGTGTTAGGAGTTACTTTTGGGAGAAATAAAAATGATTATAAAAGAAATTTGACTATTTTTGTGTTTCGTAAAAGAGATTGAGATTTTTTAAAGTTTCAAGCTGAAAGTCACCATACACCAATTTACCTCATTCCACACTTAAACAAGCAACTAGAAACAGAAATAAACTTAAACAAGAAACTAGAAACAAAAATGTCATATTGGACGAGGACGAAAGCTTATAAATTACCTCTTTTCCTTGGCAAATCATCACTAGAGGATGGATAGGGAAAAGGGACGTTGCCAGATTCAATATGTTTGACATCATCAAGGAGAAGTTGGTAATGCCTCTTGACTTCCTCTTCAGTTTTTTCACCAACAGCCTTAGCAACATTCAGCCATCTTTCAGGAGTGTCTTGATCATACACTGCCAAAGCCTTTTCAAATGTCTTGTTTTGCATTGCAGTCCATGCATTTGAGCCATGAGAGGACATTGAAGCCATTATTTTTTAATAATATAGAGCTTCAAAATTCCAAAACAAAGCAAATGGGGTTTGAAAAGATGGCCCAAGGAAGTCTTTTGTGGAAAGGAAAGGGAAAAATGTGTGTGCCAAGGAGTTGGGGAGTGGGTGCAATTTATAGGCAAAATAAAATGTAGGGTTTGTAGGTGTGTGTTGGGGGGGGGGGGTAATTCCTATAGTTGGGCTATGATGGGAATTTTAGTGATTTGTATCTTTAAAAACCACAAGATGAAGTAAGAACAAAAGAAATGGCACAAACAATTGGAATTATGTTGAGATATAGAATCATCTCTCCCAAAGAGTTTCTTCTTTTTCATTCCCCTATAGACAAAATAAGAAAATTTCAAACCATATACTAAAGAAGAAAATATATCAAACCACTTTGAACTTCTTCACGTCTATCTTTTTGGTCTATAAGTTTCGAGTTTAGTTTTCATTTGGTCTCTAGTTTCAAAAAATTTTATTTTTATCCTTAGATTTTGAGGATAATTTCTAATGATATATATGTTTCAAAACAATACATTTTTACTCTTGATTTTTCACTAGACGATACTCACTTTCAGGTCATTGTTCTTAATGTCTATTAAATAGTTTTAAATAATTATAATAATTATAATTAAATTATTTCTTCCATCACTATTAACATTAAATAAAAATATTACATCATCATTATTTAAATTAGTTGATTGAAATTTAATGTCAAATGCCAAAAGTTATTATTAGTGAAAACTCGAGGTAAGAGTGTACTAAAACCTATGGACCAAATGAAATATAAACTATAACCTTACGGGTAAAAGTATAATATTTTGAAACATAGACCAAAGAAAAACTAAACAAAAAACTTAAGAGTAAAAGTATAACATTTTCAAATATAGAGACCTAATGGAAACTAGACTCCATAATGTACTAGAGGATATTTTTTCTTTTTTTCAAATCAAAGTAGAAGATCCCAGGTCCAATTTAAGCTCATGCAATGTTATTTCTTCTCTAAATTAATATTGATTTTTCATCGTGCTAGATCGTACTTAAGCCCATAAGTGAAGAAAAATGTTAATTTTATGAGATCAACAAATAAAGATAAATAGAAAAAGCATAAATAGTAAAAAAAATCAACACAAAGATTTATTATGTGGTTCACTATCATTGTATTAACTATATCCACGAGCAGAGAAAAAACACTTTACTTATAGAGAGAATAGTTCAGATTATAGAGTAGAGAAGCCTCTAGGGGTTAGAGAGTTTATATATCACACTTTTTCTAAATCCTAAGATAAAAAGCGTAAATAACGTAAATATGACAAATACGAATAGAACTTAGATTGACTCCCATACTTGGATGTTTTGAAATGCAAATATCAAATTTATAGCATTCCAACAGTTAAAATATTGATATCATAATTAATTTTACTCTAACCCATCAACTTTAAGCTTTTGAGTTTTAATTTATTTAGTAGTGATTTAACATGAAACCAAAGCATAAATCTTGTGTTCGGACTTTAATTAATATTGATTTTCACTTGTTCTGCTCAATACCATAAGTGATGGTTTTTTAAAATATAGATATAACTAAATTTATCATAATATATATCCATCAATTTAAGATTTTTGGTTGTTGGTTGGTGATTTAACATTAAAGAAAAAATCTCTTACCTCAGTTAGTATATGGTTTAAAATTTCCTCAGTTAGTTAATTATCATGAAGTTATTTTGTTTGAATAAAGTTAAGTGATTTTTTTTCCTCAAGTATAAAATATTGAGATAGGGAGATTTTGAAACTCCAATTTTAAAAGAATTAGCTACATACCAATTACCGCTGAGTCACATTCACTTTGACTCGTTTGAATAAAGCTTTTATATTATTACATCTATGGACCAACTTCAAAATTCCAAAGAGTAAGGACATCTCAATTTTTATATTCTTTTTCAATTTTAATTTCTGAGACAGGGATTCCCTCTATGGAGTATGATTGATAATTTAAATGATATTATAAAATATATCAATAATTATTGATATATAATATAAAATATATGTAGATTCCCTATTTGATATCTAGTTCTAGGAGTGGTTTAACAATATTTACCTTACAACTTCAAAATAGTGTAAAAGTTGACCCTACAACCTAACAAAAGTCAATTAAAATTGGAAACCAAGATACTCATGTCAACATCAATCCCAACAAAGATACTCATTTCAACGTGAGTTTTGAATTTTCAAATAAATTAAGATTTTAATGAGTTAAATTTAAATTATAATGAGAATATCAGTCTTCTTGCATTCCATTTGGGAGGCTTAACCAATGATAGATTTGAAAAAAATATCACTACCTTTTGTTGGAAAAAAAAACTTCACTACCACCACAGAAATAAACAAAAATATAATAGAGAATAAAAAGAAACAATAAAAATAGGAATTTGTGCGAGGAAAACTCTCTAAACCCAAAAAAAAGCCATGACCCACTAGAAAAGTGATTTTTTTTTTTGTCACACAAAATTATCTTTTATCTCAATTATAAGATTCTTCTCTCAGCTATTTTGTACCAGTCACACCATTTTTTCCACTCTCAAACTAAATAATACATAAAAAGTATTTAACTAAAGTTAGAATATCGAAATTTAATGTGTTTCTAGCTAGATTGATTTGAAACTAATGCCATGAACTTGAAACTCATCACTTTATTTTAACTCATTCCCTATATACATATGTATTTTAAAATTGAGAAAAATTTATTTGCCTGTATAATTATATTCTATACAAGGAACTTTGTGCATATTACACATGATTGGGGAAGAATTCTATTACATTATTCATCTTATATTCCCTACCTACAAAAGAAAATAACACTTCTTCATGGCTATATAGGCTACTCTAAATATATGTTTTTGTTGGAATATATAATAGGCTCTATAGGGAAAAAAATGGCATCAAATCACAAATTATGCCATTGCTTTATGCTGTCCAACTTGTGCTACACCTAGGGCAGTCCCCAGCCTGTGGGCAAGACTTAAACTAGGGTTTACTTGAGACCTATATTGAAAAATTACAACATTTTGAATCAAGTTAGAGTTCCCAAAATATGAGCATATCTCAATTGGTATAGTACTTATACTATCAATTTCAAAATTAGAGGTTCGATTTTCTACCCCATATATTTTCAAAAAAAAAAACCATTTATAGTTTAATAGAGTGTTTATATAATATTAAAATTTTCATAACCCATCAATTTAAACTTTTGGATGGATTAGTGATTTAAACATGAATATATCTGTTAAAATTATCTCTTCTCTGATTAAAATTAAATTCACTTATATTTTATTGATAACTTGAATTGTGGACTTACAATTCGGAAATTATAGTCGAGAATATATATAAAAATATATATTTTTCGTTCTTGGTTATACGTTTAACTCTACACCTTTTAATTAAGTATATCTTTCCAAAAGAATGTTCGATGATTCAATCTTTAACACCCGCAATGGTTTGAACTAAAAAAACATATTTGTTAGTTTTTTTCCTTCTTAGTTTCAAAAGATTTATCATGTATGTCAACATAGTGTGCCATGTAATAGTAATAAATATGAGAAAATGGAAGACAGATAAAAACCATCTTCTTCCATCTCTAACTAGAGCAATTTAAGGACAATAATAATAGGGAATTGTCCCTAATATCTATATAGATATATAATTGCATGCTTTCAAATGGGGTGTAAAATTAGCGATCACCTTTGGGAGGATATTATTTATATGACCACTCTTTGGTGTATTAAGTCCACCCTTGTTTTGTTAGTACAATGCCTCTTCAATATCTCTAAATTGCAAGACTTTCTTTTAACTTTCATGCTTGATAGCATCGAAAATGTATTATCTTCCTCCACTTAATATGTGATCGTTCTTATGTGTTTATTTGACTATTTTATAGGTTTCAAGTACTTAAGAAGTAGAATATGGCGTTAGTGACGAAATAGAGTTAAAACGGGTCAAAATTGAGCTTAATTGCATCAACTGGAAAAGAGAAGGCCAAAGTGACCAAAATGGCTTTCGACGCCTAGTGCCTAGTGCAACAGTGCTAACTGTCTAACGTGCAAGGATTTTCGTCAGTGCCACTACGCTGCACCCTAGCACCGCGACGCTACCCCAATTTTGTAAATATTAGTTTATGCCACCTAGGTCAAGAGTTCTGTAAATCTATCAATTCTAATCGACTTCCACCAATTTCTCTTCTCTTTTCTTCATTTTTTAATCAATAAATGTATCCAAACTCTATCCCATTGATCGATATGTCAATAATGGGCTAAGATACTAATATAGTTGAGGTTTTAGGATTTTTCTACCTATTCATGTACTTTGTGAGCATTTGAATTTGAATTTTTTTTTTGTATTTTTTACACTTAGTTCTATTGTAATAGAATTTTATCATATTATCAGATGCTCGAGGATTGCATGATCTTAGCTTTTTGATTAATGTATGATACGAGACATTTAATTATACATTATTAATCTGCAAGAAGCAATAGGTTAGTCTAGCTTGTGAGTCGATAATGAAAAACATTGTTCTAATCAACCTACGATTGAATCGAATGAATGTTTAATTATGGTTTTTTTGGTTAAATATTCAACATAACTTTGCCTTTGAACCTAATACTATTAGACTAATTGGATTTGTATACTTTTCATCTAATTCGACTTGGGCTAATAAGATAATTGCGATGATTAATTGGCTTTTCCAATTAATTCAGTTAAGCACAACAAATACTAAAATTTATGTTACGAGAATTCGATGAGCAAGTATATTGAATAGCAAAATTCCGTAATAAACCAAACGAGGTATTTTTCTCATTGTTATCACAACTACTCTATTTATTTTTATGAAATTTAGTTTTCTCGCAATCCATCAATTTCAAAACGCCATTTTTGGTTACCTCAAATATAAAACTGTTTAATTGAGAAATGAGAGGGCTTCTTGTGTTCGATCCGTGCTACCACTACAACATTAGTTTTGCGTAGATACGATTAATTATTTGGTTTTGATTTAGGGGACGTAATTTGCTCCAACCAAATTGGTGCCATTGCCCGAGAGCCAAGTATTTTCTCTTTTAAAGAGGTTTTCAATTCTTTGTTCGTTCTTGAAATTTTCTTTCTTTATATGACCCGATCCTCCTAGGATCAGAGTTCTTTGTTGTATTTTTAAGAGCTTGGTAGGGAGGAGAGGAGATGAAAGAGAGAAAGAAGAGAACAAAGAGCTAAAGAAGAGCAAATTTGTGCAAAAGGCACACTGAAGGAAGAGCATTTAGAAGAAGAAGAGGAGACAATGGCCCAGCCTAAGGAGGATTGTACATTAAGGGACCTTGTTGCACCTATTGTTGACCAACACCCCCTCTACATCATATATCCTAAGACTATAAGTAACTTTAAGCTTAAATTTGGAATATTCACATACTACCTATTTTCTATGGTTTGGAAAAAGGGAACTTGCACAAGCACTTAAAGCAGTTTCATATTATGTGTGATGGTATTAGACCTCATGGTATTATAGAGGAGTAGATGAATCTGAAGGGTTTCCTATTCCTATTCAAAGATAAATCTAGTAATTGGCTTTACTATCTTCCTACTGAACCAATGACCTCCTAGGCTGAGAAGAAGAAGCTATTTTTGGAGAAATTCTTTCCTGCCTCCAAAACTACAAGGATCAAGAAAGAGATTTATGGTATCACCTTGTTTTGAGGAGAGACTCTGTACTCATTGGGAGGGCTTCGAGTACCTCTGTGGAAGCTTTCCACATCATTAGATCTCGGATGCACTCCTAATACTTACTTCTATGAAGGGTTTCTATCTAATGATTGAAGTACTATTGGTGTAGTTGTAGGAAGGGCCCTTATTAATAAGACACTTTCAGAGGCTAAAGCACTCATCTACACCAAGGCAACCAATGCCTAGCAGTTTAGTACACAAGATTGCATTTCTCATTCTTCTACATCTTTACAACAGGTAAGTAAACTTAAAGTTGAGATTGTTGAACTATCTACCCTCATAAAATAGGTTTGTTCTACAAGGGCTCAGTAAGCTCATGAGCTAGTAGTTGAGGTGAATTATGTTGGGAACCAGCAAAGAGGACGGATGTACAATTACAACGGTTTAGGAAATCAAGGAAACCATGGCGGGAGCAGTTTGAATATGCCCTTAGAAGACATGGTCAATAGCTTGGCAAAGTCCACCTTGCACATCAAGTAGAGCCCATAGTAGTTCCAGTAGACCACTGTCTCTCATATGCAGAGTATGGCCACCCAATTCTCCCAGTTGGCTGACGCGATCAACATGTTATAGATGTTGATAAAAGATCCCTAACTCTTAGGCATGAGACAAAGTTTCAATTTTTTTTTAAAATTTCTGACACTTCTACTTCTACTTATCCTGCATTTTTTAATTCTATTCTTTTTCAGGATGGTAGCCTACCTCCTAAGTTAGGAGTAGGAGATGAAGGCTCGACAGTTTTTTATAATTATGGTTGATGAAGTCAAGTTCGGTCGAGCATAACGACCTTAAACAATTACACTACCTTGAGGCAACTAGGATTTACATTTTACTACTTTCTTAGTTTAGGCTTCTTTTCTGTTTATTTTATTTTATTTTTTGAGCTAAATTCTTTCTAAGTTTCGTGACATTTAGGTTTATGTTGACCATAGGAGAGACAGAGAGAATTTTATTTCATGAGGCGAATATCATCGCCATTCACTGTGCTAAAATTTCAAGAAAGATTTCTGTTTCCCTTTATTTTTTCCCCTATTTTTAAAATTTTTTTCATCACATTGAGGACATGATATATTTTATGTTGGGGGTAGAGGGGATGTCTGTGTTCTTTCTGGAGCCTTTGAGTATCTGAGCTTGAGTTGTTTTGTTTGTGTACTTGTAAGCATGTTTACTCATATTAGTGGTTCGTTATGATAACTAGTTGATGACACACTCCATTGTGATTTTTCTTGTGTAAAATTATGTTTGAGACGAATAATCATGACTTTTAGCCCTTTTAAATATTTTTCTTACTTCATATACACGCTTAAGTTATTTATCTGCCTATATTAGGTCGTGCATGCTTAGAATTGTCACTCGAATATGCCCCACTAATTAGAGAGTATCTTGCATGATAGGTTGTAAATTGATACCGAGGAGTAAAAATGATTTGTATGCGAGTTTAAAAATAAGTTGATACAATATTGCAATGCAAAGAAAATTTAATGAAAAAGAAGAGAAAAAAATGAACTTGTAATGTTATGCATGACTAGGGGTAGAAAGAGCTACCTTACAGTGATTAGTTAGGACACTCGCGGGAAAAGAGTGAGTATAGTTCCCCATAGTGATGTGTGAAAGCTAATGCCCCTAGGTAAAAGAAATGCATGTTTAGGATACCCTAGAGTTCAATTTCAGGCACATTAGTTGACTATTATTTCTTTGATATTTTTAGGCAGTTGATGGTTAGTGCATGGACGAGTGTAGGAAAAAAAATTGAGAGCCATTTAAAGTCATTTTAGGTTGCTAGAACTTAATTAGAAGGACTTTGAACTCACTTCTCCATGAATAAGTCTAGAATGAGTTTTAAATTGTGCTTCATTAATTGACTATGAATTGATCTCATTGTTTAGTGCAAGTTGAATTCTTGGAGATTGTTGGGACTTGAGTAGAGAACCATGCATGTGAGTGAGCATATCATATGTAAGACTGTGTGTTTTACTTTATTTTGCTCAATGACAATTAAGAATTAAGTTGAAGGTAGTTGATAGCATTGAAAATGTGCTATCTTGCCCTGCTTAATTCATGATCATTTTAGGATTTTTTGTGTTTATTTAGCTACTTTATAAATTTTGAGCGGTTAAGAGGTAGAAGGGGGCATTAGTGATGAAATGAAGTTAAAACAAGCTAAAGCGGAGGTTAATTGTATCAACCAAAAAAAAAAAGGCCAAAATGACCAAAATGCTCTTGGAGGCACAGTGCCCAACACAGCGACGCTAGCGATCGATATTTTTTCCAATAGCATCGATTTTGGTACAGCATTGTGACACTGCTCTATGGCGCCACGACGCTCTGAATTCTGACACACGAGGATTTTCGTCAGTGCCATGACACTGTATTCTAGCATCGCGACACTACCTTGATTTTATAAATATCAGTTTCTACTGCCTAGATCAAGACCTCTACAAATCAGCTGATTTTAGCTGGATGTCTACCAATTTCTCTTTACTTTTCTTCTCTTTTTGGTCAGTAGATGTATTCAAACTCTACCCCATTGATCGACATATCGATAATAGGCTAAGGTACTTAATCTAACTTGGATTTTAAGATTTTTCTATTTATTCTTGTACATTGTGAGCATTTGAACTTGAATTTATTTGTATTTCTTGGATTCAATTATGCTTTAATAGAAATTTATCATATTATCGGACACTTGGAGATTGTATGTATTTCAATTTTTGACTAATGAACGATACACGACATTTAATTATACATTATTCTACCAGTAATAGGTTAGTTTAGCTTGTGAGATGATAATGACAAGCATTGTTCTAATCAACCTAGGATTGAGTCGAACAAATATTTAATTATTGGATTTGTATGCTTTTCATCTAATTCGAATTTGGCTAATAAAATAATTGGGACGATGAATTGGCTTTTCCAATTATTTTGTTAAGTACAACAAATACTGCAATTCATGTTATGAGAATTTGATGAGCAAGTATACTGAATAGAAAAATTCTGTAATAATCTAAGCTAGGCATTTTTCTCATTGTTATCATAACTACTCTATTTATTTTTATGCAATTTAATTTTCTAGCAATCGGTCAATTTTAAAACCCTCTTTTGGTTACATCGGACGGAAAACTTTGTAATTGAGAAATTTGATGGCTCCTTGTATTCGACCCGTGCTATCATTATTACATTAGTTTGAGTGGATACAATTAAATTATTTAGTTCAAATTTAGGCAATGAAATCCGCTCCAACCAATGCTCCCTTATCGTTTTTGTTTATTGAGCTCATCTGTTGCTCGTTGTATATACTATGTATTTCACTTCCTTTTTTATTCAATGGAATTGGTTTTGGAGTATGGTGAGAGTGTTAAAAATGTGTTGACCTAGTTGAGATATTCGAGTACACTTATTAATCCCTCGTTACTCGTTTTTTGTTAAAAAAAAAAAAAATTAGGAATCACAACAGATTCTAAGCATTTGGTTATAAGGGGGTCTCTAAGCCCTTAGCCTATCAACTTCACATGAAAATATTCCATGCACTTCAGTTGATGTAACTTTCAAATAATCATCACTATTCAATTCATCTCGAAGTGTCCTCTACTTTCCAATCTCTAACGAATCTCATGGCCAAGCATGTCATCAAGTCTTTTTTCCTCCTCTTTTTGTTTTGTTAGCCCACTTCTTGGGAAAAGATACTCACTTTAATTAGAAGAAGAAGAAAAGTTTAATGAGCACTTTGGTTAATGATCATTTGAAAACACAAAAATTTAAATTTGTTTCTAAGTATGTGTCGAATATTTCAATGTATGGGTTTGATATAAATTTGGAAACCAGATTTCATTGTTTTGAGAATGAAACTAGATTTCATTTTCAACAATGGTTCAAAATGTGTTTTATAATATATTTGTAAATTATAAAATTAGTTGTAATTATCCACTAAATATTAGGTTAAATTTTAACTATTATTAATTAATTTAGGGATATTTTCAAATATAGAAAAATGAATCAAAGTATTTATAAATATAACAAAACTTCATCGTCTATTTGTAACATGTTGTGATGTAAGGTGATAGATTACTATTTGTATCTATTTGTATCATGATAAACGCAAATAGCAATCTATCGCGATCTATCATAGATAGACGGTAATATTTTACTATTATGTATAAATATTTTCATCAGTTTTTTTATTTAAAATATTTTTTCATTAATTTATTTATATGTTTTATATTCTAAATTTTGTATAATTATTATTTCACTATACCATATTGTATATAAGATATCACATTATTCATATTTTTTTAAAAAATAAGATAAGTTTATCATAAAATATAGTGTTTATTTAACTTTTTTTTATTTAAATATTTTTAATGTAATTATGTATTTTAATGTTTTAAATTTAAAACCTACATCTAGTGTAAACATAAAAAGTAATGTTTTCAATCTTTTACTAATGGAATCATAAATCAAAGACAATTTTTAAAAGTATAGATGCCAAATGGATATTTGCCGACTATTCAACGAATCTGTAAATATAAAGTAGAATCTAGATTACCTAGAAAATAAACTCTTATTAATTTATTGGAAAGAAAGCATAAGACATAATTCACATTTTGTTAGATTCCCACAAATTATACATTTAGAGCCATATTTAAGTGCATGATAGGATTCTATCATTTTTGTGCATCCCACTTCAATAAAAATGTGTAAATTGAATACAGATAGATTCGACCCAAGATGTACTTGAATATTTTTCATACATCTAAGTGATTAAAATTTTGTATTCTTTGATGTGAAGTAATTAACTATAATTTCTAATTTACTTAAGTCAAACGCAATTAGTGAAAACATATGTCTCTACCAAGAGACGAGATATATGAATCCTCCACTTCATATATTGTTGATCTAAAAAAATATTAAATTATATAATTAATAGCATTGTATAATGATGACATATCGAACACGTTATTGAAATGGAGAAAATGGATTGCAACCTGTAGTTCGAGTGTTCACTATTCTATTATAATAAATGGAAACCCATGCAGTCGCATCAAACTAAGTAGAGGTATCAAATAAGGTGATCCTTTCTTCCCCTTCAATTTTGCAATTACTATGAATTATCTCAGTAGACTTTTACAGAGAATGATGGATTTTCTAAAAAAAAAAAAGGAACGATATCTCCTCCTGGTTTGTTGAAGAACTGAACTCATTTATACCAGCAGTAAAGCGTCGTGAGACGTGCGGATGAATCATGTCAAAATCCGGAAAAAAAAGAATGAACGTATCGAATTTTCTGTAGTTTAAAAACCTAGCTTCCTGTTTCATACTCGATCCTTGATGCTCGACAGTAAAATACTCGATGCTCGATGCTGGATGTCTTTTACTTGATAGCTTTAACTCGATGGAAAATGGATAAGAAGAAACTCTCGATGATTCGATAGCTGTTGACTCGATGATATTTGCTGGTACTCGATGGCTCGATGATAGAATACTTGATAGTCTTTCTTTGATGGTATTTGATAGTATTCTGCTAAATATTGATGGTCGATGATCCAACAGTCTTACTTGATGGTCTTCTGGGTTTTTACTCTTCAAAATGTTGATTTTCTTGATCATTTCTTTTTATCTTTTGGCACAATTTTATTGTAATTACTCCTAAATGCCTCGGGGACCGTTTTACCTACAAAATTAGCATTTAAAACAAATAATCAACGAAACTTTGGGGGAAATTAACATAGAAAATATACATCCTTTAAAAACCTAACAAAATACCCCCAACTTAACTCTTGGTTGTCCTGAACAGGTCTAAACTAGAAATATGCATACATTCAAGCAAAAACATGAATCTTTTATTGTTTATTCAAAGTTTCATTCTTTTATTCAAAATTGACAAATTTAATTTAGTACATTTTCATCTTCACATCTAAATATTCTATACATTCAAGTGTTTTGTACACAATGAATTGATTCTCATCTCTTTTCTCAACAATCAAGGAAGTAGGGATATAAGCAAGCATTTAGAAATTCAAGATCTTGCTAACAAAAGGTTGAAGCTTATTTTGAGGGAAAAAAGTTTTTTTCTTGCAAAATCATAAAAGAAAAGACTACCTAGTTTTAGTTAATTTAAAGGCCTAAACTACTAGAAAGGAGATATCCAACTTTCAATTCCTCTTCGCCTTACATTGGCCCGGTTATTAGTGTATGATGTACCTAACTTGCATTGGATAGAGATAATTCTAATACAAGCGTGCCTTCTTTTTAAACTAACACACAAAAAATGTAATTGACATTTCTTTTACTTAGAGGGATAACTTTCACACTTACATCGCCGGGAACCTATCACTCTTTTCTTGCGAGCCCTAACAGAAACACGATGAAGGTAGCTCTTTTCACCTCTACCCATGCACACACATACGTTAGGGAATGTTATGTTATTTTGCTATGTCAATTCGTAAGCTTGCTTTTTTTTTTTTTTTTTTTTTTTTTTTTTTTATGTTAGCAATTTTTATTACATTAGGCCTTTTTTATTCCTCTATGTCTAGACTTGCTCTAATAACAAGATGGTTGTTCTTAGACTAAAGTTTGTCCTATCGGGTAACAAAGAAAATTAAGTAGATTTGACATTTCTAAGAATTTAAAGGTTCTAAATAAATCTAAAGACTAAGTATTCATTTTTTTTAATTAAAAGGAAAAGAAAGTTTGAAAAAATGAGTTTCAAATTTTTTGTTTGAAAAACTTGGAAGGTCTAAAATTTCGTTTGTATCCTTACTTGAAAAGTGCGTCATCAAAATTTCATCAATAAGAATAAGAGATTGAGTAAAAACAAATGTGCATAGAATCAATGTGAATGAGATTCTTGAATGTGCAAACATGAATATATCAAATAATGAATTTATTGCATTTCAAGGCAAAAATAGTTTCTTGAAATTAAAGAATTCAATAGACATGTTTTTCAAAGAATCAAAATTATATCATCGACATGAACCAAATCCATAAAAACCCAACACCTATAATCCACTATCAATGTGGCTTAATGTCCTCCACTATAAGCCAACACCTAACCCACTATTTTATTATAGATTATCTAACAAAAGTTTTGATTTTCTCACTAACTATAGTCAAAGGGAAATAGTCATTTGGTCAAAGTCACAAACTTGTAAAAAAAGTCAACATTTTTGACTTTTTATGATTTTTTCCGTGTTGACTAATTTTGACCTCTCGAGCATGAATCCGCATTCATTTTTCTCAAATTCAAATCATATTTGAATATAAGATCGGTCAAAGTTTTGACTTTTCAAAGTCAAAAGTCAACTCTTTGACTTTTTATATCTTTGACCATTTCCATTATTTCGTGCTTCCGATATGAACTGATTCATATTCTTAATATTTAAATCATATTTAATATTAAAGATGTATCTCTAAACTGAAAACTTGACCACTATATCACATATATTTGTCGATTTCTCTCTCTTCACCTAATTCGAACAATTCGAATTATTCTATCATATTATTCTAAGTTTATTCCATATGAGCTAGTAGGGGAACCTAATGAAACTATAGATAATGGGCTCCAAAGATCCGAGATTAGCTGACTAAACTCTTTAGACAGAGCTAATCAACATTCGTTAACTAACGAGTCATTCCTCTATAGTCCCGTAGTTGCACTCCCTCACTATAGATATATTTGTGTCCATTTGATATACAATGATTAGTAAGCTAATCCTTCACAGTTTGTTCGTAGTCTCGGATGGGTCATAAAAAACCGTTTTAAGTACC
>NC_052353.1:44311429-44318583 GCF_009727055.1 Benincasa hispida
AAAGGAAGAGAGATAATGAATTTATCAATAATGAATTTATTGCATTCAAGGCAAAAAATAGTCTTTTGAAATTAAGAAATTCAATAGACATGTTTTTCAAAGAATCAAAATTATATCATCGACATGAACCAAATCCATAAAAACCCAACACCTATAATCACTATCATAGTGGGCTTAATGTCCTCCACTATAAGCCAACACCTAACCCACTATTTTATTAGTAGAATTATCTAACAAAAGTTTTGATTTTCTCACTAACTATAGTCAAAGGGAAATAGTCATTTGGGTCAAAGTCAACTTGATAAAAAAAGTCAACATTTTGACTTTTTATGATTTTTTTCCGTGTTGACTAATTTTGACCTCTCGAGCATGAATCCGCATTCATTTTCTCAAAATTCAAATCATATTTGAATATAAGATCGGTCAAAGTTTGACTTTTCAAAGTCAAAAGTCAACTCTTGACTTTTTATATCTTTGACCATTTCCATTATTTTCGTGCTTCGAATATGAACGTATTCATATTCTTAATATTTAAATCATATTTAAATATTAAAGATGTATCTCTAAACTGAAAACTTGACCACTATATCACATATATTTGTCGATTTCTCTCTCTTCACCTAATTCGAACAATTCGAATTATTCTATCATATTATTCTAAGTTTATTCCATATGAGCTAGTAGGGGAACCTAATGAAACTATAGATAATGGGCTCCAAAGATCCGAGATTAGCTGACTAAACTCTTTAGACAGAGCTAATCAACATTCGTTAACTAACGAGTCATTCCTCTATAGTCCCGTAGTTGCACTCCCCTCACTATAGATATATTTGTGTCCATTTGATATAACCATGATTAGTAAGCTAATCCTTCACAGTTTGTTCGTAGTCTGGATGGGTCATAAAAAACCGTTTTACCCCAAGACTACATCTTGTTCCTTAAGTTCCATTGATCCTCTAATGAAACATGGGTTTAAGGTCCAACCTATAAACCGAATCCCTCTCGGGCCAAGGAGAGGGTGAGGTCTCTTGTTCAAGACCTGGATTCAGTACTAAAGGGAACAACCTATCTACTATCCTTATCACGGGTAGGAGTGAATTTCCTCTTGCACCCTAATGTTCTTAACTATCCACCCGATCTTACCCCTGAAATGGGAGGCTTATTAGGCCAGCGATGATGAGCTGCCCTCACCTATGTAGATCTAAGGATAATTTCGAGTGAACAGGAGTCCATAGTTAGCTCAGGATTAAGATTAAGTTACATAGGTCATCAATTAACGAAATAGTCAGTTTTATACATAAAACGAAATTTAGAACGTAAAAAGTGACTATTTCATGGTTCAGTCTTATGCAAACTCATTGCATAGGATGCCCCCACTCATATATCTCTATATGAACGATTTAGAGATCACATCGTTTGTACTAACTATAAGTGGGCCGCATCCATAGTGTCTCCAGAATAAGGCGCTTAACCTTATTCATATACTATAGACCATTTTGGCTATATATTTGAACTTGATCCACGTTTATGTCACTATATAAAGTTCAAACTACATTAAATAGCCTCAGGATCTTAGTTTTATTGGATTCAAAGATTACAATTTCAATAAACAACTTTATCGAAAAACAAAATAGAATATGTTTATTAATTTACAAACTACGAGTTTTAGGACATAAAATCTGACACCGACAGGTGTTAGTTTATAATTGGACTATAAAGTGTTTATTCATTTAAGGAATCAGTGGTACTTAAGAAGTTAGATGTAACTGCAAGGGTAAAACGGTATTTTAACCCAGTGTAGTTATGAGCATTTGTGAAGGGTCATCGCTTTGTTGATTGGTTAATTCCATGAACATAGAAATATATCTACATTGCGAAGATACAGCTATCGGCCTTTAGTGTAGTGATCGGTAGTCAATGAAATATGATTAATTGGATAAAGAAGTTTAATCAATTAATCTCATATCATTAGATCTTCTTGTAAGTTCATAAATTTTCTATGTTAGCTCACTAAACAATAGTAATGAGGCATGATTTAAATTGTTCAAATCAAATGAGGAAATTTTATATTAATGAGATTAATATATAATGGTTAATTATTGATATGATCTATAAGCCAAATTATGTAAGAGAGATATATTTGAATAAGATTCAAATATTAGATTTTTATATGAATTGGATTCATAAAGATATGTACACATATAAATATTGTGTGATATTTAATATATTTAATTAACTTCATATTAAATATGATTTAATATAATGATTTAATTAATTTATTAATGATTAATTGATTGATTAAGAAATAACGGAGATTGGAGGTTAGTATAAATATATAAGATTTATGATAATTAATTAAATGTATATTAAATAGGATTTAATATATAGTTATTTAATTAATGTACTAATTAATTAAACAACATGTGTCAACTAATTAAATAAGAGTTATTTAATTAATTAGCACTGAGGGTGTAAATAGAAATTCTTGGAGAAGGGGTTAACCCTTCTCCATATAAATATATCATTATGGCCCATTTAGGACAAAATGATTTTATCATACAAAAAAACTAGCTTCCAAGCCTCTATCTTTTCTCTAACTTCTCTCTAGAAATTATCTACCCTGTTCCTCCTCAAAAGTTCTATGAGACCACCCTTCCATGTTCTTTGGAATCCTAGAGAATAACAAGGTAACTTTGTTGATGGTGTCCTTCTTTTGGAGAAGTTCGAGATTGTTGATAACGGTAAAAGAGGAAAGTTAGATGAATAAAAAAATGTGAGTATTGATTTATTCTCTTATTCTTCTTTTCTAACATGTTTATAGTTTAGTTTGAATATTTATCCTACAAATGCATGTTTTATTTCACTGTTTTTGTTTCCATAAAAATTAATGTCTAAATGCAAGGCGTTTACACGCTTCCACGAAAATTCGATTCCTTCATGTGCTTCAACTCATTATCTTGTAAACATAATATGATACTATATATGTCCCAACAAGTTCAAAATCAAAGTGCTCTCTTGAGTGATAAGGAGATTGTACATAGGCTTGGGGACAGCTCTAGTACAATTGGGCAACACTAAAGCAATTGTAGGTAACCCTAGCTTTTATGATATAATTAAGATGCCTTTGTTTCCTCAAAGCTAGGACTATGTCATAAAAGGTGCATATATTCCAATAGATATTTAGTGGAGTCTATTATGAAGTTGAAATTTTCTTTTCTAGGTAGAGAATATATTGTGAATGTGATTGAATTCTCTCAATCATATATACAATACCAAAAGTTTTTATAGTGTATATATGAACCTACAAATTCTTCTCAAGTTGAATTGATCAATATTCAACGTTTTTTAAAGATGTAATTATTGTATAAGAAGCAAAAGAAGGTTTCTAGCTAGTCACCTTAACATGCACAGGGGTGGGGGGTTTTATTCAATTAGACTCGATTTGATAACTATTTAATTAGTTTTTTATTTTTGTTTTTGAAAATTAAGGTTATAGACACTATTTTCACCTCCAAATTTCTTCTTTTATTATATACTTTTTACCAATGGTTTAAAAAATCAAGTCATTTTTTTAAAGGAAAAACAAGTAGCTTTTTAAATTTGTTTTTATTTCTGGAATTTGACCAAGAATTCAACCATTGTGGCTAAGAAAAATGTAAATCATCATAAGAAATGAAGAGAACATAGACTTCATTTTTTAAAATAAAAAACAAAAAATGAAATGATTACCATATGAGACATTAGAGATCATTTGAGATACTAGCTAGTTTTATAACATCCCGAAATTTCAAGCGACTTTAATGAAAAAAAAAACAAAAAGTCAAGAAAACAGCCAACGCAGAACTCCCAACGATCATCCCAAATGACATCAACATATTTGCAAACGTTGTAAACTTGAAGAACAAATGGCGGCACAATGATGAGTAATATCCACTATTAGAACTTCTTCTTCCACTTCAAACTCCTCCTACGTCGTCATCTTCGACGTCGGAAGTTTCAACAGCCGTGTCCACATCTTCCATTTCGATCAGGACCTAGATCTCTTCTTCATTTGTTTAGAGATTAAGGTTTTCTCACAGGTACTTAAACGATTCACAACTCTCTAAAAGTCTAATATGTGTGATTCTTTAATTCTTTTACTGGAGAAAGAAGAAAACACAATTCCTCAAAAACTATAATATGTGTGATGTCAATTCACCTCGGGGTTCGTGAATCCTCTATTCTTAAGTTCCTCTACTCGAAAATTTTCAAAATTGCTGCGTTAAATCGGATCTCTATAGTTGTAAGCGACGGTGGGGCTTAGGATTTTGGAAGGCGACAGATCTGAGAGGATTCTGGAAGGCGATAATTGATGTTTTGATTTGATTTGATTTGGTCGGGGATGGAAATTGATGGTAAGTTTGATTTTGATGTAGGTTAGGGTTCTTCTGAAAATGAAGAGCAGATTTAAGGTTAAAATCGGACCTTTAATATTAATATTGATGTTTTCAAAACTTATTAGAGAAATATTGTTTTTTGAAACTTAGAAATATTGTTGTTTTTGGGAGTTCGAGGCTAGAAGTCGAGGGTTGAAGATTCGATTAATGTAGAGTCGAACGTTGAGAACTCGACAAACAAAGAAAAACTTGGAAACAATACGTATATTAGGGTTGTCAAAGGTTGAAGTTTCGCAATACATAAATCTCGCTAATTTGTGATGAGGATTTTGCTCTAGAAAGGAAATCTCGCTATAGGTTGTCATAGGTTGAAGTTTCGACATACATAAACGAAACTTCAACCCTCGACAAGGAGATAAGTGAGCGAAGGATCTTGCTCATGAGTGAAGGATCTTACTCACAATTGTCTTCACTTTATTTACTTTCCCCAGAAATATATATATATACATGACCAATGAAAAAAAAGCTAATAATCATTAATGAAAAAATAACAACAATAACAGAATTTTGTTACAACTAATAACTATAATTGAGTAAGTTTAATGAAAATGCATAATATTAAAATTGACTATAATTGAAGAAGTCTGGAAAAAATATGGTCAACCTTGATTTTATTATCAAGTAAAATAAAAAAGGTGTGAGGTCCTATCACCATGCTGCCCCTGCTCTGATTCCCCTACACAATTCCTGCATGCATTGACCGACTGCATGCATGCTCCCTCTGCCCGCCACTGATCCGATCCCTCTGCCATACCCTTAATGCCCTTCTGCCATAGCCTTAATGCCTCTTTAACCATAGCCTTAATGCCTCTTCAACCACCCCAAACCCGTGGGTCGAGTGTTGATTTATATCCTTTTAAGCCCCCATCCTCTTCATTTTTGCTCACTCACTCCCTCGATAGCTCACTGCCCTTGATTTTGCTCACTCTTCTCCATTGATTTGCTCACTGCCCCTTCATAGCTCACTGCCCACTCATTGCTTTCGAAAATAAGCCTTTGAAATCATCTTCCTCTCTCCCATTTCCATTTCCATTTCTCTTCTTGTATTTCGTTTAATACAAATTATTCTCACACAACTATACTGGTTCGTTACTCTACTAATTTTTTTTAAGAATAATTATAAATTTTATTTTTGTACTTATATTATATTTTTTTGATAGATTCTAATTTTTTTTAAATTTTTGTAGTTGTTGTCAGATAACAAATAATAGGAAAAAAGTGAACGTTGTCACTTTGAAGGAAAAAAGAGAACTACCGTCGAATCTGTGAGTTGAACTTATGATATTTGAAAGTTTAGTTTATTCTTATGATATTTGATTTATTTAGTATTAACTTTGATGTTTATAGTGTTAAAATGTTTAGTTTATTGTTATGTTTAAGAAGTTGATATTTATAGTTTAATACAAAATTATTGTGATAGTTAACAAGTTTAGTATAGTTTCAAAAGTTTAATATAGTTTGAAATTTTTAGTTTATTCATATGAAAATTATTGTTGTTATGTTTATTGTGATAAATTGATATTTTCTAATATAAACTTTGAAAATATAGTTAAATTTAATTTGAAAAGTTTAATTTGTTGTTATTTTAAAAATAGTTATAAAAAGTTTTAATTTATTGTTATTTTAAAAATAGTTATAAAAAGTTCAATTTATTGTTATGTTTAAAAAGAGTTGATGTTAAAAAAGTTTAATTTTAATTTGAAAAGTTTAATTTGTTGTTATTTTTAAAAATAGTTATAAAATGTTTTAATTTTATTGTTATGTTTAAAAATAGTTATAAAAGCTCAATTTATTGTTATGTTTAAAAAGTTTAATTGTTGTTATTTTTAAAATAGTTATAAAAAGTTTAATTTATTGTTATGTTTTAAATAGTTATAAAAAGTTCAATTTATTGTTATGTTACAAAGTTGAGATTCATAAAACATAAAAGTTTATGTTTATAAACTAAAAAATTTAATATTTTTAATATACTTCTTATAAAAAGTATAATACAAAAATTGATTTTCTTTTTTTTTTTTTTTTTTTTTTTGAGAAAAGGTCGGTAAATGCTTGAGATTTTGTTGTTTACAAATGGTAATATGATTGATAGTATTGATGGAGTTGAGTATGACCAACCACCAAGTGGGAGGTTTACCATAAATATGAATAGTGAAATTGTATTTGAACAATTCATTGAAATGGTTGGGATGTACTTAGTGTAGATATGGGAGCAAATCAGATAGAAATAATATATAGACATCCCAATCTAGAACTATCAGGATCATAGGTTATGTCATTCCTTATTTCGAATGCACAAGCTATGAAATTGATGTTCTCAATGGCAATGACAGTGCCAAATGTAGTGCATTTGTATGTAATATATAAATAGGATAGGGGTGGATCCTGATACATCATTTAACCAGTTTGAAGATCCAACTCAATGTATCGATCCTGATCCGGAGTCAGTTGCATCGCCATGTGATAATGAAGAATATGGCGGCTAAACACCTGTACAAAGAATTCAGAACAGAAATGGATGCGAATTTGAAGAGTTGGATTTCGATGGTCGTGAATATGAGATGCTTTCAGATACATTCAATGATTTGGATATGAATGTACTGGATAGCATTCGGAACATGACCCAATTGTAGCTCCTGTGGACGTTGACAATACTCAATTGTATAAAGGGTGATTTGTCAAGACAAGGAAATGCTACAACATGCGGTCAAATGTTTTGCA
>NC_052353.1:44318683-44324723 GCF_009727055.1 Benincasa hispida
AAGGAAGTAGATAAATTGCTCCCTAACCTAACTGATTCCAAGTCTCTTAAACATTTGAGACCTCAACCTTTCACTGGCCTGTGAGGTTGTTAGTTTATAGCTGGATATAAGTTGATTAGGTTCAATTAGAGGGATCAATGGGTTAACTTAAGAAGTTAGATATAACTATAGGGTAAAACGGCAATTTGCCCAGCTTTGAGTTATGAAGTGATTTGTGAAGGGTGTGACCCACTATTGATTGTTTATTAAATGCCATGGACACAAAATATATCTACAGCGCGAAGACTGTAGCTATCAGTCCTTTAGTGGGGTGATTCAGTAGTTAATGAATATTGATTAAAATGGTCTAAATGGAGTATAATCAAGCTTAAATCTTCATATCATTGGATCTTCAAATCTATAAGTTCATAAGGCCCCTTGTTAGCTCACTGAAGGGTTAGGTAATAGGAATGACTTAATTGTTCAAATATATGAGGAAATTGTATATTATTGAGAAATGTATATTAATGTTAAATATGATATATATATATTTAATCTATTAATCCAAATTATGTAACAGAAATATATTTGAAAAATATTAGATACTATGAATTAATTCTTAAAAGTGATGAATACGTATTAAATATGTGGAGCTATTCGTATATATATACTTAATTAAACTCCATAATTAATATGATTAATATAGATTTAAGTTAAATTTTATAATGTAAAATAAATTAAAAATAATGGAGATTGGAGGTTTAGCATAAATATATTTGATATTTATGATGATTAATTATAATAATATGTTTAAATAGGATTAGTATATATAAGCCTATTTAATTAATATGTCAATTAATTAAGGGTATTTAATTAATTAGCACTAAGGGGCATAAAAGAAATTCCCTGAGAAGAGTTAACCCTTCTCGCATTTAAAAATATTTCTAGAATCACACAAAAAGAACAGTTTCCACCGTTTCTAACTTCTCTCTAGAATTTCTCTACTATTTTCCTCCTCAAAATGTTCATTGGGCGATCACACATTCCAAGTCATTGAATCCTTAGAGAATAGCAACGTAACCTCATTGGTGTTGTCCTTCTACGTTTGGAGAAGGTTAGAGATTAGTAAACAACAATGGAACGAACGAAAACTCAGCGACGTGATATCCAAGCAGAAGTAAGTTGGCTGACTTCTCTCCCTATTCTTCCCTTTTTCAAGATGCCTATGTTTTCTTTTAATTGATTATCCTTAAATTACGGTAGTTTAATTTTCTGCTTTTGTAGTTCTTTTTAAAAAATCGGAATTTCTAAAGTATTGCGATTTACACGGTTTCGCTTGGGATTTGATCCCTTCAATTTCGACCTTAAACTAAAAATATAAAGTTTGGGAGATTAATTCTCGGTTTTAAAGTTTTCTGAAATATTTCCCTAGAATTTAATCCAATATTTAGATGTTAGATTATCAATATTTGATCATGTCCTTGATCTATCTTGAGAGTGGAGTGTGTGTGTGTGTGAGATATAATCAACATCTTTTCATATATTCATATAACTATAATTTAAAAAATAAAAATTGGTGTCTTCTGAAAGACGGGAAGTAGTGAATTCCATCTTGTGTAGTTGTGTTTCCAGCTTCTTACTCGGAAAAATCTCTAAAATAGTAGGCTTGTTAAGATGGCTAATCTGACCATTCTCACCCATACAAATCAAAGGATCGTCCTCATAGATAGAAGCTCACAACTCACTCAGGATTAAAGTCAAGTCATCTATGGTCATCATAGTGAAATGTAACTCTTTTAGAAACCGTATTATAAAGAGAGACTATTCATTTCACGGTCTGGTCTTATACAAACTCTTTGTATAGAATATCCCACCCGCATGTCTTCATATGAATGATCAAGATCAAATCATTTATAGCACTTTACAACAATTGTAACATCTACAAAACCGGTTGTATTTATAGTATCACCAACATAAGGTACTCAACCTTATCTATATACTATAGATCCTTTAGGTCAACACTTAAACACGATTCACTTGTATATCTCCACATACATGTTTAAGTTTCATCTGATAACCTTGGATCCTAGTATATTGAATTGAATTAATGCAGTCTAAAGATCAATAAAATACATCTTATTTTATTAGATATGTAATTTATCTTTCAAACCATAAGATACATGAGATTTAGGACACAAACTTGCACGCTAAAGCTTTTAAGTTGTAATTTGGAGTGCAATGGATTCGTGGTCCCATTTGGTAATCATTTTGCTTTTGGTTTTTGTTTTTGAGAATCAAGCCTAGAGAGACTACTTCTACCTCCAAATTTCTTCATTTGTTATCTACTTCTTACAAGTAGTTTAAAAAACCAAGCCAAATTTTGAAAACTAAAAAAAGTAGCTTTTAAAAAGTTGTTTTTGTTTATGGAATTTGGCTAAGTATTCAACTAATGTACTTAAGAAAGAAGCAAATCATTATAAGAAATGGGGAGAAAATAGTCTTAATTTTTAAAAATAAAAAACTAAAAACGAAATTGTTACCAAACAGAGCTTAAGTTTTGGGAGGATTGAGCTTTGTGTGCTACGTTTGAGTATATTTATTTCTTAGCTGTAGGGCCAACACTCTTTCTTAGATAATCGTAGAAACTCTTGTCTTCAACCATCTCATTCTTCTCTTAACTATAAATACATAGTTTTGATGGATCTCTCCACTTTTTTTCCTTCTTCAACATTATCTTTGATAGTACTTAAAATGTGCTATCATATTCCACTGAACTTGAAATTGTTCTTTGATTATTTTATAGATTTCGAGTACCTAAAGGATAAAACGGGACATTAGTGATGAAATGAAGCTAAAATGGGCTAAAAACGAACCTTAATTGCATCAACCGGGAAAGGCCAAATTACACTTTTGCCCTTAGAGTAAGTGCAGTGACACCCAACGTTGCGCTACGAGTGGCATTGCAAGGACGAGAACCTTATTTTTGTGCAAGATACATAACATCGCAACACTCCTATAGACTGTCAGGATACTAAAGAGTAGTTGAGGGGTTTTATAGAATTTGAAAGTGGGAACTCCTTTATTTGATGTAACTACTTGAGCCGGATGAATCCCCAGTTTCCACAGATGGAGGGGCGAACTCCTCAACAAAAGAGGTGGTATCTACAAATAATCTATCATGATTCTAATGAATCATGATAAGTTGTTCCTTGAATTCAAATATTCCTATTTTCATTATTCCAATCAATATAAAAGATTCGAAATCAACAAAAAAAAATAAAAGTAAGTGGACCTAACCCATTGAATCATGACTATATCCACTATTCTGATAATTCAAATTCGATAAGGATTAAATTAGGAACAGTGGATTCTTTTTTATTTTCATTTTTCATATTTATTTGGACTCCACACACAGGAATCTGTCGATATTTCCGATTTAAAAATTTTTTTTTTCCCTTTTTTTTCTTGTTTGTTGATTTCCCATTAGCGCAGCGACTGCACCTTAGCATCGTGCCGCTTGTGTATATATATATATATAGCCGATCTTAGGTTACTTTTTCTCCCCATATCCGATCCCAGCCGATTTGTAGAGCATTTTCTCCCTATTTTCTTCTGTTTTTCATCTTTTATATACTCAAATCAACCCCATTGACTGACGTTTATGGGTTAAAGTAACTTATTCTAGCTTGGGTTTTAGGAATTTTCTCTAGTTTCACATACTTATGAGTCTTCAAAACAAATGTTGTTGCATTTGCTTGATTCAATTTTGTTCTTATAGGTTATGGTTATATTATCAGACGCTTGTGGACTTTATGATTGATGTTTTTTTTAACATCTCATATGTGACATACAATCTTATATTGATCACTAAGGAGCGATAGGTTAGGTTAGCTTGCAAATCGTATTGTTTTATCCAACCTAGAATTGAATCGAATGAATATTTAATAATGGATTTTCCTGTTGAATATTCCACCTAATGTTTCCCTAGATCTTAATACAACTAAGAGAAAATTTGAATTTGCAAGCTTCTCATCAATTCTATTTGGACTAGTTAGTTGAATATGACGAACTAATTGGCTTTTCCAATTAGTTTCATTAGGTGTGAGCAAATAGTTAATTCAGGTAATGAGAATTTGATGATCGAGTATATTGAATAGGAAAAATTTTGTAATAACCCAAGTTAGGATTTATTCACATATTTTTCTCAAAATTTTATTTTTTTACATTTATTTTATGCAATTTAATTTTCTCTTGCAATCAAACAATTTCAAAACCCCCTTTGGTTATCCTTAGAATATTTACAATTAAACTAAAAGATTCAAAGGTTCTTTGAGTTCGACTCGTTATTTCCCTAATACTACTAAATTAGTGTAGAAAATGAAACAATCATTTAACTGAGTTAAAAGTCATGAAAACTTTTAATTTGTCAAATTCGCACCGTTGCAAGGAGCCAAGAAATTTATTTGTTGAAAGGTTTTCTTTCTTTGTATTTTTCTTTGTTCTTGGAGTCAATTATTTGTTCTTGAAGTTTTATTTCTTTGTATGGCCCGATCCACCCAGGATTAAAATTCTTTGTTTTATTTTGTAGAGCTTGGTAAGGAGGAGGGGAGATGAAGGGGAAAAGCTAGGGAATGAAAAGCTAGAAAAGAACAAACTCGTGCAGAAGGCACTGAAGAAGAAGAGCATTCGCTAAAAGAAGAGGAAGAGATAATGGCTCAACCTGAGTAGGAGTGCATATTAAGGGACCTTACTGCTTCTTTTATTGACCAGCACCCTTTTGTACTACATATCCCAAGACTATAGTGAACTTTAAGCTTAAGTTTGGATTGATTCACTAACTACCTGTTTTCTATGGCTTGGCAGGAGAGGACCTGCACAAGCACTTAAAGGAGTTTCATATTGTGTGCGATGGCATGAGACCGCATGACGTGATAGAGAAGTAGATGAATCTAAGAACTTTCCTATTCTCCCTCAAGGACAACATCAAGGATTGGCTTTACTACCTTTCAGTTGGATCAGTGACCATATGGGTTGAAATGAGGAAGTAGCTCCTGGAAAAAAAATTTCCCGCCTGCAGAGTTACAGGATAAGGAAATACATATACGACATCACCCAAAATGGATAGAAGACCCTGCACGAGTATTGGGAGTGCTTTAAATGCCTTTATGGTTGTTTTCCACATCATCAGATCTCTAATTTACTACTAATACAGTACTTCTATGAAGAGCTCGTATCTAGTGATAGAGGTAATATTGACGTAGCTGCATGTCGTGTACTAGTTAACAAGAGTCCTTGAAAGACAAAGACATTCATCTATACCATAGTAGCAAATGCCTGGAAATTTGGGACGCAAGCCTTCTATCCCCGGATATCTTCACAAGAGGTAAGTCAAGTGAGAGCTGAGCTTAATGGATTATCTACTCTTTGAACCAGACTATTTCTGCTAAGGTACAACCTCAGGAGCCTGTAGCTGTGGTGAGCTATGTTGGAAATTAGCAAGGTAGATGGATGTACAATTACAATTATTGGGGCAATCAAGGAATTAAGGGCAAAGCAACTCAGGAATATCTTTGGAGGATATGGTGAAGAACCTGGCAGACATGACTATATAGCTTAAGCAGGATTAGGAGATGACTTTCTCCCATATGCAGAACATGGACAATCAGGTGTCCCAGTTGGCCAACATTATCAGTAGGCTAGACACTCAGTATAGGAAGCTCCCATCCCATCAAATGTCGGATGCACGTAATGTCAGTGCCATTTCTATTGTCAATTGTATTGAGAGCCCCTTGACACCTATTGTTGAGTCTAATGTTGAGCCCGTAGAGATTGTAAGTGAAGAAGATGTTGAGGAAAAGATTGCCAGCCCACTCAGAAGACGTAAGGTAAGATTCAATCCATCTTTAATTTAAACTCTTATTTTTTTACTGCTCCTTTCCCTAGTAGGTTGGTTGTTGCTAAAAGAGTTATACGAGAGAAAGAGGTGAAATTTGTCCAGTCTTCTAGAGACAAGAGCCCTACTGCAAAGGCCAAGAAAGTTTTGGGTTGAAGTCCCATCAAA
>NC_052353.1:44325142-44326961 GCF_009727055.1 Benincasa hispida
ATAATCTTGAGCTGGACAAAGAGGTCCTTACTTTTTAGCACAAAGAAAAAATTGATTTTTTTTGTTGTTTTTGTTTGTTTTGTTTTTCTTTTTTTTTTCGATAACTTCCTGGTTACTACTTACCCCCAATGTTTGCTAGTTCGGATTCTTTTTTAAGGATTGTGGACCACCTTTCTAAGTTGGAGCAGTTGATGGATGGAGACGTGCGAAATCAAATAGTTGAATATAGATGAAGAAGTCCGATTTGAGTCAAGCATAACGATCTTAAAAAATTGTGCTACCTGGAGGTAGCCAGGATTTACATTTAACTTTTTCTTTCTTAGTATAGGTTTCTTTTAGTTTTATTTTTATTTTTATTGAGCTTAATTCTTTATATGTTTCTTGGTCCTTAGATTTTTTAAAGCCTTTTAGAGGGATAGAGAGAATTATATTTTAGATGAGCCAGATATCATCGCCATCCTCTATGCCAAATTCAGGGAAGCTTTCCGTTTTCCTTGCATTTGTCCCATAGTTTTTATTCTTTAGAAAGGCTTCGAACTGACAAACTAATTTTAAATTGTGCTTCACTGATTGATTATGAATTGGTGTCATTGTTGATTGCATGTTAAATCCTAGGAGACTGTTGATACTCGAGTAATGAACCATGCAAATTGAGTGGGCATATCTTTTGTGTGACTTTATGTTTTATTCTACCTTGCTCAAGGATGGTCAAGAATTAAGTTGGGGTTGATGATAGCACTTAAAATGTGCTATCATATTCCACATAACTCAAGATTGTTCCTAGATTTTACGTGTTTATTCTATTATTTTATAGCTTTCGAGTACCTAAAGGATAGAATGGGGGTGTTAACGATGAAATGGAGCTAAAATAGGCCAAAACGAAGTTTAATTGCATCAATCGGGAAAGAGAAGGCCAAATTAAACTTTTGCCCTGGAGTAAGTGCAGCGACACCCAATGCTGCACTACGGCTGGCGTGGCAAGTCCGAGAGCCTTGTTTTTGTGCAAGATGAGAGTGTCACGGCGCCCTGAAGGTTTGACGCATGCGTTAGGACACTACGCCCTAGCGTTGCGGAACTCCAAAACTTATATATCTATAATTTAACTGATTTTAGGTTACTTCTTCTCCCTTGATTCAATCCCAGCCGATTTACAAAGCATTCTCTTCCTGTTCTTCTATTTTTCATCTTTTATGTACTTAAACTCAACCTCATTGATCGACACGTTGATTATGGGCCAAGTTAAATTATTCTAGCTTGAGTTTTAGAATTTTTCTCTAGCATATACTTGTGAGTCTTCAAATTGAATGTTGTTGCATTTGTTTGATTCAATTATGTTCTTATAGACATTTGTGGCTTTTATGATTGATGCTTTTGATTACCATTTGATACATGACACATAATCTTATGTTGATCACTAAGAACCGATAGGTTAGGTTAGCTTGAAAATCGTATTTTTCTAACCAATCTAGGATTGAATCGAATAAATATTTAATCATGACTTTTCCTGTTGAATATTCCACCTGATATTTCCCTAGGTCTTAATGCAACTAAGAAAAATTTGAATGTACATGCTTCTCATCAATTCTATTTGGACTAGTAAGTTGATTAGGACGACTTAATTGACTTTTCCAATTAGTTCAGTTAAGTGGGAGCAAATACTTAATTCAGGCAATGAAAATTCTATGATCGAGTATATTGAATAGGAAAAATTTCGTAATAACCCAAGATAGGATTTATTCACATATTTTTTCAAACTTTTATTTTGTTGCAGTTATTTTATGCAATTTAGTTTTCTTTTGCAATCAAACTAATTTAAAAA
>NC_052353.1:44327571-44338957 GCF_009727055.1 Benincasa hispida
TAATAGCAATTCATTCAATAAGTTAATTATGTTATAATGTTCTAGCTATAATAACATTAACTATTAACTAACCAAAAGTTAATTATGGTATAATGTTCTATTGTCCAAGTTTTATATTGTAATTTTCTATTAAAATGGCAACCAATTACTAAACCCAAAAGGTTATTTGTTTAAAAATTTCCTTTGCACTTTGTGGAAGGAAAAAGTACAAAAAACTCTTTAGAAGGTCCTGATTCTCCTCCAATTGTTTGGTGTCTTTTATCCTTTACAGCATTTTGTGGTTTCTAAGAACACAAATCATAAAAAATTCCCTTTCAAATTCATAAGATTTCCTACTGCCCAAATTGACATATAATGAATAAACGCTTCTTAGTTTGCTCCTTATAAAGACCACAGCCACCTTTGTGCTGTTTGCCACATTCATTTTCTTTTCCTTGAAGCTTTTGTTTCCGTTTGTTTTGCCAAAATATAGCATTAACCAAATGGCTTCAATGTCTACCCATGGATCTAGTACATGGACTGCAATTGAAAACAAAGTCTTTGAGAAAGCTTTGGCAATTTATGATAAAGACACACCTAAGAGATGGCTCAATGTTGCAAAAAAACATTGGTGGAAAAACTGAAGAAGTGAAGAGGCATTATCACTTCTTGTGAAGGATGTTAACCATATTGAGTCTGGTGAAATTCCTTTCCCTCATTGAAGCTCTACGAGATCGAGTCGTTGATCGTCGTTGAAATGAAACAAGGTAATTTATATGTTAGATAACCACTGAACTCAAAAGATTATACAATCAATTTAATTTTTCATCAATATTTTAACACTTTTCATTACTTGTGAGGTTGGACTATTAAACATTAATTATGAAGAAGAAATCCTACACTTCATAATTAATATTAAAGGATTTGAATGTAGGACATCTTACTTTGACACCATGTCCATATTACCACTGAACTTAATATGTTAAACAATATACTTCAACAATATATATATATATATATAAACTTTGTTGTATGTTAAAATACGTATAACACTACTGAAATTCAGACTCTTTATAATTTAATTTCCATATTACTCGCAATGAATAACTTCTACAAATATACATCTTCTTGAGCTTATAAAATTAAGTAAATTTATTCCAATATATAAATTCAACATTTAGCTAAATAGCAATTTATAATATAGTATAAGAGTAGACAGAGGAATAAAAAGCATTACTTCTCTTTAAAAAAATTTATAAACGATGAAAAGAATGCTTTAAAGTCATTTCACGTTCAAAATCACTTTTGAAACATATTTTTTTTAAAGTATTTATTATTGTTATTATTTTGTGATTGGATTCAGATGCAAAATGATGGACTAAAGTATTGCCAAGTATTACCTATTGTTTTTCTTCACACTATCATATTATTTGAATCTATCCCAAGATTTACCATAATTTTTTTTCATCCCACTCGAATCACATGGATGTAGCCTATAATGCATCAAATATTTTTTCAAAAGAATATTTATGAAGATAAAATTATAGTATGAACAAAGAAAGTATCATGCTTATGTAATATTAGAAATAATTATTTGAAAAAGATGCTAACCGTGACGGGTGGCAACCGATTAATGAGAGTAATATTCATAAAGAAACGCAATGTTTTCAATAACTCATTGTCTTATTATATAATCTTTTTGAAAAGCACCAATGCCTCAGAATTTGCCTTTGGACCCAACAAAAAAAACTGCACTCTTTTTGCCTTTTTTTTCTTTTTGTGTGTAAATATGTTTCATAATTTGGCTCTTACTGTTCATTTTTATCCAGGAATATAATATCATAACCAAATATTTGGTTCTTTTTCTCAGGATGTGAGTAAAATGAATAGATGAAAGGAGGCTGCTCAATCAGTATGGAAGAATAATAAAGGAATGAAGGAAGAAGAACCATTTGCTCTCTATTTTACTTAGTGAAAGAATAACATTTTTTGGTGTTTTATTTTTCACAAATACCTCCATCAAATCTCCGAAGTTAAGGTGTTTGGGGCGAAAGTTGTACTAAAGTGGATAATCACTTGAAAAGTCCTCGTATTGTACCATTTTTTAAAAAAATTTCACAAATACCATCCATCTTCAATGTATTAATGCATTAAATGCAACTAAATTAATCACCTATATATTTTGATTATTATTTTGAAGGAAAAAAATATCTTATTATTTTTGGGTGAGCATAGTTCACCAACAATATATCTATATTTTCATTTGTACTTAAAAAAACGATAACTTTTGTTCCTGAATAAGGATTTTAGTAAGTATAATGACAACAAAATCTATAGCTTAAAAAACATTTTTGTTTCTAAAGCTTTCATAATAGTTAATAATGTAGCCCTCAAGTTTAGTTGGTAATGATTTAGTCCTTATACTTTTAAATCTGTAATAATTCTTTTTGAACGAAAGGATAGAGGGATCATAAGGTGCACTAGACCATCTTAACTAGGTTGACACATCTGTAGCACTTTATACTTTCATCAAAATTAAGTGTCAACTATAAAATTTGTATGTAAATTTGATTCTTTATTACTTTATTGATCTATATATCTATAAGATACATCATTACATATTAATAGTAGTTTTTATAAGAGAGACTAAATCATTACAAATTGTAAAATAGTACATGAACTAAATGTTAATTATTAATAATTCAAGGACTAAATTATACAAATGTGAAAGTGTGTGGACTATATGATTATTTTTCCACATTCTGCTGTTCTAACTCTTCATTTTAGGTAAATTCCTATAAGATATGTAGAAGAACACTAAAACACTTCATTCCATGTACGGGATGTAGCATTTTAGATCTATAATGTGACGAAATGCTCCATTTTAGATCTGGAGTGTTGAAAATGACTAGTCAATTAGTTATTTGTTGGAATGACTTGTCATAAAACTAGTCAAAAATTTCTAAATATATTTTCATATTTAATTTAAATTTGAAAACCATTTTCTATATTTAATTTAGATATAAAACGTTTTTCTATTTAGTTAAAATCTGAAAAGATTTCTACATTTGTTTTAGAAAAATGTTTTTGTTGGATTCTTATAAAAAGAAAAAATGGTTATTTTAGTCCTCAAGGGTGAGATTTGAGTTTGGCAAGATATTTTTTATCTCTTTTAAAAATGATTTAATTATGAGCAAAGTTTTAACTCGATTCCAATCCTTCTTCGACAAGTGCACGTTTGAGAAGGGAGTTGTGTTATCCTTGGAGAACAATTGACTTTTAACAATTTAGCACCGAGGTCGCATCGATTTTGCTTTCAAGACAGTGGATTTTCCAAGACACAATAATGATCGAGATCTAGAATTGATGACGACCAACAATTTGAAAGCAAAATTAAAGAATATCGATCGATTGCACCTCCATCTTCGATCTCCCTCTCGATATCGAATCAAGAACACCAAAACTATTGACAAATCTCACACCATTATCATCTTTGCAACCACTTCAAACCAGATCTTGTCGCTGGAGAAACACTTAATCGGATTCAAAAAGGTTGTTCTCATGGTCGAGTTCGAGTTAGAATCCACATTTGCGATCATCTCAGGCAAGTTGATCAATTTGACACTTAAAGAAGCCAGACTGGAGTCCATGGTGGATGTCGATGGAGGCATTGATGCATCTCATTCTTGTTTGAGGAGAAAACCATCTCTTTTGATGTCGATGAGGGACTTCAAATGTGAAATTATGGATCAGCTTGGATTTAATAAATGAAGGGGTACAAAATTAAGAGGATAATTTCTCTTTTTAACATATAAGCATAATTTAATTGTTAGCTTGCTTTGTTCTTTATAAATGAATTGTGCTAAGGAGAAATTCTGAGCAATTCTTGTTTTGAGATTAATAATGGATGGTCTATAATTCAGAGAGACTTTCATTCCAAATTAAGAAGGAGAATTAAGAAAGGATAGAAAGTATTAATTTTGGTAACTGAATTTAGGAAATATATTATTAATTTTTAAATAATAATAATTTTTTGATAAAATCATTTGACTAGGGACATGATTTGAGGAACTTGGGAAGATAAATCAACATATATAGTTTCCACTTTGTGAACAAATTACTGATTAATTTATGTTGATTATGTTATTGTGATAGAATTTTTGGAATATGTGGGTTTTGTAGCATGATATTGAATTTTGTGGTTAACCATAACTGTCAATTTCGATGATGATGCTAGTGATCTTTTTCTTGATTTGATTAACTTTTACATATGTTGAAGATATTTTGATTAGTTAAAAATTGGGTTAAACGTGATAGAGACTTCTTGAACTTTACTTAGGCAATCTTGACATACAATTACAATAACCAAAGAATATATTTTTTTATGTGACCAATTGTCTACGAGCCTCCTAAAATATCCAAACCATAATGCTCAAATGAGAGCTCCTGTATACAAAGAAATAATTATAATATTTTTTCTAATAATTAATTCACCATCGGTTTTGAGAAAAGGCTAACAGTACATTAGTTGGAAAATGTATTAGAGATTGTTTTCTCAAAAAGAAGGAAAGTAGAGAAATATGCTCATGGTGAGAGCTATTATATAATAAAAATTGTAACGTTTTGTTGTGTGTAATATCCAAACAAGGAAAATATCATTTGCAATACTAGATATTACAGCCATTGGAAATTCGGCAAGAAATTATGCATCATTCCATTGTTTGAGGAATTGACTGTTTCTCAGTTGGACTGCAATCTCTTTGTTGAATTATTGGGTTGAGTTTGCTCTTGATTGATGAGATAGATGAGGTTGTGCTAACATGGTTAGCTCATGTGGTAGTGGTTTGTCAGATTGTTCCACAAATTTAATTTTTACATATGGTATGAAAATTTAGCAATTTTATTTTATTGTTATTTTATAGCATGATATTCAATATAACTTTATTAGTAAATATTTGAATATTTCATGAGTAGTAAACTATATTATCTTAAATGAGATGCTATTGTGTTCTACTTGAGTATGATTTATGTCATAAATTATCATGTATGACCATTAATTCCATAAAATGTTATTATCACTTTTAAATTATGCTTTTCCCTATACATTATTTTGACCATCATTTAACTTGCTTGTAGTATGAATATATGTAAATTCCATCATTTTATGTGTAAGTTTGTAGAATTGATGATAGTTTGAGACATCGTCTAGCTATAAAATTTGTAATGTTTTATAAGTTTTTTTTTTTCAAGATCTCAATGGGTATATAAGTGAAGATCTATCTTTATTGGTATGTGGCATTTTGGGGTGGAACCAAAAGCATAGTCGTGAAGACTTATACCCAAAGTAGACAATATCATACCACTGTGGAGATATGTGGAGGATTTTTGTCCCTAACAAGTGGTATTAGAGTCATGCCCCTAGTTTAGCTATGTTGAACAAAGATGTAGTGGAGCCTCAAAAGTATCTCATGATATCTATAGTTGAACTCTGTCAAATAGGCAACATGCCCTAGTGAATAGGAGTTAGCCTAGACAAGAGTTAGATGGATGAATTACTGTTAGAGGGGTGGCTCGGTAGTCCTTTGTTCGAGGGGAAGAATGTTGGGAATGCGACCACCAACATTGGTTAGATAAGGAGATGATCATCACATTTATTAGATAAGTAGATGATTGTGGGTGGTATATAATTTCAATTGATTGAAGATATGCATGTCTTGGATCTTGAAAAGAGAAAATGAAGATTGAGGATTTATGATTGTTATATGGTTTAGCAACTTTTGATGAGACATTATGAATTAAACATGGATCTTCAATTTCTCAAAGGAAACAAACCAGTTAGGTTTAAATGAATCTTCAAATATTTTTATGCATATTCTTATATGACTAAAATATTTGAAATAGTCATTATAAACCTTTCATAGAATTCATATAATATATCGCATTGATGTAAAGAAGTATTTACTCAAGTTATTTGAGTTGATTATGTGAATATTTGTTAATATTCTTTGATACACGTGTTTACTCAAATTTATTTGAGTTGATTGTGTGATTATCCGTTTGTGTGTAGACGGTATACTGATCTTTGATACAAACATAGATGTAAGTAATAATACTAAGTTATTTATGTCCTCAGAATATGAAATGAAAGATTTATGTGAGGGTGATGTGACACTTGGTGTTAAGATAAGGAAAACTGAAAATGGATTTTCTTTATATCAATCACACATTGAAAAATGAGATTTGATTACTTTGATGACCCTGTAAGAACACCTTATAATGCTGTATGAATCTTAAGAAAAATAAGAAATATTGTGTTTCTCGATCTAAATATATAAAGATTATAGGAAGTGTTATGTTTTTATGAACTATAATAGACCTATGATTAAAGATCATTTGGTTGCTCTTCATCGTTTATTAAGGTATCTTAATGGTAAAATAGATTATTATATGTATTTTAATATTTTCTACCATGCTAGAAGGTAGTGTATGCAAACTAGGTAACTTAGAACAACGAAGTAAGATTTACTACTATATGTGTTCCTATTGGGTAAAGGAGCTATTTCATGGAAGTCTGCAAATCATATTTTATAGCAAGATCCACCATGGAGTCTGAATTTATTGCTCAAGAATTAGCAGGACAAAAGGCTCAGTGGTTTAGAAGCCTACTGAGAGATGCACCATTGTAGGTGGACATTAGTACCAGTTCTTTGCATTGTGATTCATAGGCTGCCATAGGAATTGTCAAGAGTAATGTGTATGATGACAAAGGGATGCATATGCACCTCAGCCATGGAGCTGTGAAACAACTACTGAATGGAGGATTATTTCATTTTAAGGTTTGAGGAAAATTTTGCAGATCCTCTCACTAAAGGCCTAACAAGGAGAGTAATTCTAGAAGTTTCGACAAGTATGGGACTCAACCATTATTGTGATCCATATCCCTTTATCTAGGTGGTCTATTGCGATAGACTTGATGGTCCATAGCCCTTTATCTGAATGATCTATTGTGATAGACTTGATAGTCCAGCCCTTCATTTTGGTGGTCGTGGTACGGACTTGATGGACAAAACTAAATTCTTTAAAGATTCCATAGCCTTTCCTTTGGGTGGTCTTGGTATGGTCTTGATGGATAATTGTAAAATCTTCATAACTTAGTTTTTGAGTGGTTTGTTTTTAACAGACTTGATGAAGTTGGTTATGGTATAGACTAGATGTGAAGTTTTCATAGCTCATTTTTTAAGTCGTCTATTACGATAGACTAGATGAAGCAATTAATGTGATTGTGAAGGTGTGGCCACCTTCTATGGAAAAGTTAAAGGGCCTTTTTCTAGAGCTTTAATGTTGACTCGAGCTTCTATGTGCATGGCCTAAATAGCACGCTTTTATCGTAGAATCGATGAAAATTTTATGAGTAAAATGTGTTGTGGGGGTTTCAACCATAATTATTGAAAGTTCAAAAGGTAAATCACTTAAATCAAGTCATTGCCCTACTTCACTATACATCAATTTAAATCGCAAGATATTGATGTTTAAGTTTATTCTCTTATATTTGCTCAGAAAAATTATTTATAGTATTTTAACTGCCAATCATTCATAAGGGATTGTTGGGAATGACTAGTCAATTAGTAATCTGCTAGAATGACTTGTCATAAAATTAGCCAAAGATTTCTAAATGTATTTTCATATTTAATTTAAATTTGACAATGATTTTCTATATTTAATTCAGATATGAAACATTTTCCTATTTGATTTAGATATGAAACTTTATGTATTTAATTAAGATCTAGAATGTTTTCAGCATTTAATTTAGAAAAACATTTATGTTGAATTATTGTAAAAAGAAAAATGGTTGTTTTAGTCATCAAAGATGAGATTTGAATTTGACATGATATTTCTCTTTATTAATAAGGATTTAATTTTGAGCAAAGTTTTCACTCGATTCCAATCTTTCTTCGACGAGTGCAGGTTTGAGAAGGGTGTTGTATTAAACTCGGGGAGCAACCGACTTCTTGTAATTTAGCACCAAGATTGTGCCGAATTTTTTTAAGGTAGTGGATCTTCCATGACACAACAATGATTAAGATCCGGAATCGACGAGGACTAACATGGAACAGAGGTGACATTCCTCAACGAGCAACAAAAGGAGGGTGATAGTAGTGAGCTGAATGGTTCACCGAAGGAGAGGAGAAGAAGATGAGGAAGACGATGAGGTTGACGAAGAAGGTGGTGACAACAACGACAACCACTAACAAGATTTGATAAAGAATCAAATGAAGGAAATTTCATTTATGAATCCTAAAGGAACCCCTATGAAGGGATCCGCAGCGGAAGCGGATCATCCCAATTCCCAATAATTTTTTAAAAGAAATTTTTTTTACAGCATATGCATTTGTGGAAAAATTAAATAAAATAGCATACAAAAAAAAAAAAAGAACAAAAAAGGTTTAGGAAAACTTACCCTTGAAGAGTTCTTCAAATGAATCCCTCAAACACTACTACGAAGGAGTCCTCAGTATTCTCTAGTGAGAATCTAAGAGGTGTGGGCTCTATAGTGTTTTGGGATTGAAAGAGAATGAAGGATTTGAGAGAAAAACCTTGGGAAAACAAAGAACTAAAAAACTAGCTTACAGAGAGCAACTTTCTTTTTGTTTTGTTTTTTTCCCTCTTTTGCATGTTTAAAAAGGAGGGACCTCCACCACTTCTTACGTGGGGTGTGGAGAGAAAAAATGGAGAGAGTTAACTCCCTCTGCTGGATTAATTTAAAATTAAATAATTAAAAAATATTTAATAACAAAATAATTAATAAATAATTTTAATTCACAATTAAAATTATAACAATATATATAATAACCAATTTATTATATAATATACAATTATATGTTATATCATATATAACATATAATATATAGTTTAATATTGTATCACATACAATATATAACCTATTGTATTATCTATCTCTTATGATATTTAATATAAATCATATTCACATTAAATTTTAATTATATGAATCTAGTTCATATAATAAACATTTTAATCATATTCAAACATTTAATTCCTCTCATAAATTCTTTATATTATGTATCAAATAAATTATAGTAATTATATCATATACAATTACATAAACTTAATTATATCATATATAATTAATTCACTCTATTAATTTGAACAATTTTAAATTAATCCAAAACTTGATTTTATCGATGAGTTACCAAGGGGACCTCATAGACCTTTAGCTTGGAGCTCTAACGGTTTGTGAATAATTAATTAAACTCTCTAATTAAGTTAATTAAATTATTCACCATCCATTAACTGTCGGGCACTCCCCTAAAGACCAACAGCTGCACCCTTCGCACTACAGATATATTTATGTGTCCATTGGATGTAACCAATCCATAGTACGACGACTCTTCACAAATTACTCGTAAGTACAACTTGGCCAATTTACCGTTTTTCCCCTATAGTTACATCTAACTCCTTACATATCATTGATTCTTCTAATAGTCCCACTATGACTAACCTCTCTTGGGCCAGCAGAGGGTGTGGCGGCACTGTATTCAAGCCCCAGAATCAGCCCTTAAGGAAGTAATTTATTTACTTTCCCCAACATTGGGGAAGGATTGAATTCCGTCTTGTGTAGTTGTATTTCCAGCTCCCTCAGACGAATCCCCAAAATTGTAGGCATGTTGACTTGTATAAATATAACTTTTATATTTTCATGATACATGCAAATGATTTCTTGTAATTTCTTCATGCCATATTATAACACTTATAAAATATGATGCATGAATAATTGTAAAACCTATGGTGGGTTTCAAAACTATATGTCATACACTATGCCATATAAACCACATACATCTCATGTATATTAAATAAATATTGATGAATCGGGAAAAATTTCCTCAAAGCCTCAAAACTAAATCTAACTACTACAAAAACAAAGATTCTCCGATTCACACAGACAAACCAGATCTTGAACCGTCCGGTCGAAGTTCACGTCTCCACTGATCATGTACTAAAACCCAAGCGATCGTCGACACGAAAGAGCAAATGCTTTACTTAATCGTTTACCTACGCTTCTAGAGCTAAACGATCGTTTAGGAACGATCGTGTACTTTTTACTACACGATAAGCATGAGGTACGCGATTGTGTAGCACACAACTCATAACGCAATCTCTAAACGACCGTCTAAAGGGCAATGNAACTCATAACGCAATCTCTAAACGACCGTCTAAAGGGCAATGATGCGGTGAAGCACAATCGTCTAAATAATCATTGAGCGAGCGCCTAAGTATTATATACCACATGATCGTGTAGTCAGTGACTATGCGATGAGGCATGCTAATTACACGATCGTTTAACGCACGCCTTTTTCTAAACGATGAGCATCAAATACTCCCACTTGATCATTTACCGCCAGCATCTATGCGATCGGACAACCAACGTTATGCGATAGAGCAAACACTTTATCCCATCGTTTAGCATAGCTAAACAATCGTTTAGTAAATACTACATGATCACATAGAAAAATCTACACAATCGTTTAGCCAAACCCCAACGATCATTTATTTGAGGCTATACGACACGACCAAATCGTGGTCTTCTTCTTCACTGAGAACCACATCTCCATGTTTTGAAACTTCATCACGAACGACTCAACAAACTCATTTGAATTATAGACTCGATTGTTTGTTAGTTATGCCCAAAAAACATAGGGGCATTTACAAATTAACACTTTGTAATTTAATGAAAACTTTAAAATGAGGCAATTCACCCGTAAACATTCATTGACGCCATCACAAGTAAACGCAATGTAGAAAACCCACCATGACTATAAAAGAAGTTCAAAATAGAAGTGAAATTTGGAGTATCAGAAGAACCTGGCTCTGATACCAATTGAAGAAAATTGGATATAAAGATTTCCTAAGTAGCAGATTGATCATTCCAAATTCTATTCGTATTTGAACAACAATTACAGTACACAAACGAAAACTAATTAGCCATCACTACAAAAATTTTAGGCTTTAATATCGGTTAAAAAAAGTGATATCGGATGTATAATGTCGGTTTTAAAAAACGGATCTTTAATGTCAGTTTTAAACCGACATTGAAGATGGGCTACAATGTCGGTTTAAAATCGACATTAAAGGCCTCTCATTTTTTTTAACCTTTATTAAAAAATATCTTCTTCATTTCATATCAAATCTTCTCTCTCCTAATTTCACTTCTCTCTTACCAAACCCTATCTTCTCTTTAGCTTGGCTATGCAAATCACTTTCGATCGTCGTCGTCACCGGTGTTGCTTGGATCTCCATCGCGTGGGCTTCTTCCGGTGGTGGGTCATCGTCGTGGGTGTTCTCCGGTTGTTTTTCGTCGTCGCGTGGGTATTCTCCGGTTGGTTTTCGTCGT
>NC_052353.1:44340393-44376498 GCF_009727055.1 Benincasa hispida
CGTGGATGATTTCTTTGGTCAATCATCGTTATCCTAATCATGGAGCTGGTTGTCGTCGTTACGTACTCGCAGAACTCACACATGATTATGAAATTGGAGGATCTTCTTCAAATTTATGATCGAGAGAAAATCAATTCTTGTCATCATTTGTTGGGCCAGGTAAAAAAGCCTTACTCCATTTCAGAAAAACATAACTGTTACATGTTAAGAGTACTGATAAACTATATAACTTGTAGAAAATTAAAGTAAATGTGGTGTTGACCAACAAAAAATCAAGGAAGGTTATCTTTTCTGTAAGGCCAATAAGAAAGGGAGAATTATTCGAGAAAAAGAGGAGTTTAATGGTTCGCTACTTCTATCCTATAGTAGCATTTGTTGGATGCTATGCTAGAGTGCTAGTTTCAGTAATTTTAACTCATTGAACCTTAGCTGAAGATAATTAATATTTTTTCCCAAGGTTTTGAATTTGATTAAGAAGATATCATGCAAGAAACAGTAGTGTTCATTATTTTATTTCACTTCTTATTTTATTTCATTTATTTCCTGTAACTATCAATGCATCCATGTAGCTTGTTAGTAAATAAGAAGAAGAAAAAAAAAACTAATCATTCAAGATAGTTTTGCTGACATGTTGGGGATATGCCTAGAAGAATTTTTGACTACCAAAGCATAAGATGAGTACTGCTCTTTTGAATACTTTACATTATTCCTTTGTTATGAAGTTGAAATTTCTCCTGTGCCCACCTTCTACAATTTAACGGTTGAAGCATTTACCAAATAAACCTTGGGCACACTAAATTTAATCAGTCTGGTCTAAGCTTCCTTATTTTCAGCATTTCGGATTGAGTCTAGTTTCTCGTGTTGCTGTTGTTTTGAGGGCACAAGGCCCTTGTATATTTCTGCATGACAAAATCTTTTGTTTTTTACCAAAAGTCTAATGTTTGTGGTGTCTCTTATTTAAAGAAATTTTCACTCATTAAACTGCTTTTTCCAGCGACGCTGCAAGTAGGTGACGTTGCAAATACTGCATCAAGAAGCAATTGCTCACTTTGGTATCTTTTAGAGGTAAAATAGAAGAGTTTCTTGTTTTTTTTTTTACACTAAAAGGTAGGTCAGCACGATATTGGTGAATACTTCTAAAAATATGGTCAATAAGGAAATTGTGATGGTTCGTTCAGATTGAGGAATGACCATTTCTTTGTCAAGTTGCCCTTTTAGACATATTTACTTGTATTAATGTTTATGTATGTGTTCTAAAATTTGGAGTTTTTCCTCCACCATGTTGATATAGATTGAAGGAGTGCCTGCTTGATTCATCAGATAGAGGTTTCCTGGGATGCTACTTTAAAACCCTGAATCATACTTTAAAATTGGTCAGATATTTGCCATCACGAATTTCACCAAATATGGGCTGATTACGTGATTGTTAATTCACTTGAAAGTATCTTAGAAAGAAGAAGAAAAGTGAGGAGGAACATGGCCACAAACCAATGAGTTACCTGTGGAACCTCATAATTCAAACTTCCAGTTTAATATTTTTTTCACGATTTAATTGTCTCCAAATCTTTCGTTTGTAGGTTGTAGAGGCAAAAGTTCATCAATTGAATTTTTCACTTAAACGCATATTCTTATCGTTAAGCAGATAGTAGTAAGATGTATTCAGAAATTAAACATCTTCATAAAGTTTTAGCAACTTTTCCGTGTAAAAACCATATTTCTCTTAATTCAGCCAGACCCGTAGCTGAAGCATTGGAGTCTAGTTGGTGATACTGATCCCATGGATGGAAGACCAGATTCAGCCGAAGTAGATACCGAGGTGTTTGTATTCTCTTGTTAGTCAACATTATAAATTTAATGGAAGTGATTGATGATCATGTATTGACTTATCATCAGAACTAACAATCATCTTTTGGCTTTTATGCCTAGTTCGTATGCTGCCTATATATTGGAATAATTTTAGGAAACATCTCCATCTACCCTTATATATCTTAAATATTAATAACATTCTTACCCATGTGCGAAGCGTGCCAATGCTAGAACAAGCACCAATCCACCCAATAATAAGTTATTGATCTTCCCAATCAACCATCAAGGGAGCATGTGGGTTCCATTTTCTCGAATAAAATTGGGAAAGCCAAAGAATCTTCATGAAATTATTGAAAACTTAGAAAATAAATTTTGCTTCATGGCATTTGTTTCCTTTTTTGATAATAAGCATGCAATTAGTTGGATAAAACGTAGCTGATTTAACTGAATGTCGCAATATCATTTCTCTCATTTGATTCTTTTAGAAATCTTTAAATTGTTTTTCATTACAAATTCTATTTTGGACGGTGGGCTGATGTAGAATCTCTCGTCAAGGAACTGCAAAATACTAAAGGTATCGAGGCTGTATCCAAAGGGCGTTTTTTCCTTAGCCTTGGATTGGCTCCAACCTTTCAGGTAAAATGGCAACCCTTTTCTTTTCTTTTCTTTTCTTTTCTTTTCCTTTTTTCATCATGAGGATAATATTTGAAACTTAAACAAAAAGGAAAATTCTCCCCATCTTATCCCAAGCTTTCATGCAATCTATAGTATATGTAGTGAATGAGTATTATCTAGTTCCTTATATTTATATGGTCTTAGGCATAGCTCAGTGTCTACAGATCATTTTCCACCAAACTCTCCATTTGATGCAGCTTTATATGGCTTCTATGTATGAAAATCAGTATAAATTACTTGCTCGATCTGGAAACAAAGTACAAGTGGTAAATATTCAGAAACATTACTCTTTTGCCATTGCCAAAAAAGTCACTAAAATTCTTATGAAGCTTGGGACTAAGAGTCAATTGTACAAAGGAATAGGCTATAGAACTTTGGATTTATACCCTGGTTTGTGGGTTTCGTACCAAGTCCATATAGCATAGGTTTGGGAGCTTACAAGATCAACAAACTTGTAGCTTGGTAGACTAAACACAAGTTTGACTTCTTAACCATAGATTACATAAGCTGACTCATGAGCCAAACACCTCCTTAGTTAATTGAAAATATTTTCTTTAATCTTCCGATAGTAAATAGATCAACACTTCCAATTCAACAACTCTAGTTTAAGTTGAAAAGAAGTATACTTCTGCATTTTTAGGGACCAACTGATCTAAGCACCCCACTCGTTTAAACTTATGTAATCTTGTGATTTTATTTTTGTATGCAATCAAGAGTGTTATTTGAAATCTGGATATTATATTGTGCAGCTGATGGTTTAGACATCTTTGGATAAAGAAACAATGAAATCAGTTATCTTAACATGCACCAACAGGGTAGAGTAGCCAGTTTCTTGAGTTTTGTTTTAAAATCAGATGGTAAAATAGCCAAAAATCTTTTGTTTTAAAATTTTAAGAAATTTCAATGCCAATTTCATATTCGTATCCCTACTTCTTAGCTTAGGAAGGATTATGCATGTTGAAGTGAGAATGTTGTGGGGATACCAGTTACAGTTAAGTTCTACATTTTGCTATATCTATTTTAATAATACTTCTTTTCCCAATGTTAGCTTTCTTTTAGTTTCCAGGGGAAAAAAAAGAATCTACGTTTTGCTATATATCTTTTTTAATAATCTGCATTTTGTTTCATTTTGACGTTTAATTTTGTTTTAGATGATTATGGCGCATCTGAGAATAGGCTGAGTAATTCGATATGAACATGGCCTATGGACCTTGCCTTGGAATGACTAGAATGGCTCGGTGGGAGCGTGCCTGTAATCTTTGTCCGAACACTCCAAAAGAAAGAGACACTTTTAAAGGCTGGAAAAGTGCAGTTGGAGTGCTTGTGGGATTCTTGAGTTTAAACTACTCTGCTTGCTGTGTTATTTTTGTTTAATGTATGAAGTGCATGCTATACTTTTGGACAAAATGTTCAGCCCCTGGTTGAAATGATAATCACTATTCATGTGATGTGAATGGGCTAGAAATAGAATGTTTGCTGATGACAGCTTCCTTGGTTATTTACTTCTCAGTTATGTTCAAAACCTCTTATGAGTAGTTGTATAGTTAAATTTGGCTGATATTTTCCTTTCCTAGTGTTGTTATACTTGAACTTGACATGATGTGTGAATCTGTGATTAAGACATCTTTCAATTCCTAAAAGTTGAAGAATATTTGTATAAGTACTAGCATTTCAAAATTTTGTCAATGTGATATTGGTGGGTTCCTTATTCTTGGCTATCTTATATTTACAACAGAGTAGTGAAAGATTTATGCAGGCATTATGAGCTTGTTAATGTAAAACGGACAGATTTGGGATTCAATGTCGGTTAATAATTAAAAAAAAAACAGAGGCTTGAATTTTGGATGCAACCGATATTAAAGACCTTTAATGTCGGTTGGAAATTTCACTGAAGGGCTTTAATGTCGGTTGGAAATTTCACTGAAGGTCTTTAATGTCGATTGCAACCGACATTGAAGGTTGTGTTATTGAAGACCTTTAATGTCGGTTTAAAACCGACATTAAAGCCCGGATTTCTTCTAGTGCATGCACAAAATGAAATTGCAGCATGCTTAACAAAGATAATAAAGGGAAAGATCATACATACCTTTGACAACTTATCTTCAAACTCACTTGATCACGAACGCTCGAACAATCTCCAAGACTGCAACACATGAACGCTCGAAAAATCTCCAAGACTGCAACACATGAACATTCGAACACAGCGATCGAAACACAGCATGATCAACAGCGAACTTTAACATAACAATCACCAAGATCACGAACACAATAAATAGCCTCCAAAATCCTCGACTTAGTCGAGTTGAGTACGAAAACACCACAATGGCTACCTTGATATTCTCGGTGTGAGAATCCAGAAGTGTGGGCTCTACGTGGACTTGGTTAGAGGAAGAGACCAGAGGAAGAACAATCGTGTAAACGATTGAGCAAGTGGGAGATGACAAAGGTCTATCGTATAGTGATGCCCAATCATTTAACAAATGCTCTGCGATCGTTTAGCAAGAGCTCTGCGATCATTTAGCTAATGGCCAGCTGAGTGAACTATCGTGTAGTGTCACTCCATGATCGTTTAGTCTCTATTCAACTATTATTTAGTGAATCTTATCCACTTGACAGCCTTTCTGTGAGAACTTCCTGAGAATTGAAAATCTCAAATCTACTACTACTAAATTTAGGAAAACATTTTTCCTTTTATCTCATGGTTACCATGAAACTACCAATAACCTCTCACTCAATTGGTTATTAGAGAAAAAGATATAATTATCCAATAATTAATATTTTTTTTAATACATATGATAACCAACTTATCATACTCTATTTATAACCTATAGTTTTAATATTTCATCTCATGAACTATGTAAACCATAGTTCTTTTTCTATTTCATGGTCCTTAATGTAAATCTCATTTACAATAATCCTCCACTTGATGTATCTCATATATCACACCGATCATATCATATATAATCGAATTACCTCTTGTCAATTTGATCATTTCAAATCAACACCAAGAACTAATTCTCAACTTGAATCCATTGAGCTACCAAGGGGACCTTATGGACCTGTAGCTCGAAGCTCTAACGAACGTGAATAACTGACTAAGCTCTCCAGTCATGGGATCCACCATCCGTTAACTGCCAAACACTCCACTAAAGATCGACAATTGAACTCTCCTTACTACAGATATATTATGCGTCCATATCAACCAATCAATAGTTCGATAATCTTTCATAGATCATTCATAAGTACAGCTCGGTCAATAACCATTATGCCCTTGTAGTTACATCTAACTCCTTAAGTACCACTGATCCCTCTAATGAACATAAGTCATAGTCCCACTATGACTGAGTTCTCTCTTCTAAAGAGAAGTTGTGGCCACTATGTTCAGACCTGGAATCAATCCTTAAGGAAGCAATCTATCTACTTACTCCTACTTCGGGGAAGGAGTGAATTCCATCTGGTGTAACTGAGTTCCCAGCTCCCAAATCAGATAAATCCCCAAAAAGTTAGGCATGTTAAGTTGGCAATCTGGCCATTCTCACTCATACTAATCAAAGGATCGCCCTCAAAGGCAGGAGTTCCCATAACACTCAGGATTTAGGTCATGTCATCTATGGTCGTTTAGGTTAGATGTAAGTCTCAAGTATCAACAAAGTTATATATGGAGACTAGTCATTTCGTGGTCTGGTCTTATACAAACTCTTTGTATATAACACCCCCACTTTCATGTCTTCATATGAATGGTCAGGATCTATCATCTGTAGTAGTTCACAAAACTTGCAAACCTCTACAAAGCAGGCCTTATTCGTAGTTTCACTAGGATCAGGTATCCCTCCTTAATCCTTATACTACAGACCTATTTAGGTTATCACTTAAGACATGGTCCACTTGTTTATCTCATAGACATTCATAAGTTTACATACAATAATCATGGAGCTTTGTTTATTGGATATGAGTAAATGCCAAATAAAATAACTCTTATTTTATTCATAATAATGTGTATAGGCTAGAAGCTACGAGACTCCAAGAGAATTAGAACACTAATCCCAACAACTTAAAACATGATCCATCCGTATTTCTCTACATACATGTTTAGTTTATCGGTTTGTGATTAATGTAACAAAAATTGTAATAAAATATCATATATTTTATTATAAACAATGAGTTTATACATAACATTTACGACCTATAGGACACTATGAGATTTAAGGCATCAAACCGAAAAATATCCCACTTGACCTAAAGCTAGTAAGGTGTACAATATAGTCAAAATAAAAAGTACACAAATAATAAACTAGGGCATAAACATGTGCCGAGTAGAAAATCTCCTACTTGGCCTAGTCTAGACGTGGCCTATCTAATAGACCCATACATTGTAGGTGACCCTCAAACTCCTTAGTCGTGAGGGCCTTTGTAAACGAATTGGTAACGTTGTGCTTTGAAGCTATATGCGTGACGATTACATCTCCTCGATGCACAATATTTCATGTGAGATGATACTTCCGCTCTATATGCTTCTCGCACTTGTCACACCTAGGCTTTCGAGAATTAGCCATAACACCACTATTATCACAATAAAGTGTGATGGGCTTCGACATATCTAGAATGACTTCCATATCAGTCAAGAACTTCCTGAGCCATACAGCTTCCTTAGCAGCTTCACAAGCCGCTACACATTCAGACTCCATGGTGGAGTGAGCGATGCACCCTTGCTTGGTGCTTCCCTAGACTACAGCTCGTCTGTTAAGAGTGAACACTGATCTTGATTATGGATTTCCTAGAATCCTTATTGAAGGAACCACTGTGAAGGGATTGCAACAGAAGCGGATCATTCCAATTCTCAATTGATTTGAAAAGAAAACAATTTACAGTATATGCTTTGGGGAAAATTAAAATCATACAACATGCCCCCCCCCCCCCCCAAAAAAAAAAAAAAAAACAAAACAAAAAAGGTTTATGAAAACTTACCCTTGAAGACGTTCTTCAAACGAATCCTTCGAACACTACCACAATGGAGTCCTCAGTATTATCTGACGATAATCTAGGGGGTGTGGGCTCTAGAGTGTTTTTTGATTGAAGGAGAAAGAAGGATTTGAGAGAAAAATCTTGTGAAAGCAAAGAACTAAAAAAAAAAACTTACAGAGATCAACTTTCTTCCTGTCTTTTTTTTCTTTTCTCTTTTGCTGGTTTAATAATGAGAGACCTCCACCACTTTTTACTTGAGTTGTATAGAGAAAAAGATGAGGAGAGAGTTAATTAAAACTATAAAAAATATATATAATAACCAATTTTTTATATATTATGCAATCATATGTTATATCATATGTAACATATAACATATAGTTTAATATTGTATCATATACAATATATAACCTATAGTTTCTTTTATCTCTCTAATGGTATTTAATATAAATCATATTTACATTAAATTTTAATTATAGGAATCTAATTCATTTAATTAATATTTGAATCATATTTAAACATTTAATTCCTCTCATAAATTCTTCATATTATAATGTATCAAATACATTATAGTAATTATATCACATACAATTACATAAACTTAATTATATCATATATAATTAATATACTCAATTAATTTGAACAATTCAAATTAATCTAAAACTTGATTCTCAAAAAATCCGATGAGCTAACGAGGGGACCTCATGGACCTGTAGCTTAAAGCTCCAACAGTTCGTGAATAATTAATTAAACTCTTTAATTAAATTATTCACCATCCGTTAACTGTGGGGCACTCCAGTAAAGATCGACAGCTACATTCTCCACACTACAGATATGCTTTTGTGTCTATTGGATAGAATCAATCCACAGTACGACGACCGTTCACAAATTTCTCGTAGGTACAGCTGGATGAATTTACCGTTTTCCTCCTGTAGTTATATCAAACTTCTTAAGTACCACTAATTCCTCTAATGAACAATAAATTATAGTTTCACTATGACTAACCCCTATCGGCCAGGAGAGGGTGTGGCACTAATGTGTTCAAGCCCTGGAATCAGCCCTTAAGAGAGAAAGTTATCTACTTCCCGAACATAACTTTCCCCAACATTGGGGAATGAGTAGGCATGTTGAGTCGGCGATCTTGCCACTCTTACCCATACAAATCAAAGGACCACCTTCATAGGCACGAGTTCACAACTCACGCAGGATTCAGGTCATTTTACTTATGGTCATCTTGATGAAATGGAAGTCTTTATTAAGAACGGTGTTATATAATGAGACTACTCATTTCATGGTCTGGTCTTATACAAACTTCTTTGTATAGAACATCCCTACTCACATGTCTCCACATGAATAATCAGAATTAGATCATTTGTAGAAATTTATAACAATTGTAACATCTACAAAGCGGGCCATACTCGTAGTATCACCAGGATAAGGTATCCAACCTTATCCATCTACTACAGACCATTTAGGTTATCACTTAAAACATGATCTATCTGTATGTCTCTACATACATGATTAAGTTACGAGATAACCAAGGAACATAGTTTATTAATTTGTGATTAATGCGACCAAAATTGGAATAAAATATCATATATTTTATTAAATAAACATTGAGTTTGTAAATAACATTTACAAGTTATATGACCTTACGAGATTTAGGGTATCAAACCCAACAAGTCTGATTACCAATATAAAATTAATAAAAATTTCATACGAACAAAGTATATCAACAGTTAATTTAAATGATCATTTTTTATAGATCAACTAATTGCCGATTGAGTTTAAGGACCATTTAAAATTGTTGATACAAAAAACTTTATACTATGAGGGGAAATAGTAGGAGTCCCTTGTAAAATAAAGAAAATTGAACATCGACGTTGGTGTCAAGATACACATATTATGATGCTCAAGTCGGTCTTGAGTTTATGAATAAATTGATAGAAGAAAAGAATATAGAATTTTTTAGCATATCTATGATGAATGAGTTTCACCGTTTATATAGATTAGTATAGCACAACTGACATTTCAAGGTGTAATATGACATTTAATGGAAGAATTCATAATTAATAAGCACTTAAACTACACTTAATTTGAGTTTTAAACATGCTACTCATGAGGTTTTCATAAGAGGGTTTGAACAAGACAATACCTTTGTAGTTCTCTTCAAAATTTTAGTAGAATTTCTACAAGTTTGAGCTAGATTCTTTAGATAGACCACCAACAAGATCTTCTCAACTATGCTCAAGAAGGAATGTGTGGTGGAAACACTCTAATCAAGCTGAATTGAGGATGAACTTGAGAGTGAAGAAACTCTTGTCAAAGAGTACCTATGAGCGGAAGCAAGATCGTTTCAAATTGATTGTGACGGAAATATAAGCATACATATAAGTTATACATTTTAAAATAAATTACGACATGCTTTCAAAAAATTAAATACAAAGGAACAAGAGACTCACCTTTGAAGAACTTTTCTTCTGTTTATCTCTCACTTTTGCTTAGATCAACACCTCTAGTTGTCGCTGCAATGCCAAGCCAATTATTTACCCAAATCTCTCATTGTCGCTCAGCAAACCAACAGTCTTCTACACGAACAAGCAGCAACTTGGACACCACCACTCAGTGTCCTTGGTATTCTCGGAGTGAGAATCTAAGAGGCGTGGGCTCTGTTGGATTTGGTAGAGGGATGGAGGAAAGAACGACCGTATTCAATGACCAAGGAAGTGGGAGAAGTTTGAGTCTATCGTATAAACCTGTGCTTGACGTTTAGTAAAACAAGTCTAATCGTTTAGACGATCGTTTAGTGAATCTCGCTCAGGCGCACGATCATTTAGAAAAATAACACAATCGTTTAGACAGACATGCGTGTACATGATCATTTAGGAAAACACTTTGAGCTATCGTGTAGGCTCTTGTGAGCTAAACAATAGGTAGTGTAGAACTTATGAAGCTATTATCCGATTCATTCCAAAATGAAAACATTTTTCATTTTATCATTTAAGTTATGAAAACTAAATACAACCTCTCATTTTTACCACGGTTATGGAGAAAACGACTAATAATTATCTCATAATTGTTTTTAATTATAAATAAATATAATAACTAATTTATCATATTATATTTATAACCTATAGTTTTAATATCACATCATATGCAACATTTAAACCATAGTCCTTTTTTCCTGTACTAGATATAAACTCCATATTTATATCCCTTTCCTCCAACTAATGTATCTCATACATAATGCAATTATATCATATATAACTCAACTAGTTAATCATATCATATATATACAAACTCCCTCTTGTCAATTTGAACACTCAAACTGACCCAAAAAACTGATTCTCAACTTGAATCCATTGAGCTACCAAGGGGACCTTGTAGACCCTATACCGTGTTGTAAGCTCCAACAGAACGTGATTAACTAACTAAACTCTTTAGCCACGAGATCCACCATCTGTTAACTATTGAGCACTCCATTAAAGACAGACAGTTGTACTCTTCTCACTATAGATATATTTCTGTGTCCATTGGATATAACCAGTTAACAGTGCGATAACCCTTCACAGATGCTTGTAAGTACAACTGAGCCAATTTATAGTTTTGCTCCTGTAGTTACATCTAACTTCTTAAGTACCACTGATTCCTCTAATGAACAATACATCATAGTCCTACTATGAGTGGATACCTCTCAGGCCACGAGAAGGTGTGTGACGCCACATCGTTCAAGCCCCATAAATCTATGTACTTACCCCTACTTTGGGGAAGGAGTGAGTTCCATCTTGTGTAGCTGAGTTCTCAGCTCCCCAATTAGACGAATCCCCAAAGTGGTAAGTTTGAGTCGACAATCTGGCCACTCGCACCAATGCAAATAAAAAAAACTGCCCTCAAAGACAGGAGTTACCAGCTCACTCAGGATTAAGGTCATGTTACCTATGGTCATTCTAGTGCAGTGAAGTTTCTCTCATGAACGGTGTAATACAATGAGACTATACACTTCGTGGTCCAGTCTTATACAAACTCCTTTGTATAGGATGCCCTCGCTCGCATGTCTCTACATGAATGATCAGGATCAGACCATCTATAGCACGTCAGAACACTTGTAATAATCTACAAAACGGTCCGCATCCGTAGTGTCACCAGGATAAGGTTTCCCTCCTATATCCATATGCTACAAACCATTTTGGTTATCACTTAAGGCATGATCCACCTGTATGTCTCCACATACATGCTTAGTTATAACGACAACCAGGGATTTTAGTTTATTGGTTTATGGTAAAGCAAATAAAATATCTCATGTTTCATAGACTACAATGAAGAAAAAGAGAGAGGGTATCAACAAGAGTTTAGGGCATCAACTTAACAGAGAGAGGGTAGTAGGGTTTTTAGTTTTGCAGCAACTTGGATAAAAATCCTAGAGATCTATCTCAATTCCATGCATAAAGCTTCATTATATAGACTCATTTCATGTATTAGAACATGGTTGCATGTAAGGCAGCTTCTACATGGAATTGGTTGAAGAACTCATGGTGGAATTTGATGATAAAACACCATGAAAGATGTTATTGGATTTTTCCAATTTTTGGAAAAAAATCCACTAACTCAAATTAATTTCAATGAAATTAATTTTTCTTTTAAATAAAACTATTTTATTTAAAATTTAGTTTTATAAAATGAATTCAAAATTAATTAATTCAAATAAAACTGATTTAATTAATTTAATATCTTAATATTAAATTAATAAATCATAAATTCCACCAATATGATTCAAATTTATATAATCAATATTTAAATCATAATTTAAATATTAATTGATTCTCCAATCTCGTTTTAATTTCAACTAAATTAAACGTTTTAATTGCATCATATACGATCGATTGAAAACCCTAAAACCTAATTTGAACATTTCAAATTGATAACCCTAAATTCAAAATTCATCCAATCAATACATTTATTATTCCAATTTATGAGCTAGTAGAGGGACCTATTGGACCTACAGATCATGAGCTCCAACAATTTGTAATCAATTGGCTAAACTCTTTAAATCGAATTAATTACTTTTCATTAACCATCAAGACACACAATTATAGCTCGATAGTTGCACTCTCTTCATTGTAGATCATAATCAGTAAGTTGATTCTTCTCATGTCGTTCGTATTTACAACTGGGTCAAAATTACCGCTTTACCCCTATAAATACATCATGTCCCTTAAGGTTCCACTGAGCCTTTAATGAATAACTGATTCATAATACCACTTATGAATCATGTCCCTCTTTATCATGAGAGGGCGGAGCCCTGATTGTTCAAGACTAGGATTTAGCATTTAAGAGAACAACTTATCTGTTAACCATAAAATGGGTAGGATTGAATCCATCTCGCAAGGCTATGTTCCCAGTTATCTATCTGGTCTTATCCCCAAAATGGAAGGCTTATTGAGCAGTGCTTTTGGACTACTCTCACCCATGTAGATGAAAGGACAATCCTGAATAAACAGGAGTTCATACCTAGCTCAGGGTTAAGATCGAGTTATCCTAGGTTACTTTAGTATGAAATAGCCATTTTTAACAGTAAACGATTGTTATAAAGAAAAGTGACTATTTTGTGGTTCAGTCTTTATGCAAACGCATTGCGTAGGATGTCTCCACTTACATGTCTCTACATGAATGATCTATGGATCACATCATTTGTATTACCTATACAAAATGGGCCGCATCCAATAGTGTTACCAGAACGAGATACCCACTTTTATCCATATATTTATAGACCATTTAAGCTATATATACTATTAACTTGATCCTGTTTACGTCACTAGATAGAGTTAAAGTATTCATACTATAGCAATGGATATGATTATTGGATTTTCATAATAGAATGCAATATCAACAACTTTATCGAATAAGATTCTTAATAATATTTTATTGATAAATAGAATGTTTAACACAAAATTTACGAATTGCGAGTTCTAGGACATTCCTAACAACATTTTAGTTTATTATTGCCCTCTTTCAATTTTTTGAACCACTAAGTTATAATTATCCTTGGATGAGTATACATTACTTGATCTTGTAACCGATACCAAGGTGTAATATCCACACCAACAGTTCCTTTATGGATCATCAATTAAGAATTTGGATTGTTTTAAACACAATTGCTTTAACTTCCATGGGTTCTTTGAGCTCATCCATCAACCAGGTTCTATGGGTTCTTTGAGCACTTCCATGGGTTCTCCATGGGTCCTCTTGATTTCCTCCTTGGGTCATCTGAGCTCCCCCATCTTCATAGGTTCTCTAAGATCTTTCATTCTCTATGTGTCCTATATTCACCATGCATCTTCTAAGCTTCTCTATGAGTCCTCTAAGCTCCGACATGAAACCTTCACTACAAGAATTTTGGGCTTTAATGTCGGTTGGAAAAAGTGAAACTGGATGTATAATGTCGATTTTTTTTTTTTTAAAAAAAAAAGCGGATCTTTAATGTCGGTTTAAAACCAACATTGTAGGTACCAACAATGTCAATTTAAAACCGACATTAAAGATCATCTTTTTTTTAAAAAAAAAAAAAAAACCAAAAACCCATTCCCCCCGATTTTTTTTTCCATTTCTCGCTTCCCTCCCACTCCCTCCCTCCCCCCCCAATTTTCTTTTTCCTTTCATTCCCAGACTTCCCTATCTATCCCTTTTTCTAAACCTTATTTTCCCCATCAGCCACCTCCTCCCTCCCATTACCGAAACATACACCTCGCCCCGCCGCTCGCCATTCCTGCTCGAACACCATCTCATCGACCCTCTTTTCTTTCTTAGTTTCTCTTCTAAACCCTTTCCATTCGTCCGTCGATCGTGGGTGAAGAGGATTTCGTGGTGTATATCTGACCTCTGTGTCGGTTTTTTTTGTTTGTGCAACCCCACACGCTGCACCCAATCGCCTGCGTCTCATCAATCACCCGGATCTGTTTGTGCGCCACCAGGTCCGTTCTTGACCCAGATCTACTTCGCGTCTCATCAGTCGCCCGCGTTTCATCAGTCGCCTAGATCTACTATGCGCCGCCACACCCATATCGCCCATGTCTCCTTCGTTCGTTTTGCGTGTCTCTACCGTCACCAGGTCTGTTCTTTGCCAGCTGCCGCCAAGCCATGTCTGCACGCCACCAGGTTCAAGTAGATTGCATTGTATTTTTCTCTTAATTCTTGGTAAAAAAAAAAAAAAAAAATTATGGATTGTCCTCTCAGATGAAGCTTCTATACAATCTTGAAGCCATCTCTTGTCAGAAGTTTTAATGATTTTTGCCTCAACATTGAGAAACTGAAATAGAAAGAGCATCCTAGTTCATGGAAATGCTCTTACGTGTAACATGTGGTGAAGATCAGTGATTGAACCTGAAAAAAATACAAAGTAACCTTGAATGTAAATATTTTTCCATGGTATTACAAATTCCCTGAATTTATATAGCATGATTTTCTTGTTTCTGTGAAATAAATTATGTCAAATAAACCTTTAGCATTTTCTTTGAGTGGCAATATTAAGTCTAACAAAGGGGGGGAAAATCGAATTATGCAAGAAAATACATTAAAAAATAGTTCATATTGTTTTGTTTGCTTTCCTGATTTTCTATGCTTTCAAATGTATCTTTTATTTTCAAATTTATAAGTCTGGCTATTATATTAGGATGAAGCAGGAACTGCAACTATTAAAACTATGGAGCTTGATGCTTCTTTTGGAGGACGTGCAGTGCAACACAGAGAAATTTCAAGGCCACAAATCAGAAAAATTTCTTGTCATAACTTCAAACCTTATATCATACCATTGGAGGGAGGTGTTGCATCTAGATTTAAGAAACCTAAGGAAGAACAATTTGAAAAACACGGTTGTATTTTTTGTAGAGGAAAGCGAGCTGTAAGAATGAAACAGGCACTTAATTTTTCATTCCAGGAGTTTGTGTATTTAACAGTGTCTCTTCCAGTGTAATGGAGTTTTGATGTTTATTTTTGCATTTGGCTATCCAGGTTTCTTTTGCTCGTTCATCACTAAATCATGATGATGTGTTCATCATTAGCACCAAAGGGCAAGATATCCAGTTCAATGGTAAGAAATTCTAATATCCAGGAGAGGAAAAATGCTTTGGAAGTGCTCCAATTCTTGAAAGGATAAATTCATGAAGGGAAGTGACAATGTTGCAATTATATGGTAGGAATAGAAGTATCACTGTTGTTCTGACCCTCCCCTGTTTCAAGTCATTCCTTGCTCCGTTCAAAATGAGCCAAGCCATAGTTACAATGGTAGATTTTCTTGTATAACTTTCTTTCTTTTTTGGATGTTTATAGATTATAAGTATTGTTTTTTAATGTTTGAAGATATCTTGTCTTAGTCTTCTTTTGTATATGTGTACTGATATTTGCTAACACAGTTGTTATTTTCCTCTAATACAAACCAAGTGTTACTTTGAAGCATGCAAAGGAAAGAACAGATAGTTCACCTTCTGATTTGCACTGGAGGAAAACAAAGTTACAACAAGTAAAAACGTATCTCAAGATATTGTCAGGGATCCCCACTTGTGTGCATTTCATTCACTAGAGGTTACATGTGATATATTTTTAAGTTACAAAAAAGTTCTCATTTGGCATTTAACTATTACCATTGCTGACTTTCCATTTTGACTACTTCCATTTTGATGGTTGATCTTCACATTTGTCCTTACAGGAAAGTTCCAGGTGAATATTTCAATTCTTGTTAATAAAGAAGTTAAACCAGATGCAGTGTTATGATCTTATATTTATCATGCGCAGGTAGAGAAAATTAACACCTTCTCTCAAGATGATCTGTTGACAGAGGATATCTTGATACTTGACACTCAAGCTGAAGTGTTTATATGGATTGGTCAATCCGTTGACCCCAAAGAAAAGCAAAAATTTTTCGAAATTGGTCAGGTAGGAGTTGAGAACTATATTTTGTACACTTCAAAGTTCAATTTTCATTCATGTTGTTTTCATTTTTTTCCCAAAAATATGTGGAGATGGCTGCATCTCTAGAGGGATTGTCTCCTAATGTGTCGTTATATAAAGTCTCTGAAGGAAATGAACCATGCTTCTTCACAACACACTTTTCGTGGGATTATACTACGGCTGTTGTATGTGCTCAAACCATGATTACTCTTTTATTGCCTAATCCTATAAATCTTACAAACTTTAATAATTTTTATGCTCAGGTAAGTTTTTCAGAAAAAATAATAGTTTGAATACTTTAGTGTTGGCCATGAAATTTTGATAATATGATCACTTCCATTCACTTGTAATTACACACTCCATACATGGTTATACGAAAGCTAGAGGCTCTATAATCACCGGAAATGAGCACATTAAGATACTTCATATTTAAAAGAATACATTGATTTATGAATTATATAAAAGGGGGCTAAAAACGGAGAGATAAAGAAGAAAAATTAGGCAATCTCTGGTCAGAACAAATAAATTTCAAAGAGTAGAAGCATCTAATACACCCTTTATCTTCTAGGTGTAAAATGAAAATTTGGCATGTGTAGAGAATTCATAGAATGATGTCAGTGGAACAATTTATTTGAGTTGTCATATGTGAAAAACTTTTCTCCCTACAAATGGAAATGAAAGAAAATGTTTATATCATATGGTTAATCTCCTCATCTTTGGATGGAATGTAGGTTGAAGGGAACTCATTCCAGAAAAAGGTGACTTTACTCTTTGGCATTGGACATATTGTGTAAATCAACTTTCTCTAACTTCAACTCAAGGAAGATTTTGTTCTTGGTATGAGATCAAGAAGTTTAGATTTTGTTGTTTGGACGATATTTGATTAGAATGTAACACCCGTTTATGACTCATGGATACTATTTATTTGTAATTTAGATTTGATTCAAGGTGCTTGGGTTTGTGGGTTGCACTATGGTAGTTTGTGGGTTATTCATGCTCTATGGTAGTTTTTGTGACAACTTTTGAGATTTAAAGTACATTGTGAGTTAAATTTGCTTATTGATGTATGTGTTCTTGAATATTCATTTTTTGAGAATTCTGATAGTTCTGTTGAGAACAAGTGTTGTGAAATATTTTTGGGAGTGTGTTTCTTTGAACAGGGTCAAGGTAAATTTTTGTTTTTGTTGTGATAGCATCGTTATGCTGTCGAAAATTTTCCATCGTCTTCGTATCTCATATCTACGTAACCAAGCTTCTCTTTTTCAAGATCTTGAAAAAGTAGATTCCCTCATTTATTCAACTATTGTGTTTTCTTGTTTTGCAAGTGCAACAAAGGAGTAAAGATCTGGTATCGCAACCTCTTTATGTTTTTTCTTAGGAAACTTTAGATCCAACACATTCACTACAAGAATTTTTCCTTGAATGTACAATTTATGTACATTCCCAATAAACACGGTTAGTTGAATATGAATTCTTATCAAATTTTTAATTTCAATCCTTTGTCTTAAACCTTTTTTTTTTGTGATCCTTTGAACAACAGTGGTCAGACAAAGATGCCTATAACTAGACACTGCTGAAGCTAGGGGGTTGGTTCAAGAAGAATTATGAAGGGATCCATACTTACCAAGTGGAGAGAGACAATAATCTCATAATGTTTGTATTACTTGTAATTTGTGTTTTCAAGGCCTGAATTATTGTACAGCCTTTTAAATTATAATTTTATAGCAGAATTTGTGGATTAAATGTAATAGATTTACAATCCATACATGAATAATATGTCATAGCCACAACATTCAATGATGATGTGTCCTGTTATACTTTTTGACCAAAAAAATAGATTCGGGAACGGAATTTAAAAAAGGGACAAATTCAGGCTTCAATGTTGATTAATAATTAAAAAAAAAAAAAAAACAGAGGCTTTTATGTCGATTGCAACCGACATTAAAGACTTTTAATGTTGGTTGAAAATTTCATTGAAGGTCTTTAATATCGGTTGGAAATTTCACTTAAGGTCTTTAATGTCGGTTGCAACCGACATTGAAGGTTGTGTTATTGAAGCCCTTTAATGTCGGTTGTCAACCGACATTAAATTCCGAATTTCTTCTAGTGACTAAACCTATTTTTTTTCTTTTTTCTTTTTTGGAATGTACCTTCAATGACTATTTTGAACAAGAGTGTGGGCGAATTTACTTGTTAGAATGTCTTAAACATAAATTGTATATGTATTATATGTTACTTATGATTATGGGCCTAGGTTTAGAGGGATGCTATATATAAACTCTCTAACCCTATTGAAGCCTTTGCATTAGTATAATCTAATATTTTTCTCTAATAATAAAATTGATCTCTCTACTTGCTTGTGGATCTAGCCGATCACATTATTAGTGAATTATGTAAATATCTTTGTCGATTTTTAACGTTTTCCTTTTCTCCTTTTTTTGTTTTTCGATTTTATTTTAGCTGTCATAGTATTACATTTTGTCACACCCTCTCCCAGATTACCATCTTAACCTGGATGAGAATGTGACGGCGGCAGTTATAAACCATTTTGTGATATTTATTACCTAGCTAACCTGTTTAGGAACCCTTATATAATATAATTAAAATTCAAGAACTAACTGAACTTCAAACATTTAAGACAACCTTAGGGCACCATACATAGTAACTCATAACATGTATATAAAAAACAAGGTTTAGTGGGTCCCACACACTCAAAACTAGTCCCTAGTATGCAACATGTGTGTATAAATATTTACAGAACTAACACTTAAGCCTCTTTCAACTATGACTTTAAGTGGCGGAGCAACAACACAGCTATCTTCTGGGGAGATGACCACTACCTGGAAAGGAAAACATTTAAAAATAAGGTGAGCTACTATCCTAGTGAGTGACTTAATAAAAACATAAATCTCATGCTTAAACTAGAAGTTAGAAAACTAAATACTGAAAGCTGGAAACTTGCCAAACAAACATGTACTGAAAACTTTTAAACCCATCGTATCTAAAAACATAGTTAAACTGATTCCTAGTTGAGAGAGAACACTTTTACACAATCTCTCAACATCGGATATCTTTGTTTAAGAGAGAACCCTTTTGCTCAATCCTTTAAAATAAGTCTGGGCTGGGTTGAGAACCCTTTTGCTCAATCACCTTACACCCAATGTTGGGAAAGAGCTGTTTTTTTTTCAATCTCACCTACATCATTAACTTGTCATACGTGCACGTATAGCTAAACTGGATCTTGCCCACCTTACCATAACTTCGATGTCAAGGATCATTACGCAAGGGCATGCATTGGTTAAAACCCATAAGAGGCTAGATGGACAAGGGTGCATGTGTGAGAGCATGAAAGCCTTAGGCATTGGGACTGCGCATGTGCGTTGAGGACCATGGGAGCAGGACACACGAGGGACGGCAGTGTCAAGTTGAGGCTGCACCGAGGATAGGTGTGCATGTGTTGGCCTGATGCGTAGTGTGGGTAGGTGAGTCTATGTGATGACGATGACTGATGGCTTTGTGATGGTGTTAGCAAGGGAGCTATGTGTTGAGGTTTGAGCCATGCATTGGCAAATAATGTGTGGTTAAGCATGACACAAAACGATGGGATGTTGTGCTTGGTAAGGCAAGGTATGGGTGTTGGTGTGGCCGAGCGATGATATGAAGACGCTGGCTAGGCATTGGCATGAAGGTGCTGTCTAGGCGTTGGCATGATGCTAGACGATGGCACTACAAGTTAGGAAACCAAGGTGACAACCTTGGGCAAGTCATTGGGCTTAGGTAAGCAATGGTCTTGAGGTAAGTAGCCGAGGGGTAAGCATTGGCAAAGGAAGTGGACTACGATGGTAGATACTGATGGAAGAAGCTTGGCATTGGTGATTATGGGAAGATAGTCAGCCTAACATGCATTCTTAGGGGCAAACTATCCTGATCTAGTGGCCTGATCCCACTTAATGGCAAGGTGGCAACTTAATAGTTAAAGGATAACATGCAGTCTTGAGTATAAAATGGTAGGATTTCCTTTTTGCAGTAAAAACAAGGATTTTCAGTAACTGGTTTCTTGCTCTTATTCTGCTAAGATGTCCTTTCTGCAACATCTGTAGATTTCCTTTTCTTCTTATCATGAGAGTCAGTTGCCAAACTTCAGTCAACTGTCATCTACACGATCGTCTAGCGCTTCATCCTATCATTTACATAATTGAACTATCATTTAATTCTTGGAGCTTTGTCTATACGATTGAGCTGCCATTTCGTAAACGACAGAAGAATTTCAAACCTCAGCATACTATCTCCCCTGATTCTTGAATTGTTATTGACCATTAAATCTGAGTGATTTGTGATTGTGAACATGAAGATCATAGTCATCTTGGACAACAAGTGGTATTAGAGATCGGTGAACAGTTCAAGACAACTCCAAGATTTGAATTCTTGCATACTTCGATTCAAAATAGTGAATCTTGAAGATCAAGAATGGAAACTACCAGATATGAAATTGAGAAGTTCGATGGTAAGACAGACTTTGAACTATGAACAGAGAAGATTAAAGTAGCCTTGGGACAATAGAAGGCACTACTGGCCATTATGAACCCTGCAAAGTACCCTGAAACACTTACTAAGGCAGAGAAAGAGCAAATTGAGGTAAACGCGTATGGAACCATTGTTCTAAATGTCACAGACAATGTTTTGAGGAAGATTGTAGACCAGCCTACTACCTATGCCCTATGGAACAAACAGAATGAAATATATCTCAACAAAGACCTGCCCAACAAATCTTTCTTGTGGGAAAGATTCTTCACCTACAAGATGGATGCAACAAAGTCCCTCACAGATAATCTGAATGAGTTCAAGAGCTTGTCTTATGAATTCAGATCAATAGAAGATAATATTGGGGAAGAGAATGAGGCGTTGATATTATTAAATTCTCTATCAGAATCTTCCAAAGATGTCAAGACAGCCATGAAGTACGATAGAGAAAGAAAATTACCATAGAAGCAATCATATCAGCTATGAGAGTTAGAAAACTTAAGTTGTAAATGAGTAAGAATGATCAACAAAGAGGTGAAGGCTTATTTTCAAGGGGAAGAATAAGAACAGGGGAAATAGAATGAAGGAGATAAGTCGAAGATAAAGTGCCATTTTTATCATAAAATGGGGCACATGAAAAAAAACTGCTATGTCTTGAAGAGGAAACTGAACCAACAGAACAAGGGTGGTAAACAGACCGAGGCTGCTGTAGAGGAGAATTCCCTTATCTATTCAGATGCATTGGCTGCTACTGAAAAAGGTGGAGACCTGAATACTATGGAGACTCAAGATTGGATGTTAGATTCTGGCTGCTCAGTCCATATGACACCATCTAAGGGATAGTTTTGCACCTACAAGAAGTAGGATGGTCGGCTGATCTATATGGGAAATAGTAACACTTGTAGAGCTATTGGAATAGCGTCTGTGTCCTTGAAAATGCAGAATAGTTCAGTAAAATTGATTAGGAACGTGAGGCATGTTTCTACTTTGAAGAGAAATCTCCTATCCTTGGGATGTTTAATGCCATTGGTTGTGAGTATAGGGGTGTGGGAGGCACCTTTAAAATAATTAAGGACTCTAAAATAGTTTTGGTGGAAACTAAGGTAAATGGTTTATATGTCATCAAAGATGTGAAAATGGCACACTCAACCTTGTTGGCAACTGATGAATAACCCGCAAAAGATAAGTTGCGGCATAAAAGGCTTTCTCATATCAGTGTGAGACGGTTACAAGTGCTCTGTAAACAAGGGATTCTTCCAAGGGGTGTTGAAGACAACCTAAAATTCTATGAACATTGCATATTAGGCAAAGCAACAAGACAAGGGTTCCCAAAAGGACAACACACTTCAAAGGAGATCCTTGAATATGTGCATTCAGACTTGTGGGGGCCAGCTCACTCTTCATCTCTAACTGGAACAAGGTACTTTCTTTCATTTATAGATGATTACTCAAGGAAGATTTGGGTTTACTTTTTAAAATCCAAAGATGAAGTATTTAATAGATTCAAAGAATGGAAGACCTTGATTGAAAAGCATACCTATAAACAAATTAAACATTTGAGAACTGATAATGGTTTAGAGTTATGTGGAGAGGAGTTCAACTTGTTTTGCAGGGAGCATGACATAGTAAGGCATAGAACAGTGAGGTACACACCTCAACAAAATGGAGTAGCTGAAAGATTGAATAGAACAATGCTGGAAAAAGTTAGATGTCAGTTGTCCAATGCCTTATTACCTAAAAAATATTGGACTAAAGCTATCTTCTACACTATATACACTCTTAATAGATGCTCACATCAATCCATAGAGCTAAAAACTCTTGAAGAGAGGTGGATAAAGCAGCCACCTAAGCTGGAACACTTGAAAGAGTTTAGATGTACATGCTATGTGCATCAAATCCAAGGGAAGTTGAAACCTAGGGTTGTAAAATGCATGTTTTTAGGCTTTACACCAGGACTAAAGGGTTATAGGCTGTGGCATTCAGTTGAAAAGAGGTGTGTAAATAGTAGATATGTGGTTTTCAGAGAAAATGAGATGTTTATGATGTCTGAACAACCATCTACTTCAATGACAGAGACAAGTAGCACAAGATTTGAGGTGAAGCCTTAAAATGATCATGGAGCTTCGACTTCCTATCATAATCTAGAGTTAGAAGGTGATAATGTTGCTGAAACCAGTGAACATATGTCAAGTGAACAAGATGAGACACATGGAGACTTACACAATTATTCATTAGCAAGAGATAGACCTAAAAGAACTACTGTGCCACCCGTTAGATACCAATAGTATGATTCTGCTAGTGTAGAATTAAGTGCTGCTATTTCTTTGAGTAATAATGAACCTACCAGCTTTGAAGAAGCAACAAACAACCCATATGCTAGACAGTGGATTGAGGCAATGAATGATGAAATGAAGTCCCTCAACCAAAATGACACTTGGAGACTAATACCTTTGCCTAAAGAGGACAAACCTATCTCATGCAAATGGATTTACAAATTTAAAGAACAGATTCCCGGTGTGCAAAAGACTAGGTTCATGGCTAGGTTGGTTGTTAAGGGGTTTATTCAAAAGAGGTATTGACTACACTGAGGTGTTTTCTCGAGTAGTGAAGCATACATCCATTAAGCTACTCCTTTCCTTAGTTGTACAAAATGACTTGGAGCAAGACCATTTAGATGTAAAGACAACCTTTCTACATGGGCTGTTGAATGAGACCTTTTACATGAGGAAACCTCAAGGTTATGTGAAAAAAGGAGAAGAAAACTTGGTGTGTTTGTTGAACAAGTCTATACATGGCCTCAAGCAGGCACTGAGATATTGGTATGAGAGGTTTGATGAAGTGATCTCTAAGATGGGGTTCAAAAGAAGCTCATACGATTGGTGTGTCTATACAAACTCTAATAGCTTCAAGGAACCGGCCTATCTACTTCTTTATGTAGATGACATGCTTCTTGTCAGGAATTCCAAAGAAGAATTGAGGCAAATGAAAATGCTTCATAAGAGAGAGTTTGATATGAAAGATCTAGGGGAATCAAGAAGGATTCTAAGCATTCAGATTGAAAGAGATAGAAAACAGGGCAGATTGCAAGTTGCTCAATATGAATATTGTTCAAAGATAATTCAGAGGTTCAAAATGGAGAGTGCTAAGCCAATTCTCACTCCTCTTGCATCTCACTTCAAGCTTTCAGCCAAAAATAGTCCAAAAAGCATAGATGAAGAGAATTTAAACCATATGAAGGTTGTTCCTTTTTCCCAAACAGTGGGATCACTGATGTACCTTATGATTTCTACCAGACCAGACATGTCCTATGCAACAAGTATGGTCAATAGGTACATGGCAAACCTTGTTAAAAGACATTAGAAAGTTGTCAAGTGGATATTGAGGTATCTATGTTCATCCAAGGATGCAAGAGTCTTATATAGGCAAAATGAGCCATCTAATGATGAAGTTTATGGTTATGTAGATGCAGATTATGCAGGAGATTTAGACAGAAGACGTTCTCTATTAGGCTATATTTTCCTATGGGGGAACAATTTGATAAGCTGGAAAGCAAGTTTGCAGCCTGTTGTGGCCCTTTCACAATAGAGGCTGAGTTCATCGCACTATATGAGGCTATGAAGGAAGGTTTGTGGCTGAAAGGTTTACTAAACGATTTTGGCACAACACAAAGAAAGGTCAGAATCACCAGAGCACAATCTACCTATCTAAAAACCAATAGTTTCATAATAGAACCAAGCACATTGATATTAAATATCATTTCTCAGATAGGAGGTCGAGAAAGAGGAAGTTGAGATAGTGAAGATTCATACCTCAGATAGCTGATATGCTAACCAAAATTGTTCCATTAAACAAGCTTGGCAGATGCTTGGATCTTCTCGAGTTCGAGTTACCTAAAAAAGGTTACCTCAAGTGAGCTCAATAGAGCAAAGAGGAAAAGGTACTCTGGATGCTTACAAAGGTGGAGATTGTTACAGAAAGACACGAAATCAAGAAGAACATTGCAGCAGGCAGTTTAACCGTTGTGGACATTTTTTTGTTATGTTTTGTAACCACCAGAACATCATCGTTGACTATAGCCCTTGCATATATAAAGGAAAACGAGTATGAGATTAATGTAAGAGATAATAAGAAAATGGGAGAGCAATGCATTCATTTTGTAATACTTTGAAGAAGTAATAAAAGAGAACCTCTCAATTTGCACAGTGGACGTAGGCCTTTGGCCGAACCATTTAAACTCCTGTGTCTTTTCTTTCTAACTCTACGATCGTTTAGCATTTACTAAAGTATCATTTACACGATCGTGTAGTTCTTATCTAATCGTGTACTTGATGGTTTAGCTCCGCGTCCAATCGTCTAACTCCAATCAACTGTCGTCTACATGGTCATTAACGCTTCATCCTATCGTTTACATAATTGAACTATCGTTTAGTTCTTGGAGCTTCTTCTACACAATTGAGCTGCCATTTGGTAAATGACTGAAGAATTTCAGGTCTCAGCATACTACCTCCCCTGATTCTTGAATTGCTATTAACTGTTAAATCTGAGTAATTTGTGATTGTGAACGTGAGGATCATAGTCATCTTGGACAACATAATCCTCCATATTCTTCTTTTATTCTTCTTTAGCCATGACCGCCACGGATCTATATAGGCGATTAGATCTTGGTGTGCGACACAAATCAATGGACAAAACCGTGAATGGGAGAGTGAATCAAAAAAGATGCTAGCATCTCACCTTGGCGACCTGCATCCAGCGATCGAAAGTCGATGATGATGGAAAAAATTGATGAACGAGGACGAACGACCGATTTCGATGGGTGAATGACTGATCAATAAGGATGAATGGCGTGGGTGGACTGGCAAATGATGATCGATGACGGCGGTCAAATCCGACGGGCGAGCGACGGACTGGTGAAGGGCAACAAGGTGGTTGGCCGAATCCGATGGGCGAATGGTGGTAGCAGAGGGGTGTGAAATCATCGGAAGGAGTAAAGAGAGGGAGGAGGAAGAAAGGGAAAGGTAAGAAGTCAATGATTTTTCTTTTTGAAAAAAAAACATTAATGGGTGTGAAGCCCTAAGCCTGTGCATGGAGAAGAGAGAATCATGATTATATATATATATACACGCATATCTATGTGTTTGTGTTTGGGACTGAAGACTAAATTGTAAATAACTACTGACATTAGTGGAAAAAAAAATCCAATATGCTTTTTCTTCGTAAAAAATGAAATGTTCAAGTCATTAATGTGATATAACCCTATTTCAAGGTCTTTTATGTCGAAACCCGTAATTAATTAGATCACATAATAGGACTCAATCTAATAAAGTAACCCAATGTGATAACGTATTAATCAACATACATAGCCCATATTTTATATATACGTATTATTATTTAAACACGTCTAACACTAACAACTATTTATTAGACAAATATAATTAGATCACATAATAAATCACTAACAACTGTTTTCTCAATTATGAATCTAGGGTCTTAATTATTTAGATCACATAATATGGTCAAATCTAATAAAATAACACAATGTAATAAAATATTAATCTACATACATCGTCCAATAGTCTACTTATACATATTATTATTTAAATATGTCCAACACTAACAATTATTTACTAGCCAAATATATGCAAAATAGTGATCTAAACATTACAAAGTGAATCCAAATTACAATATGAAATAAACCTAATTCAATAAATATACTCATCCATAAGCTAGTAGCTAGATCTTCGATAATGAACACATTTTGCAATTAAGATAATATTATTGCATGAACCAATAAATTTTAGATTCTGATCCTCTCCAATGTTTCTTCAATATACTAAACAAAATTTATGGATTCGATGTTGAAGTGAATCCTCCTTTTTCCCCAATAGAGGAATAAAGTCAAGTGTGACAAGTCTTGCTGTAGCCCAAGTTGTAGCCTAAGATCCTGATGTCTTTGTTCCCCTAGCTTGCCTATATATTCCAACAAGTGTTTAGGGTGGTTTATGTAAAATTTAGGGTTGGAAAAATAAAGATAGAATGCAAAGATGCTAAGATTTTGATTGATAGTCATTTAAACTTTATTTGATAATCATTTGATTTTTTTTTTCTAGTTTTAAAAGTTAAGGCTACAAAAACTCCAGTCCCACTACTAAACCCAACTAGGTTTTTTTAGTACAACAATTGTGGGTGAGGGATTGAACCTTCCACCTTGAGGGAAGAAGATCATGCTAATTACTACTAAGCTAATCTCACTTTGGCCCACACTAGATTTTGAAAACTAATTAAATAATTTGTAACAATAATTTTTGTTTTTAGAAATTGGCTGAGAATTCAACTTTCTTGCTTAAGAAAGATGCAAACCATTGCAAGAAATATGGAGGAAATTGACTTATTTTTCAAAAACAAAAAAATCCAAAGCCATGATTACCAAATAAGGACTTAGTAATTTGTCTCTAGTTTTTTTAAAATTATGCCTATTTTCTCTCAATTTCATACTATGGTTTTTCATTTTTTTCTTGAGTGAAAGAGTTGCATTCTATAGCAAAATTCCAAATTTCAGAAACAAGGTTTTTTTTTTTTTTTTTTTTTTTTTTTTTTTTTTTTTTTTTTTTNTTTTTTTTCTAGTTTTCAAGAGTTATCTTGATTTTTGAAAACATTGGTAAAAAGTTGACAACAAGGCAAAAATCTTAAATGTAGAAAGTGATATTTGTAAGCTTAATTTCGACAATCGAAAAAACAACAAATCATAAAAAAATTAGATAAAATAACTCTAGTTTAAATAGTTTAATTGAAAATAAGATCTAATTCACTTGGGATATATAATCTAAATTGAATAACATAACCTTTTAAGTTATACTTCATGAAGTTTTATTATTTTATTTTATTTTGTTTTGTTTTATTTTATTTGATGATATAGAAGAATATAGTTTTTTTTAGAACTAAGAAAACACTTTTTGGTTTCTAAACTTTCAAAATTAATAATTTAGTCTCTGGAGTTTGATAAGTAATAATTTTTGTAGAGGAAGATATACTGGAGATCCAAAAGATCATTGAAGCACCGAAAATATCTAAACTAGGTTGACACATTCTTAACACACTTATCATGCCCTCCAACCAATATATACATATTGATAGTATAAAAAATGTACTATATGGCTTCGCTTAATTTGGGATTGTTCTTGGATTTTATGTGTTTATTTGTCTATTTTATAGGTTTCGAGCACTTAAGAGATATAACGGGGTGTTAGTGACAAAATGGAGCTAAAATGGACCAAAACAGAGCTTAATTGCATCAGTTGGGAAAGAGAAGGACAAAATAACCAAAATGAACTTGGAAGTGTAGTGCACAGTGCAGCGTCGCTAGCGCCCTCACTTTTTCCAGTAGCACCGAATTTGGTGCAGCACCGCAGTACCACAAAACTCCAGACACATGAGGATTCCCATCAATGCCGTGGCGCTATGCACTGTCTATAAATATTTTCCTTCGATTTTAGGTTAAGAGGTGAGAGATTAGCTGATTTTTACAACATTAGGGTCACTTTCGACCATTCTTGGCTGAAACACATGAGATTTCTTTTTGTTTTTCTTTGTAATATTTATTTTTGCATCGGGATTCATGTATTGATGAATAGCTAAAGGCGAAAACATCGTTTTGAGGTTTTATGAGCAGTTTATATGGTTTAATGAGATTTTTCTTGTAATTTTCTTGAGTTTTCTATTTATTTTTGTTTTCTATTCCTTGATTTAATTTCTAGGATGAACATGCTCGTAGATTTAATTGACAACTATATCGTTAATATTTGTATGTTTGTTCGCCCCATGCTATGCATATTATAGGTATCCGTAATTATATCAATGACATACGTAATTTGAGTAGCAATAGGTTTTAGTAATAATTAAAGTTTTGATTGCTAGCTTTTCTAGAATCACCCAGTAATGAAATATAACGAAACCTAGGGAATAGAAATGTGTTAGGTTAGATTTGGCCAATTTAATCAAATATTCTAATCAATCCAAGTGCTTAATGCGACTAACTAAGTGAATAGGCTTGCGTGATAACAGTAACTAAACCCCGGAATCGACATCCGCGTTGGTTTTCCCTAGGGAGTTTGTCTAGCTTTTTCAGACATTCGATTAGGCTTGATAATTAGATAACCTATGAACATTGCATGATAATCAATGAATTAATCCATAGAAAGTCTAACAACCTCTATATCGAAAAAGGTAATCTTGTCTATCTCTTTCTCATTCTATTTTATTTTCTGCACTTTGATTTCATGCAATTTAGTTTTTTCGTTAACTCAACCTCAAAACCCCTTGTTTTTACTGCTTACAAAGATTAATTTAACTTAGAGAAGTTTTAATCTTAGGCTCTCTATGGTTCGACCCGATCTTACCATTAAAACTACTTGTTAGTTATAGTGTTGGATTCTGAACATAAATATTATTTGATTGGTACGAAGCCTTGACAACTTTCTATCCATCACATATTATTTTTTGATATCCAAGAATGTTAGGGTCATCATACGTGCACCTCGATTGATCTCACGGGATAACCTGCCTGACCCTACAACATTTAGATGTCAAATAAACATGTAGGATATTAAATCTTAAGTAGGTGGTCCCCATGAATTGAACTCATGACCAAGTGCCCCATCTTACAATTAGGCTAAAACCCATGATGGTTTCTTACATCCAAATATCGTGATTTCACCCAATATAACAATTAACAATTTAGTCCATTGACTTTATAATTTGTAACGATTTAGTCCTCTGAGAAAAAAAATTATTAATATTTAATGAACTTTTTTTTTAATGAATGTAGATTGATAACACGTTGATCTGGAATCAAATTTATTTATAAAGTATAAAGACCAAGTCATTACACAACGAAAATTGACACTAAATTTTGGTAAGATTATTCTTGATAGGAACTAAATTGTCACAAATTTTAATGTATAATGATTAAATTGTTGCTAATTAAAGTTAAGAATTCAATTGTTACAATTATAAATGTACATGGATTAAATCATTATCAACTAAGGTTTAGGGACTAAATTGTTAACTAAAGTTTAGGGACAAAAATATATTTTAACCAAACCAATAGGACTTGGTATTTTCATGAATTTTTCTAATCACCAATAATACCAAAAAAAAAAAAAAAAAAAACACATTAAGAGAAGTCCTAATATGCATTAGTTATAAAATATATGTCGATGAAACGTTTGCGTTGGCACCGAAGTTGGCATGTGCGATGATGGTTGGAAATGTCATATCTAAACGAAATTTTTCATGCGTTGGGAGAAGTTCACTTCTCCTGACATCATGACTTTCGTCGGGGAACCTTTCCACTATCGTGATCAAAAGCGTCGGGAGAGCTTTTTTTCTATGAATATTTTGATAGTCATTCATCATAGGAGTAAATGTATTGAAACGAAATATTATTGTCCAATATTATTATACTAAATATGTCCCAACAAATTTTTTGGATTCTATATTGAAGTGAATAGAATAAACTCAATTGTGACAAAATATTCCTTGTAGGCTTGGGACTGTCCTTGGGCAAGTTGCTGTAAAATACTTGGCAAGGCAACATTGCTTTTGGGATTCTTATGCCTTTATATCCCCTAGGCCTATTTCATATTCCAATAGATATTTAGTCTACCCTATACCTCATGAAAGGTATTTTTCCTTTTGTTTTCAAGGTAGAGAATATAGTGTGAGTATGATTGAATTCCCCCAATCATATACAATTTGAAAAGTGGGCAATATAAATCAATAAATTATTCCCAAATTCAATAAAGTACACAACCTTTATGAGGGACTATATATATATTAATATTTCACAGCTTGCTAGTTTCCTTTAAATAGAAAAAAGTTTATTTATATTCTCATGTGACTATAACTTCCTTGATCTTAATTTATCTTTAGGTTTGGTAAGCACTAATTATATTACCATACATACCCTTTTCAAGCATCTCATTCTCCTTGACATTCTTAATAATTATAAAAATACCTTTTTGAGGGACCTCTCTATTCTTTTTTTTTTTTTTTTTGGTGTGCTTTGTCATTCTTTTATTCACCATACTACACTTATATCTAATTTTTCTAGATTCTAATTTCTATGTATACATGTTTCTTCAAAATAAAAATATAATATTGCTTTAATTGAGGATCCTACATTAGAAAAATCAAAGAAACTGCACAACCTCAATACCGACAAAAATGAAATTTATAGTAAGAGAAAAATCCGTCGACTTTAAAAATCGTGAAATAGATGAGTTACTTATTTATTTATCAATTGGTTTTGAGATGGAACTCAATATTATCTAATATGGCATCAGGATCCATAAAGCCTAAACAGGTATTTGATACCAAATACTTGGTTTAACGCAAGTATACGTATGCAGTTATAGTATATAATAAAATGGATTAAGAGATTGAATATTGTCCTTTGGAGATCAAATGCCCGGATTATTTTTAGCTACTCTAGAATATGTTGATTTTATTTAAGGATTGAACTTCTGATGAATGTTATGGTTTTCAAATTAAAGAAAACAAAATAAATACAAGTATAAAATTCAAGAGACAAAGGTGTTTAAGCTAGAGTGTTGATTTCCTTAATTACTTTATTAAGTCATGCAAAGGTTCCTATGAATTATTGTGTTAATGATATATTTAAATCTAGAAACTATTTTTTTTTTAATTATTATCCTTCAATAACAATATTTTCTTGTCAAAACATAATTGAGTACTAATTACTTGAAATCAAATTAAGAAGCATGACATTAAGAATAGTCATGATTAACTTTCCTTATCAACCTATCTATTTTCATGATAGCTTTGACAATGATATGATATTATAGGTCTGATTAAACATTCATTCTTTCTAATTGAACACTTAATTTATCAATGCATTCAAGATCACTCAATGTAAGCACAATGATATTGGAAAACAATCAATAACGCAACATCCATATAGAAAATACTAAGTATTAACTTAAATCCATAAAAAGTTCATCAATATTCTAGAATTAAAACGTTTAGCCACTCACATTACTACAAACATATTCTCATACATTGCAACAACCATGGAAAAGTAAACAGAATATAGAGAAGAGGGAACACTACTAGAATCCCGCCGATAAAACATGTCAGAAGCACCTTGATTTTTACCTCAAGATCTCGAACGACATTTAAACGAATCACTAAATATCTCCCATCTATTTTAAGGCTAGAGCACTCTCTAAGGTGTGCTTAATGAATTCAACTGCCCAAAATCCTATAATAAATAGAGAAAAGTTTTCTAAAATACTACCTAACGCCGGGGCACTGTCTCAATTCTTCTATACGACAAACATTAAATTTTCGTAGCGTCGTGGTGCTATATGCTAGGGTCGCGCTGCCCTGTTTTAAGCAGTTCTTGGTCTTTTTCTTTCCCCTTTTCAATGTTTGTCTTCGTTTTAACTTCGTCACAATCTTTAGCTCTTTGCTCTGAATCTTTATCTAGAATACGATCCTTGTAAATCATTAACAAATGATATCAAATCTAATAAAATCTTAGGTGTATTCTAGTATATTTTATATATAAAAAAGAGGGGATTAACTAAGAATGGTAAACCCAAAGAGGCACCATCTTGTGGAAGCATGTTGCGGATTCCATATTGGAAAAAATCAAGGGACTACACAATCTTTTTTTTTTTTTTTTTTTTTTAACAAAATCCTAAAGGTCAAGGGATCAGTAAGTGCACTTGGATATCTTAACTAAATTGACATATCCATAACATTCTTATTATGCCCTTTAGATAGAGACCACACAATCTTGATAAGATTGATGAGCTACTACTCTCAATGCCAAATGGTTTTGAGCTGGAAACTCATGTTAATTATCTAATAACTTCTACTCAATCAAGTACAATACCAAAACTCATTTTGTTCAAAATTTGCCTTTTTATTTGTTTGTAAAAAAGAAAAAGGGGAAAACACTTTAAAAGAAAACTGATTCTCCATTTCCAATTGTCTGTCTTTTATGTCCTCACTACATCTTGTGGTTTGGAAGAACACAAATCATTTGATTTCCTTTTGGCTCCAACTTGTAGTTCATTTCCCCTCTTTCTTCCTCTTATAAATAGCACCAAATGTATGTCCTCTTTGCCACAAATCCCATTCATATCCTTTTTCATCAACAAACATTGAATTCTATTTATTCTAACCCATTTTTTTTTTAGTTTTTCTCTCCCATTATTTCAAACCTATTTAAAGCTTTAATTTGGCAATATTATCAAAATTATGGCTTCAATGTCAGATCATGGGTCAGGTTTATGGACTGCAAAGCAAAACAAGGCATTTGAGGAGGCTTTGGCAATGTATGATAAAGACACACCTGATAGATGGTTGAATGTTGCAAAGGCCATTGGTGGAAAAACTGAAGAGGAAGTCAAAAGGCATTACCAAGTTCTTTTGGAGGATGTTAAGCATATTGAGTCTGGCAAAGTTCCTTTTCCTTACAGAACCTCTAGAGGCAATTAAAATTGAGGTAATTTATTGAAACAAATAATACTTGTCTCGGTCCATTTAGGATCCGTTTGATAATAAGTAGAAGTGTTTGATAAATGTCTAAGTGTTTTTTCCTTTCGATTTCGTTTCCAAAATTATTCAGGAATCTAGGAAACCAACCAAATCAAGTGTTTTTCCCATTTTGTTTCAAAATATAAATATAAGTATCAGTTTACTTATAAATTCATATAATTAACTATAAGGAAGAATTTTTAAATATTTAATTTGTCATGTTTTGTATCTCATTTTCATTTTTTGAACAAAATACTAAAGATCGAGGGATCTCACCTATAGTGCCTTCATTATGTCTCATCTTTGTGTCTCATTTTCGTGAGAAACAAGAAGCAAAAAGGGGAAAAAAAGTGAGAGAATTAACCTAAAAAAACTTTTAAAAAAAGGTGGTTATTGAACAAGGCATTAGATATAAATAATAAAATAAATAGCAATCATCTGAACAAATTAAACAAATGAATAATTAAGTTCATGGTAACTTTGCTCAACTATCTATAACTTGGGGTTAAAGTAAATAATTTAATGTAGGAATAGAGTAAAAGTATTATTTCATCTCCACCTTATTAAGTCCACCTTAGCTTCTACTTGGTCATATTTTCAATAGTTGACTTAATATATGGACACAAAAAGAAATGACAGGTATTTAGACACCAATTAGGAAAAAGAATAAAAAAATAAAAAATAAAGATTTTTGGAAACTAAAAAACAAATTGCTGTCTTATTCACAGCTGAGTTTCATTATCAAATAACAGTGATCTCATTTCACATAGATTCAAAGGCAGATTCAGAAATTTTTAGGTCAAAGAAAACAATAAAATCTTTACTAATTTTTATATTATTTTTGATGTACGATTAATTGAGGCGATAAAATTGCTTGGTGTTTCATTGTATTAAAGTATTGATATAATTAAATTTATCGTGATTTAGAAGTATTTTTATTTTTTTTTAAACTGATGACTAACATGTTTCAAGAAAAACACTTCAACTCATAAGTCATATGCATTAGTATTAGAATTTGATTTTAACCCAAATATTTCTTGTTCTTTCCCTTGGATTTTTTTCAGGATGAGAAACATGAAGTTCAATTAAGCAAGGTGCAGTACTGAAAGAATAAAAGAGGAANAAAAGGGGAAGATATATATATATATATATATGAAGTTCTCTATTGTATCCCTTTAAATGGAATTGTAATAGTCAAATGAATAAGATTTCTTGCTCTGTTATCACCCATTCAACGGTTTTGTCTAGCCTTTATGAGTTTATTATTAAATCAAACCATCAATATTATGATTTATACTATTGAGATTGAAAGGTTCTTCTATTAAAAAAGATTATAATATTGACAAGCAGTAATGGTTTTCAGGTGCTTATATTTTTTATGAGCAAGATTTTTATGTGCTTAATAATTCTACCCTACGGCTAAGTAATATCAATTATATATACACCAATACTTTAACATTTTGAATATTTAGAATTAATATTTAAATCTAACCACACAAATATTATGAGTTGTCAAAATGAATAGCTCAACTGACATAGTACTTGAATTATCAACCTACACTTTAATACAATGCCTTTGCAAAAAAAATACATACACATATATATGAGTATAGCTCAACTGACGTAGCGCTTGAACTATCAACCTAAGATACCCCACGCTTTATATAGATATACATATGTAGTGAAATTTTAAGAATGATCTGTTCCACTAAGAGAGATGTCACACAAGACGTCTATGCAATTTTAGAGATAACTAAATACACAGAGATTGGTAATATAGTTTGGTGATAATCTGTCTACGTTTTGGGGGCAGGATACTTGGAAAAGACAGTTCACTAATATGTAAAATTCAAGCGTTTACAAGTCTATATTTATCTTTAAAAATAATGACGATTATAGTGACACACATAGAGCCCAACTTAGACGTTGTTTACCTAGGCTCCCGCTAAATGTGAGACTTATTCTCAATCAAACTTTGGCTCCACCTAAGTATGTGAATATTAGTGAAGAAACACTCAGATTCCCCCTAAGTATGTGAGATTCCTTCTCATTAATTAGATATATGTCCTTCTCGTGAATTCCTATCACTTGAAAACTTAGGCTCTCCCTAAGTAATGAGAACTCCTTTTGGTTGAATGAACCTTTAGGATCCCCATACGGAGAGAATCTGGCTTCTCAGGCTATGTCTTAGGCTCTCCCGAGACAGCTGTGAAGGGTTGAATCTTTTAGTGCAAGAATAACTAAAGGATAAGCCACCACAAATACAAGCTAAGATTAATTCTTTCTTCTTCGAACACAATCAATACCGAAAGTCTATCAATACTCAAATGAACAATCTTAACATAATAGCACATGTAGTAACCCTAACAAGAATACTTCTAAACAAAATTGGCAAATTACCAAAAAGGAAAACAATCTAGAATAAAATAGAATGCAAAATAATTCAAATAACAAAAGATATATTCTATAGAATCTGTTGGGGTTGATGCCTTAAATCTCGTAGGGTCCTGTAGTTTGTAAACACCTGTATGAACAAACACTTGTGATGTAAGAATATGAGATATTTTCTTCACTGTTGTCTATAAAATATGAGATATTTTATTTGCATTAACCATAAACCAATAAACTGAGATCCCA
>NC_052353.1:44377337-44419863 GCF_009727055.1 Benincasa hispida
GGTTATCGTTGTAACTTAAGCATTGTATGTGACATATACACAGTGGATCAAATGTCTTAAGTGATAACCTAAATGGTCTATAAAATATGGATTGAAAGGAGAAAATCTATCCTAGTGACCACTACGGATACGACTTCGATTTGTTAGATTTACAAGTATTGTAAATTGCTACAAATGGTCCTGATCCTTGATCATTCATGTGGAGACATAACGATGGGTGTTCCATACAAAGAAGTTTGTAAATAAGATTGGACCACGAAAATTTTTAGTTTTCGTTATATAACATCGTTCATGACAAAGACTTTCATTTCCACAGGATGACAATTAAAGTAACATGACCTCAATCCTTAGGAATTGGAACTTTTGCCATGAGGACGGTCTTTGAATTTGCATGGGTCGAGTGATTAGATTGGCCAACTCAAACCTACAACTTTTAGGAATTGGGTACTGATTTGGGAGAGCTGGGAACTTAGCTATAAATCAAGAGGAATTACACCTAATCGTTTACTCACGAGAGACTATATGATAGCCCTCTAGCGAGTGACTAAATGATTGTGTAAAGTAAGAGACTAAATGATTGTGTAAACGATCTAGTGATTTACTAAACGATCGTGTAAATGATCTAGCGAGAGACTAAACGATTGGCTAGACGATTCTCATGGGAACGAGATTTACTAAACGATCAAGTATTCTCAATCTATGATATAGACATAACCTTCTCCCACTTGCTTAATCGTGTAGTTCGATCATTTTCTTCCTCCATCCCTCTACCAAATTCACACAGAGCCCACACCTCTGAGATTCTCACTCCGAGAATAACAAGGTTGTCGAGTGGTAGGGTCGAAGAGTTCTTGTTCGAGGAGTAGACTATTCGTGATCTAAACGACAGTGAGAGATTAGCTAGATGATTATGATTATAACAAGATGTTACTGTTCAATTGCTCACGAGAGTAAGAGATTTACCAAAGAAGAGTTCTTCAAAGGTATGTCTCTCTTTTCTTTTGTATTTGATTAAGAAAGCATGCTGTACTTTTGTTTAAATTGCATAAGTATTCTGTATGTTTGTGAATGCCTTTATTCTTTCACAATAGACTTGGAAAGATCTTGCTTCTGCTCACTGGTTCTCTTGAATAAAAGTTCCTTCAATTGGTATCAGAGCCAAGTTCTGATATTCCAAATCCATTGCTATATAGATTTGCATTTACATTCTTGGTGGGTGTTTAAAGCATGTCTACATTATGTTTAAATGTTAAATGTATTTGTGGATGTGGATTAATGGAGTTTCTCGGATGTTGCCTCTAGTTAATGAATTCTTTTACATTTCAAAGTTAAAAGAGTTTCAAAGGCCCTTGTGTTTTTGGGCATATTAACTTGATATCGAGTCTGTAATTCAAAGAGTTTGAGTCTATTCGAGTCGCTCATGATGAAGCTTCAAGGCATGGAAATGCATTTTACTTCAAGGAAGAAGAAGACCAAGGGTTGGTCAGATCGTGTATACGATGGGGGTAAACGATCGTTGAGTATGGGATACTCATTTTATGGCATGCACGCACTAAACGATCGTGTAGGCCAGCATGCTTTAATGCATAGTCACTGGCTACATGATCGTTCAGTAAGTGTTACATTAGCGCTTGCTCTTCAATCGTCTAGACGATCATGTTTTATAGCATAGTAGTCGTCTACATGATCGTTTGGACTTGCGTTTAAATTTGATGCACTACACAATCAAGTGGCCTTCATGCTTCACCGCATAGTCAAAGGTACTCGATCATTGCTACACGATCGTGGTTACTCGACCAAATTTACTAGACGATCAGGAAGTGTGGCTTCACCAAGGCTGTTCAAGACCCGGTTTGCTTGTTGAACGAGTTTACTCGATGGTTTAATGTAATAAATAGATTTATTTCTGATTTTTTACGCTAATCATCCAGGTCCTTGGTGAATGTACATGAGATGTATGTTTTTATTATATGTCATATAGTATGACATATAGATCAAAATCCCACTATAGATTATGCATTTTTCATCCATCATCTCTATATTGTAAGAGTTATAATATAGTAGTTTGCATGATTAAATTACTCAAAGAGCATGCTCATGCATTATATAATATAGTAGTTATATTTATGCATGCATTAAGCATATTCATGCATCATCTTTATATTATAAGTATTATACTATAAGGGTGTATAAAAGCATGTATGCTTAGTTTATTACCTTTATATAAGAGTTATATATAGTAATGAATAGACATTGCATGAAGTATGACACATAAGATAACTTTATAAGCATTATAAATCCCTAGTCTTGTTTGGCAATATGAATGATTTTGATTGTTTCCTTTTATAAGTATTATAATGGAAATTAGAACTAAAATTAATAAGAAAGACATACATGCAAACTTAGGCTTGAATCACTTTTTAAAAGAGTTTTAAAATTTGATGGGGATAGACCAAAGATCACGATTCTAATGAGATCAGAAACCTAGTGTTTAATTTTTTTAATCAGTTTAATAGGATTAAATTGACTAATAAAAGATTAAAAGTGTACCAAATCTATCTACAAGAGACCTTTTGTCTAAGGCGGGTTCTGTCTAGGCTGGGGTACTTAAGTTGACGAAAACGGAACACCCCTACTTGGGAACCTACCTAGAAAAGTGAGTTAGATAGATTGTTGCATGCATGCAAATTTAATGATAGTTCGTTAAAGAGTTTAATTGGACTTGATTCGAACTTATTTAATTATCAAAAGAAATAGTTGTTTTTTAGCGAATAAACTCACACTTAGATAAAATCAGTAGCTGGATTGTCTAAATTAATGAATCCCAAGGTAGAACATTCAGTGGGAGGTACTTGGGGTATATGATACTTCACTTAAACCTCTTCACGTTTCTCCCTAACGTTCACACCGTGAGATCTATCCTCGGCCTCGAGACACCTTGGGAGTGTCCCCCTAAAGGATGGTTTTTGAGTAGGTCAAAACGAAGGTGAATGGAGAGAATGTTCATAGTAAGTGGGATCGAGACGTGAGACAACATATCCATGGTCTCTCTCATTAGGTTGGATAACGTTTTGTGCATTGCCTCGAGGCACCCTAGGAATGTCCTTCTAAAGGATGGCAATTTTGCACGACTCTTTATCTAATCTCCTGTATAGGATAAGGTCGCTTTAGTCTCTTGTTCTAATTTGCTTTTTCCCTATGGTGGGCGCATTACGGCAAGACTCTAGGGCCTAAAAATGAGGGGTTACACTTACGCGAAATTGTTAAAGGTTAACAGTTCTAGACCGATAAATGATGACTGTTAGAGTATGTTACAAGAGTTGTTTCTATCTAATGGTTGAGAATATCACATCCTAGTGAAAGGGCACTTGATCACCCAACCGGTGACTTTTGCCCTACCTTGCAGGGGCATCATTGCATAATAGATGTCTTTTCACTTAGGATACGTAGGAACTATTTTGCTAAAACTAAAATTGGTTTTAAAAGTCGTAATACATAGACTTATTAAGTTTGTTCATGTTTTTCAGCAACGATAAAATGGCTACAACCACATTAGCTCTATTAAGTGCCGATAAATTGACTGGCAAAAACTACACTAGCACTAGTTGGAAAAAACACGATAAATACCATACTGATCATCGATGACCTTAGGTTCGTCCTTTCGGAAGAATGTCCTCCTATTCCAATTCGGACTACCACTTGAAATATTCGGAATGTTGGAAATGTCCTAGAACTCACAGTTCGTGTTAAACATTCTATTTATCAATAATAATGAATTGTTGATTTTGCATTCTATTATGAAAATCCAATAAACATATCCATAGGTATAGTCTGAATACTGTAACTTTATGTAGTGACATAAACAGGATCAAGTTAACAGTATATAGCCTAAATTCTCTAATAAGTATAGGGATTAAATTGGGTATCTCATTCTGGTAACACTATTGGATGCGGCCCACTCTGTGGTTGTTACAAAGAGTTGTAAATTGCTACGAATGATGTGATCCACAGATCGTTCATATTGAGAAATGTGAGTGGGGTCGAAAGAGAATGACTATTGTCCAAACAAAAGGTCACTTGCATTAACAAGCCCGAAACTTACGTCATTAATAATATTCAAACTTGAACAAAAGAAAATTTTTGTATACAAAACTACTTCCATCACTACAAAAGTATAGAAATAGTTGTAAATGCGGGGGAAACCATAGAGAAGCTTGAATTAATTTCTTTTAAATTAAAACTGACCTTGGAAAACATTAAAAATGGGGTTTTGGTATTTAGTTGAAATTTGAATAAAATCCAAGAAGATAAATTACTAAGGATAAATGTAAGTCGTAACTGGTTTATCTAGTTCTCATATCAAGTAAATATTCAATGAAATTTCAATCATCGTTTTCTGCCAATTGACTATGTCACCAAATTATGCATGCATAACTACTCAATTGATGTGATTTAACTAATCTATATAAAGGTCGACAATCAATGAAATCAATCAAGCATCCTAATTAATAATTAAGGCTGGAAAGATCGTGGCCTAACTAAGCTACATGCTCCTAGATTCAATTGGGTTCTTAGCGGCCATAAAGAGCTAGAAACACATGCATTAAGATTTAGGATTCCACTATGTCGATTAACTATCAGGAAAAGTCATGTTCAATTAACCAAACAGTCTTCAAATCTAAATTAAACATGCAGACAAAGATTAAAGGTCAGCCTGTAAACCTAAACATACACGTTCAATTGTTGCTACAAGGGTAAATTCAAGCATAAACGAACTACTAGGAAATGTGCGAGCTTGAAATTAACTAGCAGAGAATTGCAATCATGGTAGGGGTGTCAATCCAACATACAAATGAAAATCTAATTCAATTGAGATTTAAAGAAAACATAATTCTGAATTATAAACATCAAATTGGGCAAAACACTCAAGAGTTATGTCGAATCCTTAATCCAAGAACTAGATAGAAAATTACCTCATTGACTCATAGAAAAATTAATGAGATACAATCTAATCAGTGCTCACGATCCAAAAATAAACTAAAAGTTAGTCTAACAATATTGAAAATGTAAAGGGGAAAGAAGAAAACACGGCCTCTCCTCGATCTCCATTGAAATTCAATATCCATTAACCTAAAATCGAAGGAGACTATTTATAGGAAATAGGACAGCGTCGCAACACTAGATCTAGCCTACCAACACCGAGGCAGCTAATCAAGAGTGTCAGGGTGAAGAAGTCTAATGCTGCCCCTACGCTCACTTACGGGTGCATGCAAGGCTCCTCGTCCGTCAAATCTCGTAGCATTCCAACATTGATAGGCTACATTGCATACACATTTTGTCTTACGGCGTTGGGCGAGCACCAGGCCAAGCTAATCCACGAGCGTTGCAATGCTGAAGTAGGGGCATTTTGGTCTTTTGGGCTCCTTTGAAGCTCAGATACTCAAATCACCTCCAAATTGCTTCAAATCAACCTCGATCAGCTCTAAATTGCCAATTTTATCTCATGATTACTCAGTACCTACAAAATAGGGAAGTAAACACGTAAAATTCGATAACGAGCTCGAATTAAGCTAGGAATAATAGCTCTTTTTGAGAGTTATTGTGCATATTCAAGGAAGACTTCATGTGACACAAGAATGTAATAAGGTACATGAATTAGTTGGGGGCATGTTCAAATAGGAGGAATCCTGAAGATATAAAAAGTGTGGTTCAAAAAAACTTAAAAGAATTAGTAATTACAACCAATATGAAGAAGATCGAGAAATTTAAAATTTTCGTTAGGATTATTATTGATTTCTTAATTAGCACAGGCTAACTTTCAAATTAAGAAATTGATCATAGACGAGAGTTCTTGGCTTTATAGACTTGATAGATATTTAATTTTGAGTAAATTAATTAATTACTTGACAAACTTATCTGATGAAAGTAGTCTTTTTCTAGACATTTCTATTAGAATTTATGCCCTAAAGCCTCATAATTAATTAGTTATTTGATACAATAATTGATTGTTTATATATATGCAATAATTAGTTATTCATTATAGAAAAAATCTAAGGTTATTTCATAAGACTTGAAAAATATGTATTGCACATACAATTGGATCATATTTCAAGTAATAACCTACAGGGTCTATAGTATATGGATTAAGTTTCGGTGCCTTGGAACACTATAGATACAATCCACTTTGTAATTGTTACAGATATTAAAAGTGTTACAAATGATTTGATCTAAATCGTTCATGTAAAGACATGCGAGTGGGGTATCCTATACAAAGAGTTTGCATAAGACCTGATCATGAAATACTTAATCTCTCTTTGTAATGTCATTAATTAAAGAGATATATGTTTCATAGGATAATCATGTAACACGATCTCAATCCTGAGTGAGTTATGAACTCCTTGGTCGGAGGATTTTTTTCACCTAAATGGGAACTAAATAATTTAAGTCGTTTCCACTAATTATGCAGTAGTGGTAGTAACGAGTTGAACACAGGGAACCTTTGAATTTCTCTGTCAATCAATTTCCAACCTGAGGTAACCGAGAGGAGGGGGTTTGAAAGTTTGTTTATTCGATTGTGCAAGAAATTAAACTGCGAGAAAAATAAAGAAAGTGTAAATTCAATAATTAAATGCTCTATATGTTACAACCCAAGCTAGGCATTCCCATATAGAATCTCAACTTTTTACTTTCTGCATTTATTTTATACAATTAAATTTCATTTGCAATGAAAAAATTTCAAACCCCTCCCTCCCAATCGACTACAATCGGGCTGTAGACTGTTTGATTGAAAAATTCAAAGGCTTCCTGTGTTCTACTAGTGCTATCATTACTACATTAATTTTGGTAGAAATAGTTTAAATTATTTGGTATGAATTTAAGCAACGAAATCAATCCAACTAGAGGGATATAGTTTATGGTAAGACCATAAATAGATTGTTCATTAGAAGGATTAGTGGTACTTAAGAAGTGAAAAGTAATTACAAGGGTAAATCAGTGATTTGACCCAACTGTAATTACAAACTACTCATGAAAGATCGACTTATTGTAAAGATTGAATCCATGGATGTATAAACATTCTACAACGTAAATAGTGTAGTTGTAAGTGTTTAGTGGAATGACCCATAATTAGTGAATGTTCATTAACATAATAATAAAGTTTAATTAATTAATGTTGAATATTGGAGTTTCTAATTTGTAGGTCTATTAGGCCCCTTGCTACCTCACAATGGGTAAACAAGGACCAAGAACTTTGAAAGAATTTGAATTGTTTAAATTAAATAAGGGAATAATATTAATTTTATATGATACAATTAACATAATGTATATAGATACATTATAATATAAAGTTAATCGTGAATAAGATTAAAAAATTAAACTTTGTAATAAAAATAAGATTTAATATGTTTGAATATGATTCAAATATTAAAATAACATGAATTAGATTCATCTTAAAAGTATAGGTTAAAATTTAATATGAATGAGATTCCTATTAAAATTATAGGCTATGAGAAAGATAAAATTTGAATAAAAATCAAATATATTTAATTAAATATTAGATATTTAATTTTATCAATCAATTAAATAATTATTTGATTGATTAATTTAATTTAATTAAATCATTTTATTTAATTAAATAAAAAGAAAATGTGAAATAGATGGTCATGTATCCCACTTCACGTATTCTTGAAGGGGTTGATTATTTGGAGAGATGGGATTTGAGACTCATCCCCAACATTTTCATTCTATTGCTCTCTCTCTCAATTTTCACATAAAGTAGTTCTTTGTGAAATAGATTTCTAAGACCAAAATCTTTTTCTGTTCTTTTAAAATAAGGTTCCCACAAATTGGTCCTTACTAAGAAAATAGCGGAGAAGACCCAATGGTGACGTCTTTGTTCTTTTAGGAGTTTAGTAAGAGAAGACAAATTCTTGAAATTCGAGAAGACCAGGAAAAGAATTGAAGAACAGTTCAAAGGCAATGTTTTCTTCTTCCCTAGTTTTTTCTAATTTTTTTCAAATTAATTCTCTATCTTATTCTTATTATTTAAATTGAGCGAATGTATCTATAGTACTCAAAGTGACCTTAACTCACTCTAGTGGACGACATCCATATACTCATGTATTTTTATACTAAAACTTGATCTATACAACTCTCAAAACTATAAATCTTTGGTTATATATACAAACATGTTCCAGGAGACTAACACAACCCTTAAGACATAAAATTAAAGTTACTCATTGTTTGTTTTGTAACCACCTCAAGACTCAAATTTCAACTCCAATAGTTGTCTATCATTATAGTAAACTTTTACATTTTAATTTATTTAAAAAAATAAAAAAAAATATGACCACACATGTGAAGTCAAAGATAAATGGACCATCTTTCAACTACAAACAAAATATTCAAGGACCACACTTATAGGAATATAGTCCCTATAAGAAAGGGAAGATTCTGAAGATAAAAAAAAAAAATTACTTTCAATTGGAGGGAAGAATAATTGAGGACGACAAAGATTATAAGCATTCTTCATATTCTATTGCTTTAAATTTCTCCAATAGAATGGCTAAATGTTGCGATGTCTATGGAGCTTAAACAAACATTCCGTTTGAAAACAAAAAATAGTGAACCTATGACGAGATGTACCATTTTGAGGATGCACCTTGAGAATCTCACATCATAAAAATTAAGGAACCTCATTGTTATGGGAAAGTGAATGTTAACCTTATTTGGAAAGTATGAAGACTGACCCGATGAAATCAAATTTATATTTGGCTAATCATAGAGACCAGCCCATAGACTGAACCATTAAAGCTAAAGAAATCGATTCTTATCATAAGATCAATAAGAACCATAAAGGCTAACTCTTAGGGTCAGCGATGGAAGTTAAGAAGGACAATTCCATAGACTTCATGAAGGTCGTCCCTCATAGGGTTGGCCATGAGAGAAAAATAATGCCTAAGTAACGTTATTTGGCAAGTATGAAAACCGACTTGTTGAAATCATATATTTATTTGGCTAAGAATAGAGACCGACCCATAGACTCAAGCATTAAAGTTAAAGAAACCAATTCTTATCATAAGATCAACAAAAACCATAAAGGCCAACTCTTAGGGTCAGCCATGGAAGTTAAGAAAGTCGATTGCATAGACTTTATGAAGGTAATCCCTCATAGGGCTGGCCACGAGAGAAAAATAAATGCCGAAGTATGGAGGTCGACCTTGAAAAATTATGATCAAGTGTCATCTATTAAGCCAACTACGTGCTCTTAGGTCCATTTGCAATGACCAAATTATGTCAGTAATGGATCCTATATTCGGGTGCTACCAACCATGTAAGTTCCTCTTACCAAGGATTCAGTTCCTAGTAAACGTTGCTACAAGCAGAGATGACTCTTTGAGTCGGTACTGATGAGGTTGTTTCAGTTGTTGCTGTAGGTAGGCTAAAGTTATTTTTGGACAAGAAATGTTATCTGTTACTGGATAATGTTTTCATAGTCCCTCATATCAAGAGGAACTTAATCTCAGTTTCTTGTCTCATTGAACAAGGTTATACCGTCTCCTTTTCTGAGAATAAACTGTTTATTTTTAAGAATGCAATGAAGATTGATTTTGGTTCAATAGAAAGTAACTTGTATGTACTAAGGTCATTAGTCATAAAAGCCTTGTTTAACACTAAAATGTTCCGTATGGCAACAACAGCTAAAAGACCAAAGGTTTCTCCTAAGGAAAACACCCATCTTTGGCATCTAAGGTTAGGTCACATCAACCTCAATAGGATTGAGCAGTTGGTAAAAAGTGGACTTCTAAAGAGTTTAGAAGAAAACTCCTTTCCGGTGTGTGAATCATGCCTCGAGGGCAAGATGACCAAACAACTTTTTCCTGGAAAGGGTTATAGAGCCAAGGAAGCCTTGAAGCTTGTGCATTCTGACCTTTGTGATCCGATGAATGTTAGGGCTCGAGGTGGGCATGCAATATTTCATATCTTTCATAAATGATTATTCAAGGTACAGGTATCTCAACCTAATGCAACGTAAGTCTTAAGCCCTTGATCGTGATGGAGTATAAGGCTAAAGTTAAAAACTTTTTAGCTAAAAAGATAAAAACACTACAATTTGATCGTGATGGAGAGTATAAGGATCTCCAATTCCAGAACTATATGATAGAACATGGGATTCAATTCCAACTCTCGACCCTAGTTACACCTAAGAAGAATGGTGTATCGGAAAGGAAAAAAAGAACCTTGTTGGACATGGTTCTGTCTATTATGTGTTATGCTCATCTTCTAGACTCGTTTTGGGTTTTGTAATGGAAACTACATGCTATATTCTGAACAACGTTCCCTTGAAATGTGTTTCTAAAACACTTTTGAGTTGGGAAGAGGCCATAAAGGTAGTTTACGCCACCTTAAGATTTGGGAGTGTTTAGCACATGTGCTTGTTGCTAACCTAATGAAGTTGGAACCGCGTTCGAAAGTTTTCCTTTTTGTAGGCTACCCCAAGGAAATGAGAGGTGGATACTTCTATGATCTGAGTGAGAACAAAGTGTTTATTTCAACAAATACTATCTTCTTGGAAGAATACCCACATGAGAGATCATAAGCCACAGAGTAATCTCGTTTTATGTGAGATTGCTAGTGAAATTAAGACTACTGAGGGTTCAACAAGAGTTGTTGAACAGGTCGACAATCAACAAGAGTTGTTAAGGTCGGTGCATTTCCTCAACAAGCTCAAGAATTGAGACTGCCTCAACGTACTGAGAGAGTTATGAACCACCGGATCGCTACATGCATTTTACTGAAGCCTAGAACGTCATTTCTAATGATGGGGTCGAGGATCCATTGTCTTTTAAAAAAGAAATGGAGGATGTTGGCAAAGATGAATGGGTTAAGGCCATGAATCAGGAAATGGAGTCTATGTACTTCAATATCGTCTAGGAGCTTGTGGATCCACCTTATGGGGAAAGATCTATTAGGTGTAAGTGGATCTATAAGCGAAAGAGAGGTGTAGATGGAAAGGTGCAAGGCTAGAGTTGTGGCAAAGGGTTATACCCAAGTCGAGGGAGTTGACTATGAGGAAACTTTCTCACCTGTTGTCATGCTGAAGTCTATCAGGATATTCCTATCCATAGCCACAGTTTATGATTATGAGATATGGCAAATGGATGTCAAGATTGCCTTTCTTAATGGTAATCTTGAGGAGACCATCTATGTGATTCAGACAGAGGGGTTCGTAGATTTAGATCAAGAGCAAAGAGCTTGTAAGCTTCATAGGTCCATTTATGTGCTGAAACAAGCGTCTCGATCATGGAACATTTGATTTAACACTGCAGTCAAGTCGTTTGGCTTTGATCAGAATGTTGATGAGCCTTGTGTCTACAAGAAAATCATTAACAGCTCAGTAGCTTTCTTGGTACTATACATGGATGATATTCTATTCATTAGGAATGATTTAGGGTATCTGACTGACATTAATAAATTGTTAGCTGCCTAATTCCAAATGAAAGATTTGGGTAAGGCACAGTATGTTCTAGGGATCCAAATCATTCGAGATCGTAAGAATAAGAGGTTAGCCTTGTCTCAGGCATCGTACATTGATCAAATGTTGATCAGGTACACGATGCAGGATTCCAAGAGGGGGTTTGTTACCTTTCAGGCATGGAATCATTTTGTCTAAGGATCAATGTCCTAAGACACCTCGAGAAGTTGAGGAGATGAGATGGATTTCCTATGTTTCAGCCTTTGGAAGATTAATGAATGCAATGTTGTGTACCAGCCCCGAAATTTGCTATGTAGTAGGTATTGTCAGTCGGTATCAGTCCAATCCAGGATTTGATCACTGAACGATGGTCAAGACAATCCTCAAGTATCTTTGAAGAATGAGGGATTACATGCTCGTGTATTAAGATAAGAATCTGATCCTTACAGGATACACAGACTCTGACTTTTAGACCGATAGAGATTCTCATAAATCAACATCAGGGTCAGTGTTCACTCTGAATGGAGGGGCTGTAGTGTGGTGAAACATTAAGCAAGGATGCATCGCAGACTCCACTATGGAAGTTGATAGAAGAAAATTAGAAGTCAATTTTTACTCGACAACCAAAATCCCATGGACGCAGTATGCGATGCATGTTCCTAAGATATGCGTTGATAGTCATGCGTCGATGGTCATGTGTTGGAATGATAATGCGTTAACGAATATATGCGATGACCATGCGTCCTGTCACAAGTTTTCTTGCGCTCACGCCAAGTACTGTCTCTTATACACATCTAGATGTGTATAAGAGACAGGCCTAGAATGTCATGCGTCGATGGTCATGTGTTGGAATGATAATGCGTTAACGAATATATGCGATGACCATGTGCCCTGCCACAAGTTTTCTTACGCCAGAACCAAGTATAATTCCAACGCAAATTTCTCGGGTAATCCGAGGTCAAACATAGGGACTTGTAGCTATATGTTTGCAATGATGTGCATGCGGCAGTTTAAATAAAAGAATGGAGGGGATGTTGCTAAGTTAATCCTACTCCTACTCCTATCTCATAGACAACACAATGAGAATATGCATAAGAGGTAGAGATACAACAACACTTAACATGAAATAAATGTTCGGGAGAAAAGATAAAATGCAGAGATGTTTCCATTGCAACCCTTAAGAGTGAATGTGAGGGCAACCCTAGTCAACACAAGCCAATGAGATTATGCTACACTCATGCTCAACAAATCATTTTCCAATGCAAATGCGGTGCTCCTAAGTCTAGGACGCATGTGTTGAATGCAAAAGTGTCCATAGAGCTTATTCCTAAGTCTCTACTCTTTTACTATGCGATGATGCAAAATGCACACAACGTTGCGGTGACCGCACTCTATCGTATCCTATCTTTAGAATGCATATGAAGGGTTAATAACAAACAGTGCCTATTCCTAAGCTCCTATCTCTTGTGTTATACGTTCTAATCTGACTCTCCCGAGCCGAAATTCTGACTGACCTTCCAACGCCTAGATCCTGCCCTTAGACTACCCTCCCGAGTATCCCTAATGGATGATCGAAGCATACATACTACAAGATAATCACATGAACTTGGTTGACGCAAGATTGTTACTATCTCTAGTGAACAATGCATACATTGCTTAATGTGTCCAACCACTTATCCTCCCGGACAGTTGATTGTTATTGACTTTACTCATAGACAAGCAATGTGTTAGCCTATAGACAGACGTTGCAGCAGCTTCACACTAAGCAAATAAGGTTACTCACACACTTGCGCAATGCACACCTCTCGGTGAGTTGCTACATGTTTCATATTCCTAATCAACATGACTAAGTATGCAATACCCAATCACTCCCACTAAGTGTTGCAATGAAAGTAAAGATGCTAAGCAAAGAAGATGGAGATGGAGTCGAAGGAACTGAGAAATGCATTGAAAGCAGATTGTATTAATTCTTAATTCCAAAATGTCATACAATACAATATGAGAAAAGAAAGGAAAAGGAAATGACCGGCTGGAAGCAAAGTCTTGCTTCCAGCGGATGTGCGTCAAGGCTGTCAGTGGCGCCATGGATGGGCGAAGGAGCTGACTCTCTTGAGATCTAGCTCTGGTCGAAGGCTTCGGTCGTCACTCGGAATGGATGAAGGAGGTGAAGAACTCTTAAGCGTCTTCTCACGCATTTTATCTGGATTGCGGGGAAAATCTCAAGTTTGAGGGATAATCTCTGGATCATTTGAATTTCAGCTCATCGACTTCTATTTATAGAGCTTGGGTCGCTGACAACATTAATTAGACTGCTCTGAGTCTGACGTTCGACGCGTTAATCCTTTTCTAAACCTCTGCCACTAATGGCGTGGTAGGTGAAATGTCAGCATTAGCTTTGGATTTTCTCGAGGTAGATGTGTTCATGCATTCATTCCACCTACCTTGCGTTGATCCCATTAGTTTGCGTTATTGTACGGCCGCAATCATTCAATGAGCGCATTCGCTTAATACCACAACTCTACATGATGACCACAATCGTTTGATGAATGCAATTCCTATGCGATGAACGCATGCGGCTGATCACCGCAACACCCATGCGTTGATCTAATGCGTTTGTCTTATGATGGAGAATTTCTCCGTATGCGGTCGTCTATGTGGTAGTCTGATTTTCGCGTTTGCATTCATTTCCAGCATTAGCTACAAAAATAAAACATTGAACGCATAATTAACACAAAATAACGTGTTAGCTGAAATTCATCGTGCTGATTGACGCAAAATCTTTTTCTCATGAATTTCTAACATGATTGTCGCATATTCTACCTAACAACCTTCATAATTCTAAGTAAAAGAACTAAGATGGTATACATTTCTGCATGTCATCAGAAACCAATTACGTAGCCACTTGTGAAGCAACTAAGGAGGTTGCTTGGCTAACAAAATTCCTTACAGATTTGGAAGTTGTTCTAAATATGAATTTGCCTATCACTCTTTATCGTGATAACAGTGGGGCTGTGGCAAATTTGAAGGAACCTCGGAGTCATCTTTAAGGCAAGTATATAGAATAGAAATACCACTTGATCAGGGAGATTGTGCATCGCGGTGATGTGATAGTCACGAAGATCGCGTCGAAGCACAATGTTGCTAATCCCTTTACAAAGGCTCTCATGGCTAAAGTGTTCAACGATCACCTGAAGGGTCTGGTCTATGGAACATGCGACATCTTGTCTAGGGCAAGTGGGAGATGATACTGGGATATGCCCTAGTTTATGGTATATTGTACATGTTTGTATATTGTATTGTACATTAGTCTCTCGAGACATTAAAACAATTGGGAGATTGTTGAGATTGGTGTCCTAATTCTCCAGAGTCTCGTAGTTTGTAATATATACACATTGTTTATGAATAAAATAAGAGTTATTTCATTCTGGCTTTTACTCATATCCAATAAACAAAGCTCCATAGTTATCGTATGTAAACTTAAGCATGTATATGAGATATACAAGTGGATCATGCCTTAAGTGATAACCTAAATAGGTTTGTAGTATAAGGAGTAAGGAGGGCTTCCCGATCCTGATGACATTATGGATATGACCTGCTTTGTAGAGATTTGTCAATGTTGTTCATTAGAGGGATCAGTGGTACTAAAGAGTTAGATGTAACTATAGGGGCATAACGATTATTGATCAAGTTGTACTTACGAGCGATCTGTGAAAGGTTATCGCATTGTTGATTGGTTAAGATGGACACATAATATATTTGTAGTAAGGAGAGTTCAGTTGTTGGTTTTTAGTGGAGTGTCTGGCAGTTAATGGATGGTGCATCCTGTGACTAAAAGGTTTAGTCAGTTATTCACGTACGGTTGGATCTTCGAGCTATAGGTCCATAAAGTCCCTTGGTAGCTCAATGGAATCAAGTTGAGAATCAGTTCTTGGTGTTGATTTGAAATGTTCAAATTGACAAGAAGAAAATTTCATTATATATGATCTGATCGGTGTGATATATGAGATGCATCTAGTGGAGGATTAATGTAAATGAGATTTACATTAAGTACCATGGAATAGAAAAAGAGTTATGGTTTATATGTTTCATGAGATGAAATATTAAAACTATAGGTTATAAATATAGTATGGTAAGTTGGTTATCATTTATATTTATAATACTATTAATTATTTGATAATTATCTTTTTTTTTCTCTAATAACCAATTGAGTAGGAGGTTATTGGTGGTTTCATGATAACTGTGAGATAAAAGGAAAAAAGTTTTCCTAAATTTGGTTAGTTGTTGAATTGAGATTTCCATTTTAGGAAACTTCTCACGGAAAGGTTGTCAAGTAAATGTGATTTACTAAACGACATCTTGGAGAGACTAGACGATATGGAGTGTTTCTATACGATAGACACTCAGATGGCCGATGAGCTAAATGATCGCATAGCTTTTGTTAAACGATTGGGCATCGTCTATACGATAGACTTTGCCATCTCCCACTTGCTCAATCGTTTACACAATTTTTCTTCCTCTGATCTCCTCCTCTAACCAAGTCCACACAAAGCTCACACTTCTAGATTCTCACACCGAGAATACCAAAGTAACCTTTGTGGTGGTGTCATACTCAACTCGACACTGTCGAGGTTATTCGGAGGCCGTTCGTTGAGTTCACGGTGTTCGTGTGGTGGTTGTCGATTGTTCGTGATCTTGGAGATTGCAGTGTTCGAGTTCTTTGTTGTTCGTGTGTTGTCGTGTTGCTGTGAACAAGCGTTCGTGATCAAAAGCATCTTCAAAGGTATGTGAATTCTTCCCTTGATCTTTAGAAAAGCATGTTGTAATTTCGATTTTGTTCATAGCCTGTTGTTTTCGTTTGTGTACTTGTAAATGTTGATATAGGATTGAAATTTGGAACAATCATTCCGCTGCTCATGGAAATCCTCAAGTCTAATTTCCTTCACTAAGGTGCCTTTTATGGAAGGTTCGAGATGCTTCATGTCAATTATTGATGATTTTTAAAGGAAGGTGTGGATGTATCCACTGAAACGGAAGGATGGGGCCTTTGGGAAATTCCTTGAATGGAAGAAGCAGGTTGAGAACCAAATAGTCAACTCCTTGAGTATCCAGATAGACATTAACATGGTAACAGGTGAGAAAGATTCCTTATAGTCAACTCCCTCAACCTGGGTATAACACTTTGCTATCGGTCTAGCCTTATAGGACTACACCTTACCATGTGCATCCTTTTTCTTCTTGTAGATCCACTTGTAACCTATAAGTTTAATCCTATCAGATTTATCTACATGATCCTGGACTGAATCGAAGTATATAGACTCCATCTCGAGATCCATAGCTTTGAACCATTCATCTTTGTCCACATCTTCCATTGTCTATTTATAGAACAATGAATCCTCAACATTTCCATCTGTTATGACGATCAGGGTTTCTATTAAACCCATATAATGAGTAGATGGGTTCACAACCCTCCCACTATGTCGTGGCTTTCTCAATGATTGAGGTGGATGTTACTGACTGTTGGGTTTTATGTCCTAAAACTTGTGGTTTGTAAACAATAAACTTATTTCGTTATCAATAAAGATGTTATTGAGATTTATTAAATATAGTTGTTATTGAATATATGAATTGCAGCGAAATAAAAGTAGATCAAGTTCGAGTAGATAACCAAAATGGTATATGGTTAAGGATGGGTACCTTATCTTAAGGACACTATCAGATGCGACCCACTTTGTATTTAATACAAACGATGTGATCCTGAATCGTTCATGTGGAGACATATGAGTGGGGCGTCCTGTTCAAGATTGACTATTACAAAGCGATGACTTAGGTAACTTGTCCTTAATCCTAAACTAACTATGAACTTCTATTCATTCATAATTATCCTTAGATTTTCATGGTTGAGGATTAGCTCAACATCATTGGCTTAATAGGCCTCCCATTTTAGCGGTAAGACCGGGTAGATAGCTAGGGACATAGGGTACAAGATGAAATTCACTCATACCCACTTTTAGGGATACTAGAAAGTTTGTTCCCTTAAATGCTGAATCCGAGTCTTGAACAAGGGGCTCCACCCTCTCATTGGTTAAGGAGGGATTTGGTTTGGTGATTGGATCACAAACAAATTATTCATTAGAGTATCAATGGGACTTAAGGAGCAAAATGTAATCTCGGGGGTAAAATAGCTTTTGACATAGCCGTTATTACGAACAACCTATGAAGGGTTGACTTACTAATTATGGTTATCTCGAGTGGACATAAATATATCTACAGTGAAGGGAGTGCAACTATTAGACTTTAGTGGAGTGACCCAGTGAATGTTGGTTAATTGGATTAAAGAATTTAGCCGGTTCATTTCGGATCCTTAGAGCCTATGATCTGTAGGTCCATAAGGTTCCCCTACTAGCTGATATAAGACTAAACCTTAGAACAGTGTGACAATCCAGTTTAAATTGTTCAATTCGATTTTTGGAGTAAAGTATTGAATATATCCTATATATTTAACCTAATGTTTAATTATGAACTAAACATATAAAGTGAAAATTGGAGATATTTTAATAAGATTTAAATATCAGGATTATGAATAGGGATTCATACTGATTGGGATTAGTGTTGGATTTAATAATTGAATATTAAATTAAATGAATTAAATTGTTTAATTAATTATTTAATTTTAAATGAATTATTAGAATTAATTTTGAAATTAAATAAAATTTGTCAAAATTGCAACAAAAGTCAAAATTGTTAACTAGGTCAAAATTGTAACTTAAGTCAAGATGTTGACTTTAGACTTTGATAGGTCAAAAAATCAAATAATTGACTTTGGATTTTTAGAGTCAAAGATAGAGTTTTGACCAGGTTAGTGGAAAAATCCAACATTTTTTAGTGGGAAAATCTTATTTTTGTATTGCTATGTGTCAATCTCACTTGAAGACACTAATCCCACTTTGAGTTAGTGGAATTTGAGTGTCAAATTCTTATTAAATTAAATTTGCATGATTTAATGATTTGACCTATAAATAAAAGAGTTTTATAATGTTTAATTTTCTTGGCAAAGTGGACTTTTATGAGATTTTTTAAGAAAAATCTCAACCTAATTCTCTCTTAGCTACTTACCCTTATCCAATCCAAAATGGTCACTCACTGGATCCCACATTCCCAGTCTATAATTGAAGAACAGTCAGGAATACTCTCGTGATGGTCTACGAACCGTTTGTAAGGAGATTGGAGCGAATTTGGAGAAGAATTAAGATTACAAAGGTTATATATTCTCCATCCCTTTGTTTTAATTTAATTTCATGATCATTCTTTTGAATTAACATAATTAGAGTACTTTAGATCCTTTATTTCTTCTGCCGCACATGTGTTCATTTCATCATTTACTAGATAAACCGACATCAACTAGCCACTTCTCGTTCCTTTAGTGTAGTCTACAAATAGTCATAGTTTTGAACGATGTTCCAATTTCTTAGGATTAGCCTTAAGCACGTGTACTGGATAACCCCAAATTTTGAAATGGCATAAACTACCTTTACGATCGTTCCATAATTCTAAAGGTGTTTAAAAAACACTCTTGGATGAAACACATTTCAAAATATAAGCTGCAGTCTGTACTGTATAATCCCAAAACGAGTCAGGTAAATGAGCATAACTCATCATAGATGGTCCATGTCCAACAAGGTTCTATTTCTTCTTTATGACATACCATTTTGTTGAGGTGTACCAGGTGCCAAGAGTTGGTACACAATTCCATGTTCTATCGAATAGTTTTGGAATCTCAAATCCATATACTCTCCGAATTGATCAGCTCAAAGTGTCTTAATTTTTTTACCTAATGTATTCTCAACTTCAGCCTTGTACTTCTTGAACTTTTCAAGAGCTAAACAAGGTAAACATACCCATACCTAGAATAATCATTTATCAAAGAGATGAAATATTCAAACTTTTCTCTTGCCTTAACATTCATAGGACCATTGAGGTATGGATGTACAAGTTCTAAGTGTTCTTTGGCTCTATGACCTTTTCCAGTAAAAGGTTTTTAGTCACTTTGCTTTCAAGGTATGACTCACATACTAGTAAAGATTTTTTTTTCCTAACTTGCTTAAAAGACCAATCTTAATCAATCTTTCGATCCTATTGAGATTTATGTGACCTAATCTTAGGTGCCAAAGTTGGATATTTTCTTTAGGAAATTTTTTTTTTATCTTTTATTTTGAGTTACTACAGTTCGAATATTTCAGCATTAAGATGGGTCTTATATGCTAACGATCTTAACACATAAAGATTTTTTTCTAAGTTTTCCAAACAAATAAAAGCACCATTCTTGTAAAGAAACACTTTATTTACATTGAAATTTATAGAATAGTTTAGTTCATGTAGACATTTTACAGAAATCATGTTCCTCTTTAAATCAGAAACAACATATACATTATCTAATAATAAATAGGATTTATGTAAAAGTACTTAGAGGCCTCTAGGTACTATAGTTGAGACAACTTGCCCAATTCTAACACGTATAGTCATCTAACCAGTCATGAGCTGCTGCCAAGAACTGATTCCCTAAAAAGAATAAAAATTATGATTAATGGTGCCTGAATCAATTATCCAGGCTAAATCATCATTCTCTACTATGCAAGTATCCAGTACTAATAAATCATATTTACCATATTTGGCTTTCTCTTTTTTGCCAAATACTTAGGACAATTCCTCTTCTAGTGTTCATCCTGGTTGCAATGGAAGTAGATTCCCTTGGCAACCTTCGCCTTTCTCCTCGTTTGGACCACAGTAGGGCTAGCTTTCCTCTAACCTCCCTTCTTCTTCTTCCACTTTTTGGTGTCAAAAGAAGAAGGTACAGACTCAATTCCAGAGATTGAACTCTTGTGGAACTTCTTTGTGGAAGTGGTAACATTTGTTTCTCCCTTCTGATCCTTCACTTTCATCAAGGATTGATAAGTCTGTAGATTATTAAGAAGGGTGGTCGAGTTGTAATCTAGCTTGTTCATAACAATGTTACTATGGAGTTGCAGGAAAGTCTCAGGCAGAGTCTCCAGAATGAAGCTAACTTGACTCACTTCATCGATGATAGACTCATTCATCTCAGACATGTTAAAGTGGACCATCATGTTCAGAACATGTCTCGAATAGATGCCCCTTCTTTCATATAGGCATTAAAGATGAATTTAAGAGCGTGGTGTTGGAGTTGGGTAGACGGTTGTTCAAACTTCTCCCTCAACAAATCCACGATCTATCTTGCGGGGACCATAGTTTCATGCTTCTTGGCCAAAACTTCAAACAAGTTGGCCAAGATGTACGCTCAGGTATTTTCATTTACTTTGACCCATCTTTCTTATGTATCCTGAATATTTTGAGATGATCCAGTAGTGGGTTTTTTAGGATATTTTTAAGAAGGACGAACCTCAGGTCACCAATAATTAGTACAGTGTTTATAGTGTTTTTCCAACTAGTATAATTCTCACTGTTTAGTTTGTTAGCACTTAACAAGTTCAATGCAGAACTAGTCATTTTGCAAATTGTTGAAACATAAGAATTATTTATATTAGTTATTAAAGCATTACCCATGTAAAACCAATCAATTTAGAAAAATTTTAATGTACCCTATGTGACATTAATTTTACAATAATTCTTCAGTGTGTCTGGATAAAAGCCACCATAGGGTGATCAGTTATCCATTTACTAAATTGAGACAATCTCAACTAATTATTACACCAGAATAACTCTTATTCCTATAATGATTAGTCACCACTTTCGGTCTAGAAATTGTTAATTTACTTGACAAATTAACAATTTCTTGTAACTATAACGCTTCATTTTAAACTCTATAGTTTTGCCCCAATGAGCCAAGCCTTAAAAAAAATTGATTGAGGTAAAAACTAAATAATTCCTATCTATTTATGGAGTTAATGTAAAATTTCCAACAAAATACCATCCGTACGGGGACACAAGCAAAGTGCCTCAAGGCCGAGCATGAAACTTTACACTGAACCAATGAAGGAGATCATGGAATGTGTTGACAGACATCCCTCTCCCACTTATTTTAAGCACCCTCTCCATTCACCTTGTTATTGACCTACACAAAATGCCATCCGTAGGGGAATATAAGCAAAAGGACCCTCAAGGCCATGTATAGTTTCTCACGGCATGAACAATATAGGGAGAAACATTAAAAGAAATTGAAGTATTATATACATCATTTTCCTTCCACTAAGTGTTTTAAAAATATGATTCATTTACTTAGAAAAATCTAGTTAATTAATTTTACTGAGTGTTAAATTTTCCCAATATAACTCTTATATTGGATAGTTTAATAATAACGATTCTTATTTATTAAACGCTTCAATAAACCTTAATCATTCATTGCATACTTATAATATATTTATTTAATTCACCTTCCAACTGGTCGGTTCCCATGTAGGAGTGTTCTGTTTCCGTTAGCTTAAATACCCCAGCCTAGACAGAACCTTCCTAAGATAAAGGTCCCTTATAGATAACTATATTATAAATTTAATCTTTTATTTACTCCAATAACCATTTAAAATTAATTTAACCTATATTTGCATGCAACTCTTAATTATAAATTTTAATTCTAATTTTATTAACTTATAACAATTATAAAGTTTAATGAGATAAGTAAAACCAATACATGCATCTAATGACATATTAAAAATATAACAATTATATGTTTCTAACGTGGTGTCATGCTTCATGCATCTTCATCTTTCATTACATTACATATAACATTTATATAATAGAGTAATGAAAACATACATAACATAAATCCCCCATCCAAACTATATATTATAACAACTATAATATAAATCATGCATGGACATGTTATAAATTCAATGAATTATATAATATAACAATTATATTTAATATGATGCATGGGCATGCTTAATAACATTTATATTAAAATGGTGCATGAAATAATTTTTATCCTACAATGGAAATTTTATACAATAGGGCATATACTAGGAAATATAACAAAAATAAAGTATACATCCTATGTATAATAAATATAAAAGCAATATTGGATCGAAGTTGACATCTTAAATGTTAATTAAATTAATATAATACTTATATCAATTTATTTAATGGAAAAAAATAAAAATAATTAATTATTACAAAATAATAATTAAATAAACGAAAAACTACTCGAAACTGCTTGCTAGGGGACTCGAACCATGACCTGTGAACGACCTCCTGATGCATGTGCAACACCTTCGAAGCGTAACGATGCTTTACACAAGCATTGTTACACTGCCTTTTTCCTTGTCGTAGCGTGGCCCTACACTGCATGCAATGTAGCTACGCTGGCTTTTCCCTTTCCAAATTGTAGCGTTATGTCGTATGCAACGTTGTGAGCATAGCAACGCTGATGCTAGCACAACTACGTAGGCCATTCAACCTTACAGCGTAACACACGGCATAATTACTCTAATGAAGATATAAACACAACTTCCCCACTCTGATATGTTGCACGTAAAAATGAGTGAGAAACGGGTTGAAGGGAGTTATCAAAATAACTCTTACCCCATTTTAATTTTCTAAAATTCAAATAATTGAATTTTAATTTGATATATATATATATATTAACCATTATATTAAAATATATGTTATATCACACATAAAATATAACCTATGATTTATATTATATCATATATAATATAACTCATAATTGATTATTCTCTCATTTAACTTATAGTATTAAAATGAATCACATTCATATTAATTTTAACCTATAATTTTTATATGAATCACATTCAAATATTTATTTCTCTTATTAAAACTTTACGTTATAATGTATCATATACATTATCTTATGGGAAATTAAATTATATGATAAATATATATTCAGAAACCAAAGCCACGACTTCAACTATTTTGTAATTGCAGATGTGGCAATGACATAGCAATCACATAACAATCACATAGAAATCAGATAGCAATCACATAACAATCACATAAAAATCAAATAACAATAGAATTTTAGTCGGAAGTTTTTTGACATGTTTGCAAAAAAGCAAAACCTAGGGACACACGCACAATTTTCATTTATTTTTTTTATTAAAGTTCCAATTGCCTCTTATCTTAATTATATCTTATATAATTTCTTTCTTTTAATTAATTTTAACAATTCAAATAATCCAAAATTAATTTGATGCTCATTAATTTTTATTGAGCTAACAAATGAACTTTATGAACCTATAGAATGAAACTCCAATGATACTTGATTAATTAATCGAACTCTTTAACTAAAATAATCAACTAAAGTAATCAACCTTCATTAACTGTTAGTCATTCCATTAAAGATCGACATCTACACTCTTCATACTATTGATATATTTATGTATCCATTGGATATAACTAATCGAATGTACGATGGCCCTTCACAAATTGATGGTAAATACAGTTGGGTCAAAATTATAGTTTTACCCTGTAGTTACATCTAACTTCATAAGTATCACTGACCTCTTTAATGAATAATTAGTTATAGTCTAACTATAATCAAACCCCTCTTGGGCCAATAGAAGGTGTGGCATCATATTGTTCAAGACCTGAAATCAGCCTGAAGTTTGCAATTTATCTACTTACCCTAATAATAGGGAAGTACTGAATTTCTTCTGGTGTAACTGTGTTCCCAGCTCCCCAATTAGAAAAATCCCAAAAATGGTAGGCATATTGAGTTGGCGAAACTAGTGACTCTTACCTATGCAGATCAATACACGGCCCTCCCTCGTAGGCAAGAGTTCACAATCCACTAAGGATTAAGATCAAGCCATCTATGGTCATCCTATTGAAATGTAGGTTTCTTCTAGCAACATGTTCTAAAGTGAGACTATTCATTTCGCGGTCTGATATTATACAATCTCTTTATATATGATACCTCTACTCACATGTCTTAACATGAATGATTAAGATTAGATGATTTGTAGTACTTTACAATAATTATAAAAATTACAAAGCAGACAATGTCCGTAGTGTGATCAGGATAAGGTACCAGTGCTATCTATCTACTAAACCGTTCAGGTTATTACTTAAATATGATCCGCCTGTATGTCTCCATATACGTGTTTAAGTTACATCTAATGGACCTTGGATTTTAGTTTATTGGTTTTGAGTTAATGAAACTAAAAGTCAAATAAAATACAACTTATTTTGTTAGATAAATAATGTGTTTTTATAATATAATTTACAAATTACAAGACCTTAAGATTTAGGGCATCAACCTCAACACCTGAATAGTAGATCGGAGAGATGTCCGTTTGAAAAATAAAGACCGTGGTTTGTGCCCTAATTGCAATGATAGAATCAAAGGGAAGGGAAAAGGAAAAATTAAAAATCACATACAAATTAAAACAGAGAGAAAAATAACTTGTGGAGATAGAGAGTGAGGTAGAGAAGAAAGACTAAAAGAAATAGTGTTAGTTCTAAAAAAGAGCTATTATTCCTAGCTTAATTTGAACTCGTTAGTGGATTTATGTGTTTATGTCTCTATTTTGTAAGTAACGAGCAACGAATTAGGTAGAATCAAGGATTTGAAGCTGATCGGGACTAATTTGAATTGATTTGGTGTAGATTTGAAGTATCCAAGCTTCAAAGGACGTGAAATAACCAAAATACCCCTAGTATCAGCGTCACAATGCCGCGCAACCTTCAAGCCCAAGCCTATAAAGACAGTAGCATAACATTGCAACACTCGTTTAGAGCGTTGCGACGCTATGACATTTGACGGAGGGAGGAGAAGCATGCGCACGAGTGAGTGTTACAACGCTCGACCATTGCATTGCAATGCTGCTTGAGTTTTTCTATAAATGTCTTCTTTTGCTAGGTCAAAAAGATGCTGAATTGTATTGAAAAAGGTCGTAAAAACACCGAAACTCTTCATGGAGGCCAAGAGAGGCTTTGAGTTCTCTTTTTGCTCTATGTTTTGAGTATCGTAGGTTAGATTTACTTTTCTGGATTATGGATTTGTATTGGATTGTATCCATTGGTTTGTCTATGAATCAATGAGGTAATTTTTTTTAGTTCTTGGACTAAGTGTTCTTTGTAATTTAATCAATGAGGTATTTTTTGTTAGTTCTTGGACTAAGTGTTCTTTGTAATTTAATGAGTTATATGTTCAATTTTGTGCTTCAATTAAGAATTCTGTTTTTCTTTAATCTCCCCTAATTTAGATTTTCTTTTATGTATTGGATTGACAACCCTATCGTAATTGCATGTCTTTGCTAGTTAAATTCAGGCTCGCATGTATCTTGTAATCATCCATGCTTTGAATTTACCCATGTAGCACAGATCAGATGAGCACGCTTAGGTGTATAGGCTGACCTTGAATTGTTGCATTGTACATTAGTCTATATTTAAAGAATACATTTATTATTTGAACATAGCTTTCCTGACAATTAGTCAACATAGTCGAATACTTGATTTTCATGCACGTGTTTCTAGTTTTTTATGGTTGCCAAGGACCCAATTGCATCTAGGAGCATGTAGGCTAGATAGAGCACGGTCTTTCCAGCCTTAACTGCGGATTAGGATGCTTGATTTGGTTTGGATTAATTGATTTTCAGCCTTTGTAAAGATTGATTAGTTCTTATCAAATTAAGTAGCTATGCATGCGTAATTCAAATATTAATTATTTAGTATATAACAATGACTTAATTTACATCGAATGGCCACTTGATCTGAGAACTAAACGAGTCCCATATCATTCCATATATCCCATGCAATTTACTTTTTTTGCATCTTCCTAAATCAAAACCAAAATTCCATTTTTACTATGTTTCCAGCAGTCAAATCTAACACGAAACAAATTAATTATTCGCTTTCCTGTAATTCGACCCTGCACTTACCACTATTGCTACGTTTCTGTAATGATAGGAATGGTTCGGTAATTTACAAATTTTTTTTTAACTAGACTCTAGGCTTATCAACAATGTAGGCTTTCAGGGCTCTGGCAATGAGAGAGAGAGAGAGAGAAACTTACATGCAACAGTGGGTGGCCATTAGGCGTTGGAAAAGGCAGTGCCACGAGCGGAACTCAGAAGAGATGGAGGGAGAGAAGATCGAGAGAGGTAGAGAGATGGAGGAAGAGGAGATTGAGAAGAGATGGAGGGAGAGGAGATCGATTGACAATTCGATAGAGATGGAGAGATGAAGGAACAGGAGGCGGACTGAGATGAGAGATCATCAAAGTTCAACTAAGAGACCTATATTTATATATATATATATATATATATATATATAAAACAATTTTGTTCAGTTTCATATGCAGTTTTTGAAATTGAAACCGAATCGACTCTTTTTACATTGATTTTGGAATTTCATCGAACCACATCCAACCACATTTTTTGGTTTTTATCGTTATTTTGGTTCAGTTCGGTTCGATTTTGAAAATTGGTTTGTTTTATGCGGTTTCATTGTCCACCCCTAGTAATTGGACTGTTTTTTATCACGTTTACTTGAATCTATCACATTTATTGTTACTGTTTAGAGTTGAACGGTAATGATAATGATAACAGTAAATTTGACAGATTCATATGTCTCATATTGTAATAATAAGAATAATGGTAACGGTAACGATATTGGCTTGCGGATCCTACATAATTTTGAATAGCAATTAGATTATCACCCTTCGCGTCTTAATTGGATTTCATTTTTCCATTACAAACTTTGAAGTGGGCACCACATTTTGTGACAATTATGGAACATAGGGAAACAATAACAATCTTAATCAAATAAGACCCACTTTCAAATTACAATTGATTTATTACATTTCCAGTGGGGTAAACATAGCCTAAAAGAATAGGATATGTTCCAATACGAATCACTTATTTTATTCCTTTAATATAATTTAGTATAGTCTAATATGGTTATTTGTTGGAAACCGATCATGTGGCTTCGAGGTAAATAGTACAAATTTTATGCCGGCTGAGCTTTGTTCATTTTTGAAGTGTAATAGCTTGAACTAATTCTAGTATCATTTAAAATGTTGTATGCTTTGATTTAAAGTAGTCGATTATGATAACAAATATTTGGACCAGACTTCTTCAGTTTAACTTAATTAATTGGGATTTACCTATGCCCTGCAACTTATTTTTATGTTTAGAAGGAACAATCAAACCATCAACTTTTCGGGATCACAAATGATGCCTTCTATTAAATAAATATGAAGTTCCATATGAAAATCAATTGGTATGAGAAGATTGGTAACCCTCGTTCTAATAATATATTTTTTTTAGATCGAATGTCCATTTGGACTGTTTCATGAGCTATGATACAATATTAGATAAAAACAATTCTATCTCAAAACTAATTAATAATGATAGAAGTAACGTATATGTATTTTATAAAACCGTGAAGTCTCTTCATCTTATTAATGTGGAATCTTCCACGACTTTATCTACTGTGATACGGTCAGATTGACAACATATGTGCTACAATTGCTAACCACATAAACATTTTACAATGCTAAATATGTTCCACAAGTGTGTTGGATTTTAGTGTTCCTTGGAGTTGGAATAGACTAAATTCAAGTGTGGCAAAGGTTATTCTGCCATATGCTTTGAGCTCAAGTTGGAGCTAGCAGTAAAACAATGGAAGGACAACCATAGCTTTTATGATCCTTTATTCCTTTGTTTCCCCCAAGCTACACCTATATATTATTCCAATAGATATTTAGGGTAACCTATTGCTCCTGAAAGTTTGGTCCTTTTATTTTCTGGGCATATATATTCTTTTATTCTTCTACTAAATTAAATGTTTATATTCTTGTCACTTTAGCTCATTTAAATGTTTATGAGAAGTTCTGATATCTGGAGAGTTCTGATCGAGTATGTTCAAACATTGAGATGATATACGATACATGGAAGGAAAATGACGGTGAGATACAAAACAAGTTCCGAAAATAGGCCCATAAACAATTAAAATATAGGATAATAGGTCTCCAAACATTGAGATGATATAGAATGTGGGGATATACCATCTCATGTTGGGCCCCCAAACATTCCCAAGAGTTTTTTAAATTCATATTATGAAGTATATCATTTTGGTTGATACTCTCATTTTTATTTTTCTATTATTTTTCATAAAATTATAGAATAAACTAAACAACAACATATTCATATAGCATGTTAATTTTATGAGTTTAAAGTTGTTAGTCCGAATTTCTAGAAAATAGTTTTTTTTTTAAAAAAAAAATCATTTTTATTTAAACACTTTTAATATACACTAATTAAAATATATTTGAAAATTTATTTTGAGTGGTTGTCAAACAATCAAATTTCTTCCCAAAATGATTTATTTTTTAAATTAAACACTTAAAAATATATTCCAAACACACTTTAAGTTTCATGTTTTTCTTCAAAATGTCAAATAATTAATTATTTCTTAAAAACAAAAGTTAAATCATAAGTATATATGCCTATATTTTGAGGTTTGTGTCTATTTGATTTTGGAATATTTTAAATATCTAATAGATCCATACCCTTTAAATTTTGTATCTACTAATATCCATAAACTTTAAAATTATCTAATAGGTATTCCTCAAGACATATTTGAAATATTTAAAAATTAATTTATCTATTAAATATAAATTGAAAATTTATATCTAATGTAATTCTTGTCCTTCAACTTTGTGTCCAGTAAATTCATGAATTTCAGAATAAATATCGAATAGGATAAGAGTCTATGACAAATAATATTTGAAAATTTTAATGATCTTTCGACAAAAAATTGAAAGTTCAAACATCTCTTAAACACAAACGCTTCAAAGAGGAGAAACAAAAACTCCCATAAGAGATTCTGATTCTCTCTCCATCCCCAATTGTTATGTGTCTTTTGTTATAAAACTAAATTTTGTGGTTTCAAAGGACACAAATCATTAAAATTCTCTAGCAAATGGCAAAAGATATTCTCAGCCTTTCCTGCCTATAAAAAGAGCACCCACAGCCTGGTCTTTGGCTCATACATTTAATTCTTTTCACCTTGCAAAATAGACTTTTGAGCTTCCTTTTTATTTTGTCAATGGCTTCCATGACTGCTCATGGACCAAGCACTTCATGGACTACAAAGCAAAACAAAGCCTTTGAGAAAGCTTTGGCTGTTTATGATAAAGACACACCTGAGAGATGGGTGAATGTTGCAAAAGCCATTGGTGGAAAAACTGAAGAAGAAGTGAAGAGGCATTATCAACTTCTTGTGGAGGATGTTAAGCATATTGAGTCTGGTGAAATTCCTTTTCCTTATCGAAGCTCTACTAGATCGAGTCCTTGACCGTAGATGAAATGCGAGGTAATATAATGTTGAATCACTACTGAACTTAAAATATTTTTCTTTTCGAAGATGAATTGAATCCGGAAGTTTAAGTTGATAGGTTACAATAAATTTACCATTTAATCAATACAATATTGATGAACAAAAAATGTAAAGTAATAGGAAATCGACACACAAATTTAAGTGGTTTACTAATAGTGTGTTAGTTACATCCATGGATAAAGGGATAACAGTTTTTAATTAGAGATAATAATTCAAATATCAGATTCAAGACATTCCAACATTTTTATATTTGTGGAGTTTTAATATAAATTTTTAGTAAGTTGAGCATATTGCATGGTAGGGATGCTAAGAAGGTGTCAATCTAGTTGAGATATTTCGATGTACCTACTGATCTACTTCGGTCCCCTCGTATCTTTCTCTGAAAGAAAAGTAGGTTGAGCATATTATTGCATATCCAAGCTCAAGATGACTGAGAAGAGGTAATATGTTTAGAAGTGATCGACTTTGGAATAATAAAGCCTAAGATTTCATTAAATTTAGGTTTGGGTTCAAAATTATTTTTCAAATGCTTAAAAAATGAAATATTTCATAATCACTTTTTGTATGATATTATGATTTGAAATCCTCTCTTTCTATTTCCTTCACCTAAAACATTCTCAATTTTGAGATGTAAAAAGTTAGAACTTAGTAGATGTGATTTAAACATTAAAATTTGTTCTTACGATTTGATAAAACCCTCCTAAATAGTAATTATATCAGACTCTTCATGAGAGTTTTATGGAGCGCTCTAATTTCTTCCTAATAAAAGGACCAGATTTGTCATTTAACTGAGATTATTCATGGGCTTGTAAACTAATGGGTTGCAAGTTTCGACAATAACTCATCCAATTGTGAACTTTTCAAAATAAAGCACAATTTTTTTTGTCTTGTGGTTTTTGAAATTAAAGCAGAAGTAAAAACCCTCAGAATTTGGCTCTTCAAATCCAACAAAAACTGCATTTTTTATATAGCGGAATAATATCATATCAAATCAAGCATCTTATTCTACATATATATTTATCATTAAAAATTCATTAAGTTTGACTTTAACATAATATTTCTCTTTTTCCTTTGTTTTTCTCAGGATGGAGAAACATGAAATTGGAATGAGCCAGCTCCTGCAGTGCTTGAAGAATAAATTTAAAATAAAAAAAGAAAGAACCATTTTGTTTTTTGCTTTTTTGTGTCCATTTTAAATGTAATTGAAATTTTTCAATGGAATATAATAAAATATTATTGCTTTTCTGTTTCGTTTTAGAACCATCCATCTTCAATTTTTTTTTTTCTCATTACTAATGTTATTTAACATGTGCTTGTCAGTTGCTATTCTTGTGTTAAAAGCTGTAGAGTTGTGATTTTTTTTTAAAAAAAAAAAGAAAAGAAAAATTCATTTGTGTGTAAGAGTGGACTATAAGTGATGTTTTTTACTAAATAGTCATAGATCAACCACGATAGTAGTAGATATCGAAATGAACATACATAGCTCAAGTCGTATAGTACTTGTATTGTGAATCTGGAAGTCACAGGTTTGATTTCCCAACCCCACCTATTGTAAAAAAAAAAAAAACACTCATACTAGTAGATAAGTATTCCAATTCCTATAGTAGATGTGTTAATATTATAGTCCAATTTTTTCAAATCAATAAATAAATTAATAAGTTTGGGGGAGAGATTTTTGTTGAAAATTTCAATTGCAGTTAGTGGTAAATGTCAAAGTGAGCCTAACTCAACACACATATGAATATGTTAATAACAAAGTGGTCTCTAGTTCGAATCTCCCTACCTCTTTTTTCTAAATGTGGTGTATTATCTTTTATGAATTGAAGGACTTCGAGTCATTAGTGACCTAGTGAGTCTTCGGTCTATATAAAACTTCTCCGACTTGAATGTTGCTAGATTAGGTAAGATGAAGCATACACACACAAATATATGGAGCTTTAGAGGATAAACGAGTTGATTGAATAATATTGCATAATATATATAACACCCCGAGTTTTACACGAGTTTAATTTATGAAAGCTTTGAGTTATTGGATTTTTATCATTTTCTTTTATTGGGTAATTGCAATTGATAGAATTTTTAGGAATAATAACCAAGTGTATAACATTGTTTTAAAAAATTGCTATTATAGCAAAGTCTATTAGTGATAGACTTCTATCGTTGATAGACTCTTACCACCGATATGGTCCATCACTGATAGAGTCTTACAAACAATATCATCTATTGCTGATAGACTATCTAAATTCTACCATATTTCTAACTTTTTTACGTTAGGTTATATCTAATACCTTAGGTCTGATTACTGTATTTGCAACTGCCTCTAATTTATTGCGATTCCATTTTTTTTTTTTTGGTTGTTGTGTAGGTATGAATGGAAGGAAAATATCAATTTTTGGATACGTTGGAAGTCGCGTGGGATGCTTTTCGGGTTGAAGTTGGGCTAAAGAGTCTAAATGGTGACAATCAGGTCCAAAATAATACTATATGTAACACAAGGATAAAATATTCAAATATAGCACAAAAATAGGTCCAAAAATTAGGAAAGACTAAAAAGCCCAATGATTTTCGCTCACTGGTATTTCGTGCGGCTATCAATGATAGTTTTTATCAGCGACTATCATTGGTAGCTTCTATCAATGGTTATCATTAATAGGGTCTTTCAATAGCTATCACTGATAGAATTTTATCGATTGAAATCAACTTTGAAATATTAACACTGAAGAATATCAATAACTATTATTGATAACCTTCTATAATTGGTTATCAATTTTGAAAGTAAATCATCAACTTTGAAAGATTAAGCTATATCAGGGATGAAAAACTATATCTACCTACGTTATGTCACTGATATCACCAATATCATTGTATTTTAAATGCTAAAATTTCAACATACAGATTTTCGTATTTTAAAAAGAGCTTTAGTGAATTCTTTTCTAACATCTAAAGACAAGAGTGATAGTCGGTGAATCCTTCAATTAATGGTAGAGTCCTTAAGTGGCTAATATAAAGTATCTCAATAGCTATCATCTAACAATTTCTATTATTATATATGTTATAATAGTAGAAGTTTATTAGTGATGAATACTAATAGATTGTATACTTTTAGACTTTTAGTTTAATATGGAGTATCTAATTACATTCTAGTTAAAATCATCCCAACTAACTCTTCTATACCAATGTTTATTATTTACTCGACCCAAAATGTTACCGAACAAATATTTACTTATGAATAACATTAGTTGACAAAAGTCTAAGAGTCCATAAACTTCTATACTTATTAGAGTAAGTTTAATTATTGATAGATACTTATCACCCATAGGCTATAATAATCTTAGTCCATCAATGATATATACATATGTTGATATCACTATTAGTGATAGAAATTAATTATTGATAGACTTCATACTTTTAAAGTCCTATAAAAAAAAACAAAAATAAATAAAATTCATGATATCGTTTGATATTGTTTCTGTATTTTTGGATAAACAGACTATTTAATAATCATTCTTGTTTCTTATTTATAAATTTAAAAAAAATCTAAGAAAAAGCAAAATATTGAGAAACTAATTAAAAGTAGTTTCTTTCAATTTCCGTTTCTATGTGGTATTTCTTTCAATTTCGTTTCTATGTGATATTACATATGTTGATATCACTATTAGTGATAGAAATTGATTATTGATAGACTTCATACTTTTAAAGTCGTATAAAAAATAAAAACAAACAAATAAATAAAAATCATGATATCGTTTCATATTGTTTCTAATATTTTTTTTTATAAAACAAACTTATTTAATAATCATTCTTGTTTTCTTTCAAATTTCGTTTCATATGGTATTTATATTTAACATTTCATTTCAATTATAAAAACTTGAAATAATTGATTCATTGGTATTGAGACACTTGTGAATATGATTCACTACTCTTCAAATCTTGGTTTTAAAATCCAACCCATTTTTCTTTTTTTTTTTTTTAATTACTTTTTAATTAAAAAGAGTGAGGAATTGGAAAAAGAGAGAATTGAGGAGACATGGGAAGAAGGTGCAAGTCCTCCTCTCTAATCAAGCTCTTTCTCTCTATTCTCCTTTCACTTTATAATTTCCTTTAGCCTCTTGCTACAGTCAGTCGTTGTGCCACTACCACCCCTATCGATGTTCGTTGTTGGTTGTCGCTCTAGATGAGTGTCTAACTAGAGATGTCCAAAAAATTTATGGGACGGATCCCAAGATGGGGAATTTCCGAATACACGGGGAATGAGGGAGAGAGTGGAGAATTTTTTTTTTTCGTTTGCAATTCGAGGCCAAGGATGGGGAATACATTCCCCGACCCCTCCCCATGTTCCCATCACGTCCCGACTTTTGTGTATAAATTATACATTTAAATATATGTATATTAATAATAATATTGTAGACTTTGTTAGGATAAAATTAAAGTTGGTTTTTTAAACACAAGAGGACACATCAACTCGGACCTTCCCTACCCCCAAATTCTAGAAATCAGAAAGAAAAGAGAAATGATTAAAATTTATAATTTTGCATTCAATACTTCAAAGAGGATTACATGGGATTTCAAAATTAATCAAAACGCATACAAAAAATAGATAGATGAACCAAAAAAATTACAAGTTAACACCCCCAACTACGATAATGGCACATCGTCCCTGTGTTCAGGTGTAAGGTCTTCATCCATGAATCATAGTGATTGACTAAGTGTGCCGACAGAGGGGGCAACACGAACATTCCCATCAGGATCTGGTTGATATATTGAGCTATGAAGTTAAACTGGTCCTGGCTTCACTGCATCCGTTGGCGCATGTAGTCCCTTAAAGCCATATTTTAGCGTTGCATTGTTACCAGCTGTAAGTGAAGAACTTCCATGGATGCGGCCAGGGGTCTAACTTGGGCTTAGATGAATTCTTTAAGTTCATCCATGTTGGCTTGACGTGTTGGAGGGGTAGTTGCGTTGGTTAGAATAGGTTGGTTGTCTTGCATTTTCCCAACTACGTCTTCCGTATGTTGGGCGTTGCTTGTACCTAACCTAGTTGGTTTATAAATGGTAGTAGGAAATACAGAGGTAGGAATTATTGGTGAGCTTAGAGGGGAAAAGCGAGGGCTATGAGTCTCACCAATTTGATCCACATGCATTACATCTTGATGCGTTAGATCAAGTAGGTCATCAACTGGTGATGGCAAATTCAAGGCAGGAAGAGACATGTTCATGTCTAATAAGTTGGTCTTTTCATGCTCCAACGCCAGCTCATGCTCATATTCTTGTTCTTCTATTGAGGCTTATTGTTGAGTTCATTATTAGAGACCTCGATGCTTCTCCTTTTTGCTGTGCATTTGGAAGATTGAGATCTTGTTGCCTTAGGCTTGGGAAACAAAGACAATTGGTTAGGCAAGCCACAAACCAAATGCCTGGTAAGTTTGATGTCCATGAGACCTTCAACTTCTTCAAAATCATCCCTAAAGAGATACCCATGCATTCACATAGGCATTGTGCCACTCATCAAGTTCGTTGAGTTGCAGCTTATGATTTTCTTCTGCATCATCCAAATTCATGTTCAACTTTTTTACTACCCGGAATACCCTGTGCTTTAACTCCAAAGGTAAATGACAGGCTTTACGAAATATCAAAGAGTAAAGTGACATAGCTATAGGCATTTTGTAGGCAGTCCTGTACGCCCAAAGAGCTTCATCGAGCTTTTGTGCCTAATCTTTCCTACATGCGTTGACAATATTTTCCAGTATGGACTTCAATAGATTGCTCAAGGATGTATGAAAAAATTTCCATCATGCACATTTGGAGTGTTCCCGGTGCATTCCACAACCCGAAGGGTATGCGTCAGAATGTAAATGTCCCAAAAGGGCATGTGAAAGTTGTTATCTCTTGGTCTTACGGAGCGATAAGGATTTCATTGTAAATAGAGTATTCATCTAGGAAGTAGTAAAAATCTTTACCAACCAGTAGGTCGAGCATTTGATCCATAAAAGAAGGGGAAAATGGACTTTCTTGGTCGATGCATTAAGCTTTCTATAGTTAATGCATATGCATCATCTCGTGACAGTTCTGGATGAGATGAATTCATTGTTGCTATTGACTATCATAGTAGTGCCTCATCTCTTGGGGATACATTGGACTGAGCTCACCTAGCTACTATCAGAAATGAGGTAGATCACCCTACGTCGAGCCATTTTATAATTTCCTTCTTTACCACTTCTTTCATGATAAGATTTAGCTTGCGTTGAGGTTTAATTGATCAAGTCTTCCCTTTTTCCAATTGAATCTTGTGCATATAATACTATGGGCTGATTCCTCAAATTTCAGCCAACGTCCAGCCAATTGAATGCATATGCTTCTTTAAAATCTGCAAAATAGAATGCTCATTAAACTTAGTAAGATTAGCTTAAATACTAACAAGTAAAGTATTATTAGTTCTAAGAAAAGCATTTTTTAAATGGTTGGGGAGAGATTTTAATTCGATCGTTGGTGGCTCTTCTAGGGAATGAGGCGTAAGTTTCATTTGTCGCTCATCGAAACTTAGTGGCTCAACTCTTCTCATATTCTCACTCAATGCATGGATCTCACAAACCTGGTCCATCTCTTCTTCTTCAGGCAGTTCAATTGAGTCGATAGGTTGACATTCCTCTACATCATCTATGAACCTTAATGCATGCAACCCATTAAAGTTAACTTCCTGGTTATCTACATGCATGGTGAAATTCCCTTTATGCACATCTATCAAAACTTTTCCAGTAGCATGGAACGGCCATCCAAGAATGATTGTAACATCCCGATCAGTATCATAGTGTAAGATGATGAAGTCCGTTGGAAATATAAGTTTGTTAACTTTTACCAAGACATCTTCAACCTTTCCTTTAGGATACGTGAAAGATCTATCAGTAAGCTGAAGCATTACAATACTAGGTTGAGCTTCACCAATTCTGAGTTTCTTAAAGATGGAGAAGGGCATCAGGTTAATACTTGCTCCAAGATCGCACAATGCATGCTCTACATCTATTCTTCCAATTGAACAAGGAACAGTAAAATTGCCTGGATCTTTCCACTTTTTAGGAATGGTGTTATTGATCAATGCATTACACTCATGCATTAGCACTACTGCTTCCAACTCACTGATCTTTTTTCTCTTTGTTAAAACATCCTTCAAGAATTTTACATACTTTGGCATTTGTTCTAACATTTATATGAGGAGGATGTTGATATGCAATTTCTTAAGGACTTCCAAGAAGTACTTGAATTGTTTTTCATCATTCATTTGTAGGCATTAGGGGAATGGTGCACTCAATTCCACCACTGGTGCCTCTATGTTAGCTTGATTGGTTGTGAATGACTTACAGAGCCAGGTGCTCTTTCTTATTGTTCTCTTTCAAATGCCATTGTTTTTATTCTATTCTTAGATGTTGAAGGATGATCGTCTTTTCATGGTTTTATCTTCTTCTCAACTAAAGGTCTATCGCTTTCACAATGTCACTGCATGATATTGCTCCTTCCAATTGTTACTTCCTGGGGCTTCATTGTTACTAGGCAATACTCCATGTAGTCGATTCTTCAACCTGCTTGAAATTTCCGCCACTTGCATCTCCAAGTTCTGGATTAATGACACCTGTCTCTACATTAAGGCATAATTCTCAGTTATGTACTCCTTTAATTGATTCTCAAGCGGAGATGTTGAACTCGATGCATGGCCTCATGTATTAAAGGTCTGATGTTGAGGTTGTTGTTGCTGCTGGAATCCAGGTGGCGGCCACTGCCTAGGCTACTGATGTGTTCCAGGATGTTGTTGCTCTTGTTGGTGGCCTTCCTAGGAAATAATTGGATGGTTTATCCATCCAAAGTTGTATGTATTTGAGAATGGGTTGTTTTTAATGAAACAGAATGACTATGGGTTCTACAGATAGTTATTGTAGGAGTGTGGCTCACCACAACCCACATAGCTAGCCATGGGCTGCATGAATGCATCCAGCTGATGCACATTTTGAGTATGTGCTGCATTTCCCATTGATAGATTTTGCAACAATTTTGTTATCATAGCCACCTGTGCAGATAGAGTGTTCATTGCGTTAGAGTCAATCACGTTCACATTCTAAGAACGCCTTCAACAATATGTTCTGGAATCATAAGTATCATCAACCAACTCCATGTTGTGCTTGGCAATACGGTCTAAAATTTCTTTAGCTTCATTGTATGATTTGTCCATTATGCCGCCAACTGCAGCTACATCTACTGCCATTTGGAAGTTCTATTCAACCCCCTATAGAAAGTCTCCATCTGAAAAGTCAAAGGTAATCCGTGGTTAGGACAATTCTTGACAAGTCCTTTGAATCTTTCCCATGTTGAGCTCAATGTCTCAAACTATCATTGTTCAAAGTTCATGTTCTCTCGACCCCTCCTTGTGTTGACTGTGGGAGGGAAGTATTTTTGCATGAACTTTTCCACCAACTTGTCCCATGTTGTTATCTCACCAGGGTTTGGAAAACTCGCCCACTATTTGGCATCATCACAAAGGGAGTACGGGAATAAGAACATCTGATAACTTTTGGTGTGATTCTAGGAATAAAAAATGAGTTACATGTTTCCAAGAAGCATTTCATATGGGCATGGGGATCCTCGCCACATGCACCTCCGAATTGTCTTGTTGTTTGCAACATTTGGAGCATTCTGATTTCATTTCAAATCATGTCCCATCAAGTGTACTCTCACATTGAACGCGTGCTCTTGTTTGCCATCAGGATTGGATTCAGGACAACAATTTCTAATTGCTGAGCTAAGTTCTAGTTCATCTAGTTGTCCGCCATCTATTGATATTGTGGTTGTTGTTGTCGCCTTAACATTGAATAACGATTAGATCGATTTCTTCATCTAAAGGTTCTTTCAACCTCGAGGTCGTATACATGTTCAAGAGTACCCTCCCTACTCATAAAATGTTTACAAGTTTAAGCTTGACTTGTAATAATTCTTTAGCTGAAAGTTTTCAACAAAAGAAACAAAAATGAAAATCTTGTTAGCTTTATTGCTAAAATCCCCAATAGCGACACCAAAAACTTGTTCGCCTCGTGATTTGAATCTAAAAATGCTATGGATGAGGTGAAGGATGGTAATAAATGAATAAGATGAATGGAGATGAAGGTGGATCACTTCTTTATAAGTAAGAAAAGTAGGCGATGTGTTGAAGTGGTTGAAAGCACACCTTTTGAAATGCGTACAAGCTTTCCTAAATCAACTCTAAGTATAAATCAAACATAGGTTTCCTAGTAAGTCTAGGGTCAAACACAGAGATTTTAAGACAATCTAACACAGTCCTTGTGTTTGCCTCAGTTGTAGAGTTTTTACATTAATGTAAGTGAGAAGTATTTACACTAACCTCAATAAACACTTACAAAAAGACAAGAGTTCAAGGGAAAAAGGGGGATTTATGGTTGAATGGCACTATGTGTTTGGGATATGCATTGATTCCGAGTATGATGAACATGTGAGTGTGAATGTGGTGAGAATGAAATAAAGATAATATGGTTGCATGCTTACAAACTAAATGTATGTGTATGCGTTATGATGAGATGCGAATGTGGTGAGAATAATTGATTAAGAGAACTTTCTCGAACTTAACTTCCAACAATTTCTCTTCTCCTGATCAACGATGGCGATGGATCTTTTCCTCCTATCTTTTTCTTAGAAAGTTAGAGCTTCTACTAACTATCTAAATTCTCTAAGTTCTCTAATGTTTTCCTTCTATCTTCTTTTGGCAGCAGACTTTCCTATTTATAGGCATTTCTTTAGCAACTTATGATGAGATTTGAATTAATTTACATACCCTGGTCAGCTACCTGCCATCTCTAAGTTTTTAAGACGTCACCAGTCCGATGCCCATACCTGTAAGTGGTGATTTGACATAAAGCGCGAGCCAATGTATCTCTTCTGTGTCAAACATCTCTGGACGTATGCCCTTGCATTAGCTTAGTCAACACTAATGAAAATTTTTGAATTCCTGCAATAAGATGCATTAGTGAAGAAGATTTAACAAGAAAGCTACTTTTATATGAGTTGATGATATGTAAGGAATTCTATGCGATTTTTCTTAGAATAAATGTATTTTTATCACTAAAAATCCTAATTGTTCCAACCTTTAACAGAGAATAACTTGTTTTTCTATAAGTTATCATTTATCTTCCCTTTTGTCACCCTTTAAATGCTTTCAGATGTACAAAGGGTGTCAAGTTGCAGATACCATATTTTGTGTGGCTTGTTTTTTACTTTCATATTTTTTTGTTGTATTTAGTCTTCCACTTTTTTCATTGTCTATTATTTTTCATAAAATAAATTAGAGGCAATTATATATATATAATATATATATATATTAAAATAATAAAGTTAGAATTTTAATTTGAAGTGATTTTTCAAAGTTTTTAATTAACAAAATATTGATTTTACCGAAGATCTCCTAATTTTTCTAATTTTCTCTCCTCACTTTCTCATATCTCAGCAAATTATTTTCCCTTCTTTCCTATTTTTCTTTCAACATTCTTATTTTTTCTTAAAATTCTTGTTGTCCCAGATGACAAGATCTTCATGTTAATAATAACATAACATTCAGATATAACAGTCGATAACAATTCAAGATTCAGGGAAGATAGAATGTTGAAGCTCGAAAATCCTTCTATCATTTACGCAAAAAGGCTACACGTTTTGTGTAAACGATGCACCAAGAAACTAAACGATAGTTCAATTAAGTAAACGATTGGAGGAAGCATTAGATGATCGTGTAAGACGATAGTTGTGGTTGAAGCTAGACAATCGTATTAAACAACAGCTGATGAGCTAAACGATCTTAATAGACGATTGAACGCGGAAGCTAAGAAATCATGTACACGATGCGATAGGATTACATGATCGTGTTAAATGATACCTTAGAAAAAATCTAAAGGATCGTGGAGGTAAGAAAAGAAAGTCACAGGAGTTTAAGTAGTTCGGCCTTTGGCCTACGTCCACTGTGCAAATTGGGAAAGTTCTCTTTTATTAATCTTAGAAGTATTACAGATCAAATTCCTTCCTCTCTCAATTTTTTATTCACTCTTACATTAATCTCACATTCATTTTGTTTTTATATGTGCAGGTGATTCAGTCAACGATGAAGCTCTGATGGTTATAAAATTTAACAAAAAGAGGTCGACAAAGGTTCAACTGCCAGCTGCGATGTTCTACTTCTTGATTTCAAGTCTTTCTACAACAATCTCCACCTTTGTAAGAATCCAGAGTTCCTTCCCTCTTTGCTTCACTGAGCTAACTTGAGCTAACCTTTTTCAGGTAATTTGAACCCGAGAAGGTCCAAGCATCTAACAAACTTGTTTAATGGAACAGTTTTGGTTTGCATATCAGCTGCATTATCAGATGTATGAACCTTCACTACCTCGACTTCCCCTTTCTCAATCTCTTGTCTGATGAAATGATACTTAATATCAATCTGCTTTGTTCTACTGTGAAACTGTTGATTCTTAGATAGGTATATTGTGCTCTGGTTATCACAATATATTCTGACTTTTATTTGTGTTATGCTGAAATGGTTTAGTAAACCTTTTAGCCATAAACCTTTCTTCACAACCTCAAACAATGCGATGAACTCAGCCTTTGTTGTGAAAAGGGCTACAACAGGGTACAAAGTAGCTTCCCAATTAATCAAATTATTCCCCCATAGGAAAACATAGCCTGATAGAGAATGTCTTCTATCCAAGTCCCCTGCAGAGTCTGCATCTACATAACCATAAACTTCATCATTGAAGGGCTCATTCTGTCTATATAAGACTCTTGACTCCTTGGATGAACATAGATACCTTAGTATCCACTTGACTTCCTCCCAATGTCTCTTACTAGGGTTTACCATGTACCTACTAACCATACTTGTTGCATAAGATATGCCTGATCACTGACCATACTTGTTGCATAAGACATGCCTGATCACTGACCATACTTGTTGCATAAGACATGCCTGATCTTGTAGAAGTCATAAGATACATAAGTGATTCCACTACTTGGAAATAAGGGATAGCCATCATATAGTTCAAATGTTCTTCATTTGTGCTCTTTGGAATATTAGCAGCTAAAAGCTTGAAATGAGGTGTAAGAGGAGTACCTACTGGCTTAGAATTCTCCATCTTGAACCTCTATAATATCTTTGAATAATATTCAGATTCACTAACAAATAATCTGTCCTGTTTTCTATCTTTTAATCTCAATTCCTAGGATCCTCCTTGACTTCCCTAGGTCTTTCATATCAAATTCTTTCTTAATAAGCATTTTTACTTGCCTCGATTCCTCTTTGGATCTCCTGACCAGTAGTATGACATCTACATAAAGAAATAGATAAACCGGTTCCTAGAAGCTACCAGAATTTCTGTAAACACACCAATCAAATGAGCTCCTTTTCAACCCCATCTTGAAGATCACCTCATGAAACCTTTCATACCAGCATCTCGGTGACTATTTTAGGCCATATATGGAATTGTTCAACAAATACACTAGGTCTTCTTCTCCACTTTTCACATAGCCTTTAGGTTGCCTCATGTAAATTGGTTCATTCAACAGCCCATGTAGGAAGGCTGTCTTTACATCCAACTGGTTTAGCTCCAAATCCTTTTGCACAACTAAGGAAAGGAGCAGCTGGATGGAAGTAGGCTTCACAACTGGAGAAAACACCTCATTGTAGTCAATGCCTTC